>NC_036848.1:29575638-29646103 GCF_002910315.2 Salvelinus sp. IW2-2015 | reverse complement strand
TGTTGTGCAAATGGAATAGACAAAAGGTGGAAATTATAGGCATTTAGCAAGACACCCCCAATAAAGGAGTGATTCTGCAGGTGGTGACCACAGACCACTTCTCAGTTCCTATTTTTCCTGGCTGATGTTTTGGTCACTTTTGAATGCTGGCGGTGCTCTCACTCTAGTGGTAGCATGAGACGGAGTCTACAACCCACACAAGTGGCTCAGGTAGTGCAGCTCATCCAGGATGGCACATCAATGCGAGCTGTGGCAAGAAGGTTGCTGTGTCTGTCAAGCGTATTGATCCCCACTCACATGGCTCTCCATCAGGTGATCCCCACTCACATGGCTCTCCATCAGGTGATCCCCACTCACATGGCTCTCCATCAGGTGATCGGGTCTTTCTCACAGGCTACAAGTGAAGACAGACATGTAAGGGACGCAACTGCGCGCGTCCTTATCCAATTCCGAGGTGCATATTGGAAGAACTGTCCACATTTACTTTCGTCAGCCAACACGATGATTAGGCCTAACAAACAGCTAAAGCACTATGTCACTCTACTATCCCCCATAGTACACAAGTTGACCTATTATATTCTGTGTGAGAAATAAATATTGTGTGACAGTTGTGGGATGTGATAGATCCCAAATGAATACAACCACTAGGATCAAAAAACTTTTACGCAATGAGGCTGACGCAAAAGATCAGAACGTTTAGCTTAAAATGTCGATAAACTATTAGGCTATTTATTCACATTATAAGTGCAGCAATGCGAACATGGCAGTAGGCTATAAGCACAAACGTTCCATTAGCAGGAAAACACCATTATCAAAAGCGTGATTGTGCATGTAAATGTGATTATGCATGTAATGCTTTTATCATAAAATGTGCGTTTTTATGGTGAAAATGATCTTCCCCAAACTTGAAACTCACTCGCTGCTCATGTATGCCAGTTAGGCTCTGCACCCGTTGTACAGCAGATTAATGTGCTTCATTTTTAAGAAGTTATTTGTCCACTTTAGTTTTGATACAAACCTTATCAAAACATAGACCTATGGGCCTAAGCTTGCAAAAAAAAGCATATGCCGTTTGTCACGCCCTGACCTTAGAGTGTCACGTTCCTGACCTTATTTCCTTTGTTTAGTCTTTGTTTAGTTGGTCAGGACGTGAGCTGGGTGGGTATATTCTATGTTTTGTGTTTCATTGGTTTAGGTGTGTCTTATTGGCCTGATATGGTTCTCAATCAGAGGCAGGTGTTTTACGTTGTCTCTGATTGGGAACCATATTAAGGTAGGCTGTTTTCACTGTTTGTTTGTGGGTGATTGTTTCCTGTCTTTGTGTTCTGCACCAGATAGGACTGTCTCGGTTTTCACGTTTGTTATTTTGTATAGTGTTCACGTTATCGTCTCTTTATTATTAAACATGTTGAACACTAGCCGCGCTGCGTTTTGGTCCTCTCCTTCATCTCAGGAAGAAAGCCGTTACATAGACATCTATTCCAAGATGGCGTAGCAGTCGGACGTGTGTTTTGTCTTGTCCCGTGTAAATAATCGTTTTTCTCGTTTTTTCCGTTTATATTTTAATCTCACTTTCCATCTACGGACTGAATATACTCTCCTGCAACCCCCAACACCCAATGTGGTACGGATCTGCTATTTTTATACTTTAGAACCGGAACCCCCATCAGAAGCTAGCCAGCTAACTAACTACTAGCTAGTTATCAGTTAGTCACTGCTAGTGGTCTTTACCGTTAACTCGGACACCAGCCAGCCTCAGCTTGGTCAATACATGCCAGTCTGCACAGCGCGATATCAACCCAGAGAATATCGGACTGCTTTTTCTCTACCAAATCTCCAGATTACTACCCGGCGAAGCTGCTGTGAACCTTTACACCGGATCAGATAGCTAGCTGCAATCTGAGTGGCTACTCCTGGCTAACGTCTCTGTCCCGAAGCAAGCAACAGTTAGCCTTGAGCTAGCCTCGAGCTAGGCCAATCTCCCCGGCTAGCCGAAGAGGTCCTCCGGCTAATTCTTGTGCTACAATACATATTTTTGCCAATTGGCCTGGACCTTTTTTTGCCGACACAGAGCCTGCCAATCCATCACAACTGGTCTAAATCAGCTACAAGCTAATTTAGCAATTTTTTGCCGCTGCTAGCAGCTTTTACCTTCTGCACAGACACCAGCCCTGTTATTAGCGCTGGATATTACTCACCAATTTACCACAGCATCGGACTGTCTCTCGACAACACGCCGGATTCCTGCGTAATCCCTGAGCCCTATTCTGATCCTCACAGCTAGCTTGCAGCTCAAGGCCTGCGCAACTGCCGAAGCTACCAGTTAGCAAACACAATTCTACAATTCAAACCTCTCTTTCGCCATCGCCATCCGGCTTGGATTCTCTGTCGACACGACCACGTCTGAGCAGACCCTCCGTCTGACAGACCACCCCGGGCTACTAACTTTAAACGCGGCGTGCTAGCTTAGTGGAGGCCTCCTGCTCCATCTACGGCTGCCCCTGGACACTATGATCACTTGGCTACATAGCTGATGCCTGCTTGACTGTCCATTAATTCACGGTACTATTCCTTTGTTTATTTGTGTTTTATCTGTCGGCTCTGTGCTTTAACTCAGGATCTGTGTGTAGTTAATCGACCCTCTCTGCCTAGTCGTCGCCATTTTTTACCTGTTGTTGCTGTGTTAGACTAGCACCCTGTTATTGCTGCTGTTATCTTACCTGTTGTTTTAGCTAGCTCTCCCAATCAAGACTGCAATCACTTTATGCCTTATTGTATGTCTCTCTCCAAATATCAATATGCCTTGCATACTGTTGTTCAGGCTAGTTATCATTATCAGTTGTTTTGGTTTGCAATGGACCCGCGTAGTTCACTCTCGTACTTTTGATACCTCCTTTCCCCACCCCACACACAATGCGGTGACCTCACCCATTGAGACCAGCATGTCCAGAGATACAACCTCTCTATCATCACCCAGTGCCTGGGCTTGCTCCGCTGTACCGGTGCCCCACCATACCCTGTCTGCACATTATGCCAGAATCTATTCTACCAGCCCATAAATCTGCTCTTTTATTCTTTGTCCCCAACGCTCTAGGCGACCAGTTTTGATAGCCTTTAGCCGCACCCTCATCCTACTACTCCTCTGTTCCTCGGGTGATGTGGAGGTAACCCCAGGCCCTGCATGTCCCAGTCACCTCATTTGTTGACTTCTGTGATCGAAAAGCCTTGCCTATGCATGTCAACATCAGAAGCCTCCTCTAAGTTTGCCTTACTCACCGCTTTAGCACTACTCTGCCAACCTGATGTCCTTGCCGTGTCCGAATCCTGGTTTAGGAGGCACACGAAAAATTCTGGGATTTCCATACCCACTATAACACTTTCGTCAAGATAGAACTGCCAAAGGGGGAGGAGTTGCAATCTACTGCAGAGATAGCCTGCAAAGTTCTGTCATACTTTCCAGGTCTATGCCAAACAGTTCGAACTTTCTAATTTTAAAAATTAATCTCTCCAGAAATAAGTCTCTCACTGTTGCGCCTGCTACCGCGACCCCTCAGCTCCAGCTGTGCCCTGGAAACATCTGTGAATGTATCGCTCCATCTAGCTTCAGAGTTTGTTCTGTTAGGTGACCTAAACTGGGATATGCTTACATACAACCCTGCAGTCCTAATCCAGCTTGATGCCTCAATCTCACACAAATCATCAAGGAACTCACCAGGTACAACCCTAAATCCGTAAACATGGGCACCCTAATAGACATTATCTGACCAACCTGCCCTCCAAATACACCTCGCTGTCTTCAATCAAGATCTCAGCGATCACTGCCTCATTGCCTGTATCCCCCACTGGTCCGCGGTCAAACGACCACCCCTCATCACTGTCAAACGCTCCTAAACACTTCTGCGAGCAGGCCTTTCTAATCGACCTGGCCCGGGTACCTGGAGGATATTGACCTCATCCCGTCAGTTGAGGATGCCTGGTCATTCTTTAAAAGTTACTTCCTCACCATATATAGACAAGCATGCTCCGTTCAAAAAATGCAGAACAAGAACAGATATAGCCCTTGGTTCACTCCAGACCTGACTGCCCTCGACCAGCACAAAAACATCCTGTGGCGAACTGCAATAGCATCGAAGAGCCCGCGATATGCACTGTTCAGGGAAGTCAGGAACCAATACACGCAGTCAGTCAGGAAGCAAAGGCCAGCTTTTTCAAGCAGAAATTTGCATCCTGTAGGCTCTAACCAAAAAGTTTGGGATACTGTAAAAGTCCATGGAAACAAGAGCACCTCCTCCCAGCTGCCACTGCACTGAGGCTAGGTAACACGGTCACCACTGATAAGTCCGTGATATCGAAACCTTCAACAAACATTTCTCAATGGCTGGCATGCCTTCCTCCTGGCGACTCCAACCTTGGCCAACAGCCCCGCCCCCGCCGCTGCTACTCGCTCAAGCCTCCCCAGCTTCTCCTTTACCATATCCAGATAGCAGATGTTCTGAAAGAGCTGGAAACCTGGACCATACAAATCAGCTGGGCTTGACAATGGACCCCTATTTCTGAAACTGTCCGCCGCCATTGTCGCACCCCTATTACCAGCCTGTTCAACCTCTCCTTCGTATCATCTGAGATCCCCAAGGATTGGAAAGCTGCCGCGGTCATCCCCTCTTCAAAGGGGGAGACACCCTGGACCCAACTGTTACAGACCTATATCCATCCTGCCTGCCTATCTAAGGTCTTCGAAAGCCAAGTCAACAAACAGATCACTGACCATCTCGAATCCACCGCACCTTCTCCGCTGTGCAATCCGGTTTCCGAGCCGGTCACGGGTGCCACTCAGCCACGCTCAAGGTACTAAACGATATCATACCCCCATCGATAAAAGACATTACTGTGCAGCCGTCTTCATCGACCTGGCCAAGGCTTTCGACTCTGTCAATCACCATATTCTATCGGCAGACTCAGTAGCCTCGGTTTTTCTAATGACTGCCTTGCCTGGTTCACCAACTACTTGCAGACAGAGTTCAGTGTGTCAAATCGGAGGGCATGTTGTCCGGTCCTCTGGCAGTCTCTATGGGGGTACACAGGGTTCAATTCTCGGGCCGACCTTTTTCTCTGTATACATCAATGATGTTGCTCTTGCTGCGGGCGATTCCCTGATCCACCTCTACGCAGACGACACCATTCTATATACTTCGGCCTTCCTTGGACACTGTGCTATCTACTCCAAACGAGCTTCAATGCCATACAACACTCCTTCCGTGGCCTCCAACTGCTCTTAAACGCTAGTAAAACCAAATGCATGCTTTTCAACCGTTCGCTGCCTGCACCCGCACGCCCGACTAGCATCACCACCCTGGACGGTTCCGACCTAGAATTGTGGACATCTATAAGTACCTAGGTGTCTGGCTAGACTGCAAACTCTCCTTCCAGCATCATATCAAACATCTCCAATCCAAATCAAATCAAGAATCGCTTTCTATTCCGCAACAAAGCCTCCTTCACTCACGCGCAAACTTACCTAGTAAACTGACTATCCCTACCGATCCTCGATTCGGCGATGTCATCTACAAAATAGCTTCCAATTCTACTCAGCAAACTGGATGCAGTTTATCACAGTGCCATTCGTTTTGTTACTAAAGCCCTATACGACCCACCACTGCGACCTGTATGCCCTAGTCGGCTGGCCCTCGCTACATGTTGTCGTCAGACCACTGGCTCCAGGTCATCTACAAGGCTATGCTAGGTAAAGTGCCGCCTTATCTCAGTTCACTGGTCACGATGGCTACACCCACCCGGCAGCACGCGCTCCAGCAGGTGTATCTCTCACTGATCATCCCTAAAGCCAAAACCTCATTTGGACGCCTTTCCTTCCAGTTCTCTGCTGCCTGCGACTGGAACGAATTGCAAAAATCTCTGAAGTTGGAGACTTTTATCTCCCTCACAACTTTAAAAATCTGCTATCCGAGCAGCTAACCGATCGCTGCAGCTGTACATAGTCCATCTGTAAACTACCCACCCAATTTACCTACCTCACCCCCATACTGCTTTTATTTATTTACTTTTCTGCTCTTTTGCACACCAGTATCTCTTCTTGCACATGATCATGATGATTTATCACTCCAGTGTTAATCTGCTATTGTAATTATTCGATTTATTGCCTACCTCATGCCTTTTGCACACATTGTATATAGATTCTCTTTTTTTTCTACATGTTATTGACTTGTTTATTGTTTACTCCATGTGTAACTCTGTGTTGTCTGTTCACACCTGCTATGCTTTATTCTTGGCCAGGTCGCAGTTGCAAATGAGAATTGTTTCTCAAACTAGCCTACCTGGTTAAATAAAGGTGAAATAAAAAAATAAAAAAAATAAAAAATCATTTTTATGTCTCTATTTAAGTTTGGTCAGGGCGTGAGTTGGGGTGGGCATTCTATGTTTTGTTCTATGTTGTCTTTTTATATGTGTTTGGCCTGGTATGGTTCCCAATCAGAGGCAGCTGTCAATCGTTGTCTCTGATTGAGAACCATACTTAGGTAGCCTGTTCCCACCTGTGTTTGTGGGTAGTTGTTTTCTGTTTTGTGTATTGCACCTTGCAGAACTGTTCATTTGTCGTTTTGTTGTTTTTTGTTCAAGTATTCGTATTTATTAAAAGTATTATGAATACTTACCACGCTGCACCTTGGTCTTCTCCTTCTCCCGACGACATTCGTTACACCGTTTCCTGCCTTATGCAGGGCATCATTGTCAAGTGATAATATTGTCACCCATCACACTATTCTTGATTTAATCTTGTCTTTACATATACTAAATATGTGTGAAATTTGTTTTGATTTAGAATGGATCATTTTTATGCACCTGTCTAGAAACTGGGACAGCGTGAAAAATGTAATCTACGCACTTAAATAGCAAATGGAGGATGCTTTTCCCGTGGTTCATTTTCATAACAGACAGGTAGGCTATACTCCTGTTGTAAAGAGAAGCAATGTGCTTAATATTAGGAAAGTTGAGAAATTAATATAGTAAGCCTAGCCTATAGAAAGCTGATGGGATCCTCGTCTTTTCAATAGAGGCCATCGCTCTGTCTCATCCAATTGGATAGCCTATAGAAATGATGCGCAACGTGAGCGTGTGGGCTCTCATGAAGTCTTTGATTTGATTTGCGAATACTTTTGCATTGATGTCAGAGTGATTAGAGGGACAATAGAGTGCCGAGTACCAGGCAGTTAGCAACTTTGGTAGGCTACTAATGACCCTAAGCAGCATCGGAGCTTGGAGAAGCCCAATTGCGGTGACTAAACGGTCACATGGAATTTGACTGGCATCATGACTCGTGACCACTGGTGTGGTGGTAATACAGTCACCGTAACAGCGCAGTTTGGACCATGATAGATCCTTAGTGATGTGGACATAGGAACTTGAAGGTCTCGACCTTCTCCATTACAGCCTGTTGATGTGAATGGGGGCATGCTCGGCCCTCTGTTTCCTGTAGTCCAGAGTCAGCTCCTTTGTCTTGCTGACATTGAGTTCTCTGACCTCCTCCCTATAGTCTGTCTCATCGGTGATCAGGCCTACCACCGTCGTCTCGTCTGCAAACTTGATGGTGTTGGAGTCGTGCGCGGCCACAGTCGTGGATGAACGGGAAGTACAGGAGGGGACTAAGCACGCACCCCTGAGGGCCCCCCCATGTTGAGAGTCAGCATGGTGGATGTGTTGCCTACCCTCACCACCGGGGGCATCCCGTTAGGAAGTCCAGGATCCAGTTGTAGGGGAAGGTGTTCAGTGGGTCTAGGGTTTCTGGGATAATGGTGTTGATGTGAGCCATGACCAGCCTTTCAAAGCACTTCATGGCTACAGACGTGAGTGCTACGGGTTGGTAGTCATTTAGGCAGGTTACCTTGGTGTTCTTGGGCACAGGGACTATGGTGGTCTGCTTGAAACATGTAGGTATTACAGACGGTCAGGGACAGGTAGAAAATGTCAGTGAAGACACTTGCCAGCTGGTCAGTACATGCTTTGAGTACGCGTCCTGGTAATCCGTCTGGCCCTGCGGCCAGAATATGAATGTTGACCTGTTTAAAGATCTTGCTCACATCGGCTAAGGGGAGCGTGATCACAGTCGTCCGGAACAGCTGGTGTTCTCACACATGGATCAGTGTTGCTTGCTTCAAAGCGAGCATAGAAGACATTTAGCTCATCTGGTATCACTGGGCAGCTCGCTGCTGAGTTTCCCTTTGTAATCTGTGATAGTTTACAAGCCCTGCCACTGTAATTGCCTTAATCTTGTTTGTACCCCAGGAAGAGTCTAATGGGGATTCTTAATAAATACAAATACAGTATGTAGGGTAGGCCAACTCTGTAATCAAATCAAAATATACATTTTTATGCTGGTCTATTCTTGTTCTCTCCTTACAGGTATTCGTTTGGTAAGTTACCTTCAATTACATGTATGACTACAGCATCAATCTGCACCTGGACCTTAACAGCCTGCTATTTGTTTCTCCACAAACTCCTTGTCTTTAGAACCTTCCCACAACTATAACAGAGCCCTTGTTATCCCCATTCCCTAGGCTTAGGTGAAGCGATCACATTCAGATCAGTGTTAATATGATCTGGGTCTGGGCCATAGCCAGAGGTTTGGGATGATTACATTTGATGTCAATGCATAATCTCATCGCTCTGGTGGTGTGGGGGTCGTCAACACCAGCCAGGTGTCTCAGCTGACATGATTTAATGCCGCTCACTGGTCTGTACTGGCATATTTGCCTACTGGCAGAGAGATCCGAGTTAGTGTATCATGCCACCCAAACCCCCCTTAAACATCTAGCCATGGGTGGGCCTGTATTCAAAATGTGTCTCAGAGTAGGAGCTCGTATAGGATCCGTTTTGCCTTTTCAATCATGATAAATATGATTATATATGCCAGGGGGGACCTGTTCCTGTATAAATAAGCACTGCTACTATGAGAAGCTTTGTGAATACGGGCCCAGAACATTGGAAAATAGGGTTAGCAGATGTGGCTGATTCAGCTGGTCTTTGTTGCCTGAAAAGGATTCCTCAGTTGTCATCCCAAAAACTCAACTCGCTCAATTCAATCCGACTGAGGTTTTATGGTACGCGGGGCATCTAATCTTTCAAACGCAGTTATGGTGTAAAATCTAATCGCTGCAGGGGTGAGAATAAGTAGTTCTGGATGTAGGCCTCTAGTTCAGATAAGTGCCCAGGTCAATTTGACTTCTCTGATTGGTTAATGACACTTTGGATGCTGGATGTCTGTGGTCAGGTTCTGTGGTCTCTTTTTTTCTCTTTTTCATTATACAGAAGACCCGCTTATCGAGGAAATCAAACGCTGTAGGTACCACAGGAGGTTGGTGGCACCTTAATTGGGGAGGATGGGTTTGTGGTAGTGGCTGGAGCAGAATGGTATCAAACACATGATTTGATGCCATTCCATTCCAGACATTATGAGCTATCTTTCCCTCAGCAGCCTCCCTAGTTTGTACAATATTAGATAAATTAAATGAAAACAGAACCAAGAATGAATTGGTACTCTCCTCGCTTCAGTTGTAGGACTTGTGTTCACCTACACACTGTGTTTTTCCATATTTCTGTCTCTACATCGCTCTTTTTCATTCCCTCTGTACTGTAAATCCATCTCTGGCCTGATCATTATACAGTAGTTGCACGTCCACTGGGCCAGGGTTACAAAGACAGTCTTCGGCCCTATTCCCTCTACGAGATACAGTATGAAGAAGAGTCTGAGTGGGGTGGCAAAAGAGAATTCTACTTTTCAACTCACATTACATCCTTGCCTTACCATTCGTTGCGGATGGCAAAGAGACATTCTTGGTCCGCAGCTGAAAATTGACCAGTGGCCAGTAAGCATTAACTATTCAAATAAAATTACACTTTGAATAATACAACAATTTATTTTCTCGTCTGTAGACTACTTGTCACGCCCTGACCATAGTTTGCTTTGTATGTTTGTATGTTTTGTTTGGTCAGGGTGTGATGTGGGTGGGCATTCTATGTTGTATGTCTAGGTTCTCTATTTCTGTGTTTGGCCTAGTATGGTTCCCAATCAGAGGCAGGTGTCTGTCGTTGTCTCTGATTGGGAGCCATATTTAGGTAGCCTGTTTTCCTTTGTGTTTTGTGGGTGGTTGTATCCTGTGTCTGTGTTATCACCATACGGGACTGTTTCGGGTTGCTTGTTTTGTATTTTTGTTATTTCGTTCAGTGTTCTGTTTGATTGATGAAATTTATCATTATGGACACTTACCACGCTGCGTATTGGTCCGATCCTTGCTACTCCTCCTCAGACGAAGAGGATGAAACCCGTTACACTACTCGTTACAGCCTCATTCTAAAATGTATTAAATTGTTTTCCCCTCAATCTATACACAATACACCATAATGACAAAGCAAAAAAAGGTTGAAATTATTAAATATATATATATTTTTTTAAATCACATTTACTTCTTATGGCTGTAATCCCGTTACCGGGATGATATGACTACAGCCAGTGAAAGTGCAGGGCGCCAAATTCAAATCTCATAATTAAAATTCCTCAGACATACATGTGTCTTATATCATTTTAAAGGTAATCTTGTTGTTAATCCCACCAATGTGTCCGATTTCAAATATGCTTCTCAGCGAAAGCACAACAAACGATTATGTTAGGTCACCACCAAACCACAATAAGCACAGCCATTTTTCCAGCAAAAGATAGCTTTCACAAAAAGCAGAAATAGAGATAAAATTAATCACTAACCTTTGATTATCTTCATCATATGACACTCATAGGACTTCATGTTACACAATACATGCATGTTTTGTTTGATAAAGTTCATATTTATATAAAATAATCTGAGTTTACATTGGCACGTTACATTCACTACTTCCAAAAACATCAAGTGATTTTGCATAGCCACATCGTTTCAACAGAAATACTCATCATAAATGTAGATGATAATACAAGTTATACACATGGAATTATAGATATACCTCTCCTTAAAGCAACCGCTGTGTCAGATTTCAAAAAAACTTTACGGAAAAAACAAACCATGCAATAATCTGAGACGGCGCTCAGAACAATAGCCAAATTAGCCGCCATGTTGGAGTCAACAGAAATACGAAATTACATCATAAATATTCCCTTACCTTTGATTATCTTCATCGGAATGCAGTGCCAGGAATCCTAGTTCCACAATAAATCGTTGTTTTGTTCGATAATGTCCATTACTTATGTCCAATTAGCTAATTTTGCTAGCATATGTAGTACACGTGTCCAAACGCTCGCGCAGATGCAGGCAAACGTCGGACGAAAACTTCAAAAAGTTATATTACAAGTCGAATAAACGGGTCAAACTTAGTAGATAATCAATCTTCAGGATGTTGTTATCATCTATTTCCAATAAAGTTCCTACCGGAGAATTCTTTTCAGTATCTATAAGTAATGGAACGCATGGCGATATCATGAGGAAAGTGCGTGACCAAGAACTGGCACTCTGCCAGACCACTGACTCAAACACCTCCCATCCGGTCCCACAACACAGCATAAGCTTCATTACACGTTCTACTGACTGTTGACATCTAGTGGAAGGCGTAGGAAGTGCAAACAGATCCATATATTACAGGGAATTGAATAGGCGATGACTTTAACATCGACCACTCTCAGAATTCTCACTTCCTGTTTGGATTTTTTCTCAGGTTTTTGCCTGCCATATGAGTTCTGTTATACTCACAGACATAATTCAAACAGTTTTAGAAACTTCAGAGTCTTTTCTATCCAATACTAATAATAATGTGCATATATTAGTAACTGGGACTGAGGAGCAGGCCGTTTACTCTGGGCACCTTTCATCCAAGCTACTCAATACTGCCCATGCAGCCATAAGAAGTTTTAAGTATTCAATTGAGCTCAGGTGCATCCTGTTTCCATTAATCATAATCCACTGTATAGCCTAACATTAGTATCACAACTAAAGTTACATAAACTCAATTAAGCATATAGGAGTACCGTTTCTTTGTTAACCGCCCAACACTGAATAGCCGCATGTGCTCCCTCAAATCATTGGAGAACATATCCGTTTCTATTTTATTCAGCTATGTTCAATTGTATTCTTCATACTATCAAATAATTCCACGGAGTTCTAAACTAATCTTGTCTGCTAAAATAATAGTGTAGCCCACATCCATAGCCAGATTAGGCCCTAACATAAGGACAACTCAGAGTATGCTATTCTGTTCTTCTGAAATACACAACATTTTCTATGTATCAAAAGGTCTGCATCAGTGGCTTGTAGGCTATGCGTGGAAGCCAGGAGATGCTAAATGTGTTAATTGACAGTCAATTACCGTGAGACCGGCAGTTATTTGCTTGACAACTACCAGCTGACAAGTTCATGACCGCCACAGGCCTAGTCCAAACACACCAACACAGTCATGAAGAGGTGTCACGCTCGTTGATAGAAGAAGACCAATGCGCAGCGTGCATAGAGTTCCACATGTTTTATTCCGATGAAACTCACAAACAAAAATAACAAAGAGCAACGAAACGTGAAGCTATGTAGTGCTCGCAGGAAACTAGACATAGACAAGATCCCACAAAGCACAAAGGGGAAATGGCTGCCTAAATATGGCTGCCCAATCAGAGACAACGATAAACAGCTGCCTTTGATTGGGAACCATAACAGGCCAACATAGACACACAAATACCTAGATGACCCACCCTAGTCACACCCCGACCCAACCAACATAGAGAATAAAAAGCTCTCTATGGTCAGGATAAGGTGCGGACTCCGACCGCAAAACCTGACTCAATAGGGGAGGGTCCGGGTGGCATCTACCGTCGGTGCGGGGCGAAGTACCCACTCTACCGTCGGTGCGGGGCGAAGTACCCACTCCGCTCGCTGATACGTCTTCCTCCATGGCAGCTCTGGTGCGGGGATCGTTGCCGGAAGCTCCGGACCGTGGGTCGTCGCCAGAGGAACCGGACCGTGGGTCGTCGCCGTAGGAACCGGACCGTGGATCGTTGCCGGAGGAACCGTACCGTAGATCGTCGCCGGGGACTCCGGACCATGATTTGTCGCCGAGGACTCTGGGCCGTGGATCGTCCCTGGAGAAACCGGACCGTAAATCGTTGCCGGAGGCTCCGGACTGAGAACCCCCGCTGGAGGCTCCGGATCGCAGACCGTCGCTGGAGGTTCCAGACCGCAGACCGTCTCAGGAGGTTCCGGACCGCGGACCGTCTCAGGAGGTTCCGGACCGTGGACCGTCTCAGGAGGTTCCGGACCGTGGACCGTCGTAGGAGGTTCCAGACTGTGGACCTTCGTTGGAGGTTCCGGACTGTGAAACGTCGCCGGAAGCTCTGGACTGGGAACTGTCGCCGGGAGCTCTGGACTGGGAACTGTCGCCGGAAGCTCTGGACTGGGAACTGTGAAGGAGACACAGGACGTACCGGACTGGGGTGGCGCACTGGAGGCCAGATGCGTGAAACTGGTGCATATGACACCGGACTGGTGTCACGCCCCTCAGCACGCTCGCTCTGCAGCGCTCTCAACGCCAACACCTCTCTCCGTAATCTTTCGTCGAGTTACTCACTCGACTCCCTGACTGGCTCTGGTTCCCCCCTCGGCTCCGCCGACCACTCCGTGTGCCTCCCCCCACAAAAAAATTGGGGGACTGCCTCTGGTGCCTCCGTCGTGGTTGCAAATCCCGGAGTCGTCTTTGATCCTCCTTTGCTGCCTCCGCCTGCTTCCATGGCAGGGTCTTGTCCACTGCCATAATCTCCTCCCATGTCCATGATGTCCTCCACTCCCTTTTCTCCCTGGCCCAGGATGGCCACGCTGCTTGGTCCTTTGGTGGTGGGATCTTCTGTCACGCTCGTTGATATGAGTAGACCAAGGCGCAGCGTGCATAGAGTTCCACATGTTTTATTCCGATGAAACTCACAAACAAAAATAACAAAGTGCAACGAAACGTGAAGCTATGTAGTGCTCGCAGGCAACTAGACATAGACAAGATCCCACAAAGCACAAAGGGGAAATGGCTGCCTAAATATGATCCCCAGTCAGAGACAACGATAAACACCTTCCTCTGATTTGGAACCATAACAGGCCAACATAGACACACAAACACCTATTTGACCCACCCTAGTCACACCCCGACCCAACCAACATAGAGAAAAAAAAGCTTTCTATGGTCAGGGCATGACAAAAGGGCACGTAAACACCTCTACCCCCTCAGGAGGCTGAAAAGATTTGGCATGGGCTCTAAGGTTCTCCAAAAGTTACACATTTGCACCATTGAGAGCATCTTGACTGGCTGCGTCACCGCTTGGTATGGCAACTGCTTGGCATCCAGCCGCAAGGCGGAACAGAGGGTACTGTGGATAGCCCAGTACATCACTGGGGCCGAGCTTCCTGCCATTAAGAACCTCTATACCAGGCGGTGTCAGAGGAAGACCCTAAAATTGTCAGGCTCCAGCCTCTGAAGTCATAGACTGTTCTATACGCAAATAGTAGCCATTTTATTAGCTGTTCAGGAGTCTTATGGCTTGGGGGTAGAAGCTATTTAGGAGCCTCTTGGACCTAGACTTGGCGCTCCGGTACCGCTTGCCATGCGGTAGCAGAGAGAACAGTCTATGACTAGGGTGGCTGGAGTCTTGGACAATTTATAGAGTCTTCCTCTGACACCGGTATAGATGTCTTGGCCCCGGTGATGTATTGGGCCGTACGCACTACCCTCTCTAGTGCCTTGCGGTCGGAGCCCGAGCAGTTGCCATACTAGGCATTGATGCAACCCGTCAGGATGCTGTCGATGGTGCAGCGTAAAACCTTTTGAGGATCTGAGGACCAATGCCAAATCTTTTCAGTCTCCTGAGGGGGAATAGGTTTTGTTGTGCCCTCTTCACGACTAATTGGTGTGCTTGGACCATATTAGTTTGTTGGTGATGCTGACACCAAGGAACTTGAAGCTCTCAACCTGCTCCACTACAGCCCCGTTGATGAGAATGGGGGCGTGCTTGGTCCTCCTTTTCCTGTTGTTGGATAAGGTTGTTGTCCTTGCACCACACGGTCAGGTCTCCCTATAGGCTGTCTCATTGTTGTCGGTGATCAGGCATACCACTGTTGTGTCATCAGCAAACTTGATGATGTTGTTGGAGTTGTGCCTGGCCATGCAGTCATGAGTGAACAGGAAGTACAGGAGGGGCTGAGCACTGAGGGGCCCACATGTTGAGGATCAGCGTGGGGGATGTTTTGTTGCCTACCCTTACCACCTGAGGGCGGCCCGTCAGGAAGTCTCGGATCCAGTTGCAGAGGGAGGTGTTTATTCCCAGGGTGTTGAACGCTGAGCTGTAGTCAACGAATAGCATTCTCATAAAAGTGTTCCTTTTGTCCATATGTGAAAGGGCAGTGTGGAGTGCAATAGAGATTGCATCATCTGTGGATCTGTTGGTGCGGTATGCGAACTGGAGTGGGTCTAGGGTTTCTGGGATTATGGTGTTGATGTGAGCCATGACCAGCCTTTCGAAGCATTTCCTGGCTACAGACGTGAGTGCTACGGGTTGGTAGTCATTTAGGCAGATTACCTTAGTGTTCATGGGCACAGGGACTATGGTGGTCTGCTTGAAACATGTTGGTATTACAGACTCACACAGGGAGAGGTTGAAAATGTCAGTGAAGACACTTGCCTGTTGGTCAGCGCATGCTCGGAGTACACGTCCTGGTAATCCGTCTGGCCCTGCAACTGCGGAGAGTGTGATCACACAGTCGTCTGGAACATCTGATGCTCTCATGCATGTTTCAGTGTTACTTGCCTTGAAGCGAGCATAGATGTTATTCAGCTCGTCTGGTAGGCTTGTGTCACTGGGCAGCTCTCGGCTGTGCTTCCCTTTGTAGTCTGTTATAGTTTGCAAGTCCTGCCACATCTGGCGAGCGCCAGAGCCGGTGTAGTACGATTCGATCTTAGTCCTGTATTGACGCTTTGCCTGTTTGATGGTTCGTTGAAGGGCATAGCAGGATTTCTTATAAGCTTCTGGGTTAGAGTCCCGCTCCTTGAAAGTGGCAGCGCTACCCTTTAGCTCAGTGTGAATGTTGCCTGTAATCCATGGCTTCTGGTTGGGGTATGTACGTACAGTCACTGTGGGAACGACGTCCTCAATGCACTTATTGATAAAGCCAGGGACTGATGTTGTATACTCCTCAATGCCCTCGGAAGAATCCCAGAACATATTCCAGTCTGTTCTAACAAAGCAGTCCTGTAGTTTAGCATCTGCTTCATTTGACCACTTTTTTATAGACCGAGTCAATGGTGCTTCCTGATTTAATATTTGCTTGTAAGCAGGAATCAGGAGGATAGAATTATGGTCAGGTTTCCCAAATGGAGGGCAAGCTTTGTACGCATCTCTGTGTGTGGATTAAAGGTGATCTAGACATGTTTTTCCTCTGGTTGAGCAGTTGCTAGTAGAAATGAGGTAAAACTGATTTAAGTTTCCCTGCATTAAAGTCCCGGCCACTAGGAGTGCCGACTCTGGATGAGCGTTTTCCTGTTTGCTTATGACGGTATAAAGCTCATTGAGCTCGGTTTTGGTGCCAGCATCGGTCTGTGGTGGTATGTAGACAGCTACGAAAAATACAGATGAAAACTTTCTAGGTAGATAGTGTGGTCTACAGCTTATCATGAGATACTCTACCTCAGGTGAGCAAAACCTCGAGACTTCCTTAGATGTCTGGCACCAGCTGTTGTTCACATATATGCATAGGCCCCCGCCCCGTGTCTTACCAGAGGCTGCTGTTCTGTCCTGCTGATTGAGTGTATAACCCGCCAGCTGTATGTTCTTAATTTCGTCGTTGATCAACGACTCAGTGAGACATTAGATCTTACAGTTTTTAATGCCTCGTTGGTAGGATATATGTGCTTTCAGCTCGTTCCATTTATTTTCCAGCGAATGAACATTAGCTAGCAGGACGGAAGGCTAGGGCAGATTAGCCACTCGTCGTCTGATCCTCGCAAGGCACCCTGATCTTTTTTCACAAAATCTAATTTCGATTACAACATTAATGTATGAGCTTGGATGGACAATATACTGTAACTATTTGTTCAGCACTTTTGAAATGTACAGCGACAGAATTCAGAACATGGGCCATTCTTTCAGTATTCTCCCTCTACACCAAGTCAGAACTGTAGGGGATATAAGCAGACAATGAAAGATCTTACAATATTAGATTATTACATTTCTCTAAAACAGGCTATAGGCTACATGTGCACCACAAAGTTAGACCAGTAGGCAAAATTAGGAGGGGAAACAATACCAAATTATTAGAGTGAGGCACATGAGCTAATAACAGCTTACTACACAACATACACTTAGTATTACTTTCTCAGCTACAGTACATATCTCCCTAGCATATTACATAAATTATACAACAGCATACAATACATTTTTGAACTCACCTTGTTGTGCTGTGTTCACTTGAACAGGAAGGTGGCGCGGCGGTCCTTCGTGTGCAAATTCTGTCATCAAACTTTGTCATCAAAGTCTGTCATTCTTTGAATTTATGGGGCATTCAAGACAACTGGGAACTCTGAAAAAACAAGGTTGAATCATGATGACATCACTGATCTTCAGGTCGGTGCTCAAGAAAGAGGCCCGAGTTCCCGACTTGCAATTCCGATTTGGATGACCGTTCAAAACATATTTTCCCAGTTGGAGCTCGTTCCCAGTTGTCTTGAACTCACTGAAATAAGATTTCCCAGTTCTGAGATTCCAGTTGTTTTGAGCCCGGCAAAAGTCATGCTGGATTGATACAATGGCCAATGTTGAATGTTTATCCTATTCAATTTGGAAAAGAGACCGTTAATCCCAGACTTGGGACCACACACCCACTCAAGTGAATAGAAGGCTAGTGATTGCTTTGCAATGCTTGCAGTTAGCCACTGATTCCGTCCAAACCACTCATTGTTAAATTTGTGATTTCCAACTTGTTGTGTAATGTTTATGTCCAATGGCCGATGAGCACCGATACGTTTTATCTATAATTTATTTTCATTATTTCTCTTCACATGAATAAGATTAAAAAGGATTTGCCAGTAGATTGTCAACTTGATACATGATGATGACTGCTAGCTTGCTAGCTAAGATTCTGAAAGCATGATCTTGACATGTATGGCTCGCGGTCTACGGCACTGCATCTCAGTGCTAGAGGCGTCACTACAGACCCTGGTTCGATCCTGGCCTGTATCACAACCAGCCGGGATCAGGAGTCCCATAGGGCAGCACACAATTGGCCCAGCATCATTCGGGTTAGGGGAGGGTTTGGCCTGGTTAGGCCATCATTGTAAAATAGAAATTTGTTCTTGACAGACTTGCCTAGTAAAATAATGGTTAAATAAAATCCCAACAAAGCTGCTGTAGATAAAATGTCATTATACCTGTGGCTAATTACCTTGAGCCTTCTTGGATGGGCACTTCTAATGTAACTCTATGGCAGCACCCAAGGGTCTTTAATTTTTTAGCTCTAACCTTAGATTTGGCGGTGACGTAGTGTCCCCATGAGTGACAGAACACTGAGCCAATGACAGCGCAAGAGAACATTACCAATCCCTACACTCCGTATTTTCAGCTGGCTGCCCCACCACCATAGAAACCACTGAGCTAGGCTGAAACACCTGCATTTTGGAGCTGCCTTACTCAAGAAAGCAAAAAAGAAACAAAGTTTGTATGCGGCTTTATTAACATTGTTTGCAAACTGATATGTGACACGTATTAATGCCAAAATAACATGCAAAACAGGCATCACCCCATTTTATTTTTTTTTAGCTAGAAAGGTGGGGCTCAGAACAGGCGGGGGTCTGCTATGAGGTTGCAAGTCCATAGAGTTCATGCCTTGCACATATGGTTCCACAGTTAATGTATCTGAATATAAATCTGGAATTCTGACCATGTTAATTTTGTCTACGAGTATCCTGTTTTAATGTCTGAATGATATAAGCAATTTTACATTGGTTATGCAGCAAAACGAATCATTAGAATGTATATAACACACATTTCAAATCACTGGCTCATATTTCCCACAAATGGGAGTAATCAGTGGCGCTACAGTGTATGTACAAACCAATAAGATATGAGGGGTGGAGTGAGAGGACGCAACCAGATTCCAACAACATTCTCTTAGCACAACAAAATGTGTCAGTATCAAACTGAGATTTCAGAGTGTGGACATTATAACCATTATGACAAAACGTACAACAGGGTGATAGGTAAGAATTAACAGCATTTGGGATTTTACATTTACACTTTTCGTCACTCAGGGCTCCGTGCGTAAAATGCGCATTTGGCACAATCAACAGGCAGCTAGATAGACCAAAGCAATTTTTCACTGAACATGACCGAGGAAAAGAGTAAGTCATTCAACGACCATCCATGTAGTCCAACGGGAACCGCCAGCTCGATGTCGCAGGACGACTCGGATTCGGACGTCCCGTCCTCTCCAACCGGCTCCGATGGACAGGCGCCCGGCAACGGGATAACACCAAAAATGGACACCAGCGAGGAGGATAAACGGTTTCCCGCGTGCATCCGAGACGCAGTGTCTCAGGTGCTGAACGGATACGACTGGTCGCTCGTACCGATGCCTACACGAGGAGACCGGTCTCTGAAAAACAAACCCCATGTGAAGCGGCCGATGAACGCGTTCATGGTGTGGGCGCAGGCGGCGCGCAGGAAACTAGCTGACCAGTACCCGCATCTCCACAACGCCGAACTCAGCAAGACCTTGGGGAAGCTCTGGCGGTCAGTAGAGATAACGAATGTATATATTTAATGGGGGGTATAGTACACATTTGCGTACCTAATGTGCCGCATAGAACATGGCACAGATGTACTATGGAAATGTTGTTTGCACCAAACCCAAAAATCTGCAGTGAAGATTGATGTAGACAATGTTCATTGTTGACAAGTGACAAAATACTTATTATTCGTTTATTTTCTAGTATTGTTTCATGAAAATGTGTGCACAACTTTGCCTTGTTATAATGATGAACCTAATTTTACATGGCACGTTTAGAATGACGATGATAATGATATTCACTGTGACATCCAGCATTGTGCATCTTATAATAGTCCACAACTCAACCCAACCTGTCATCAATTTCCAGCCTGCTCTCTGAAAGCGAGAAGAGGCCATTTATGGAGGAGGCAGAGAGACTGAGGGTGCAACACAAGAAAGACTACCCTGACTACAAATACCAACCCCGGAGAAGGAAGAGCACCAAGCCAGGTCAGAGTGACTCTGACTCCGGGGCTGAGCTGGCCCAATTCCACCCAGGCCAGATGTACAAGGCTGAACCTGGTCTGGCCAGACTGACCTCCATGGGGAATGGGCATAATCATCCAGAGCGGACAGGTGAGTGGATTTCCCAGCATATTTGATACATTTGTGCAAGAATGTAGAACAATCCATAATCAATAGCAACACGCAGTTTGTCAGTCACCAGGTCTTTTTTTTTTTACTGATTGAGATCTTGTATGAACACGTATCTCTCCTAGGTTCAGGGTTAAGGTGTTCAGGCACGTTCTTTTGTTAGTATGCCATTGCTAACGTTTAGGCATCTGTTGTGTCTTTTCTGAAGGCCATCCACACGGTCCCCCCACACCCCCCACCACCCCCAAGACAGAGCTGTATCTTGGGCTGAAACATGAGGGCCGGCGCCCCCTGGATGGGGGACGGCAGAACATCGACTTCAGCAACTTGGACATCTCTGAGCTGAGCACCGATGTCATCAGCAACATGGATGCCTTTGACGTCCACGAGTTCGACCAGTACCTGCCACTCAACGGGCACAGCTCCGCCCCGCACGGGGGGCACGGATCCACCCCCCCCTCTGGATCCCTCATCTCCTCCTACGGCCACTCCCACAGCAATGCCTTGCCTTGGGTTCCAAAAGGGGCGGGAGCGGAGGCGGCGCTCCCCTCTTCCTCCTCGTCTTCTAGTAACAGCGATGGCGTTCACCACAGAACGCAGATCAAAACGGAGCAGTTGAGTCCCAGCCACTACAGCAGCCAGCACTCCCACAGCTCCTCGCCACCCCACCCCGACTACACCCCCCTCAGCTCTGGAAGCGGCCCCTCTTCTGCAACCTCCTCATCCTCCTCCTCCCTGCCCAGCCCCCAGTGTGACTATGCAGACCTCCAGAGCCCCAGCTACTACAGTGCCTACTCTAGCTACCCCGCAGGTCTCTATCAGTACCCCTACTTCCACTCCTCTCGCCGCCCCTACGGCAAACCGCTCATCAACAGCGTAGCCATCCCTCCGCCCCACAGCCCCACCTCAAATTGGGAGCAGCCGGTCTATACCACACTCACCAGGCCTTAGACTCATGACAGCCTATGGGGCCTGATATGACTTTCTTCTGTTTTTGCTGTGTTAGTGAGGACATGACACAAGGCTCAAGGTTGGACATGATCTAAGAACAAGTGCCTGCTGGTTTTGTCAGAATGGACAGAGAATCTCTACCCACAATCATGCATGAATCACACACACTTCTGTTTTGACCACGAAATCACAAATTAATACAATTCTAGATTAACTTTTTTAAGTGCCTTTCTTTATGTTCAACTCTTTATCTCAGATTGAATAATTATTGTTTGTACTTGTGTTTTATATGAACATGTTTTATATTGGAATGCACATTCCAGCTTAACAAATGCACCAAATGAATAGTAATTCCACTTCTTAGTTACTGTTCATCACTCCAGTGCAGTTCCATTCCTTGTCAGAAAAAGCGCTGGGGACTTTCACTCAAGGCAACAGGTGTTCAGTTATGTTTCCTACAAATCGAGATGACAAGATTTCAGGGTTGAAGGAAATTAGTAAAATGATATACCATATGCTGTGATTGACTGGACAGCTGGATTGAGGACAGGAACCACCATGCTCGTCATATAGCATGGACAGCTAAGCCCTGTGCATCTGCTGCACTTGTCAACCTTTGAAGAAGACATGTCCATTCCAGCACAGCAGTTCTGTGCGGATGAAGGCCGAAATGGCTTGTCTTTCTGAAAAGGCAACTGCAAAAAAACATGGAGAGACTGCCCAATGGGCAATCCAGGTTTGATTATTGGATTTTTGTACTTGATATGTCAACTGGATTATTTGTATGCCGGCTCTATGAAAACCAGCTAATATCATTTATAACCGGTGCTTGTAAATGCTTGATGAACTTAGTGCGCGTGACCACGCATTTTTGCTGTTTTATGTTTACCTTTACGATTAAATAAATGCTTGCAGAGTGTTTTCACCAACAACGAATTCGGTTAGGAGAAGTTCCTCCCTTTCAACAAGGGTACGCAGAGAAATGTGCGGGGGATTGTGGGAAGGTGAGCGGCGAAACACTGTTAGCGGAGTGGTAGAAAAAGGTCTGCTCTTCTCTACTTTGTGCAAATTTCAAGCGGAGCGAAGCGCTGTCAAGAGGAGGCACCGCCTCTGGTCAAAACCCACTGTACGAACTCATGCAGAGCCGTTAAATACGTTGGCCCACACACCTTTTTCTTGCAGTTCTGAATATTTTTGCAAATGACATATAAACTTAACGTTTGTGAGTAGTAGGGCAGTTTCTTGAAGACAAGATGGATGCTTGCCATGCAGTTACTGAGAGTGGGCATACTACCAAGCGTGTTTGTGTGTGTGTGAGTGTGTGCATGCATGAGTGAGAAGCGTGCGTGTGTGTGTTCGCGAGCGTGTGCTTGCGTGTGAACAAGTGACACAGACAAAAAGCTCTGAATTTTAATGAGCAATTACTTTGTTGAAAGATCCTTTGTCTCCCTTTATCTGGGGAAAGAGAGAGAAATTAATTGGACTGACAAATAAAAACTGCATCGTTACCAAAGGCACCAACAAGCAACAGGGTATGAGAAGAATTAACCGCAGGGAAGCTGATCAGAACAGATGGGATGTGGGTGGCTTGTGAACGGAATACAGTACTCTCTTTTTTTTTGTGAGAACAGATTTAAATCTATAGCCACCAGTACACTACCAGTATGCTGTAACTCAGACTGTCCTGCCTATTGTTTGCCATGACATTTTAGTAGAAACTCAACTAGCAAGATAGGGATGAGGATAGAGAATGGAGACAGAGTGTTAAGAGTTGCTGACAGAATTCATCAGGATGCATTGCATAACAACAGGAGTTTGGCTATACAAATGATGCATGAATCACCACCATCACTTGCCCAACTGGAATAGATTGATCATCCAGTGAATAACGGACACTGTACCTAGACCAACATAGCTATTAACAAACTTTTTTTTTTTTTACAGATATACTGTACCTGGCTCATAGGTTGCTATATTTACTCGTAGGCCATGCTAAATGCCCTACGTTTCTGCCCCTGGGCTTCACTACAGCTATGATGGCTGAGGATTTGGGGTTCCGCCCACGTTTAATTACTTCCTGAATGGTGAAAATATCTGGTGAGTCTCACTGAGTTAGTGTCTACTGGAGTTTGCCTGGCCTGACGAGGCGCCAACGACAACAAGCTGCCAGACAGAACTAACATTGACTTACCCATGATGCAACGGGGATCTGGAGCCAGGGCGGAGGGGCAGAGGAGTGTGGAGGGACACATCAGGAGACCTGACTCGCACTGTGATTCGCCACACAAATAGTCATATATGCTGTACAGGTGGGAAGGCAGTTCCACCTCATTTGGATTGGTAAAAACACACAGAGGCAGTTGAAATTCTGCTAAGACTTTGCATGTGAAAATCGACCAATTTTGGGTTACTGTTCAATCACCTACAAATCCCAGTTAAATCACTGCACACACACCCTCACTTACAATATACACCTTTCAGACAGCAGCTTCATATGTTATCTAATTTCCTTCCAAGTCAAGTTCTGTTCACGTTAAGTTCTGTTCAATTAGTCTCCTTAATTATTTTGAAACATGTTTATAAAGTTACTGATATCTTTCTCATTTTCATTACAGCTGTTAGAAGTTAAAGCCTATAAGTGGATCATACAATTTTAAGCAGTGAAAGGGATCCCTTGTGTGTGCGGGTGTATCCAGGGACTTTTCATTAGATTTGTGCTGTAGCTTCTCCGTAGCCACCCTTTAGGCTTTACCAACACGAAACACCAGCTGATTGGGTTAAACTCATCACTAAATTATTACCTCTCACTTGAAACAGACTGGGGCAGCAATGTAATAGACTTACAACAGTCAATTAGACCTAAAACCTCTACTGACGCAAGTGATGAGGTACAAGTTTCTCCCTGATCTTGTCTATGTGGTATTCTCTGTCTCAAAATAACAGGATGCTACTGGCAAGTTGTTCCTGTGCAGTGCAACAATGACAAAAAGGTGAATAACAGTTGTTCGAACTGCAGGCCCATTTCTGTTGTTCAATCTAAGTAATGGCTTCTGTTTTCTACAAATTCATCAATAGAAAGACTAAGGAGGTTCCAAGACATTTGATGTTCCCACAGATATTGTATACCTCTCATTTCAACCAAAAACAGTGCCCTTTGACCCTTTGGGGTGTATCAACTGTTCTTCAATCCCCCGTCGTGTTGGCTGGTTGGACCACTCCAATCCCTATAAAGAGAAAGAACTTTGCCTTGGAGTGGTCTGGAGTGGTCTGCGATGGTTCACGATGCCAGAAACAGAGCAACCGTGAAACTTCACCGCGGTGACCACAGAACGTTGCTTTGGCGCCAGTCCTTGGTAAAAGCATGTAGTCCCCATCTTGCAGACAGAGGGATGGCCTGTCTCGATGCCTGACAAGAAAATCTGCCAACTCACTCATACGCTATATCCGCTTTATATATTCAGTACATGTACATTTGCAGCATACTATTTCATATGAATAAAATCTAAACGTTTAAAATAAGAAAATATACTGTATTACCAATAGATAAAGACAATGTTAATTTACTTCGTCTTGATGGCAGAAGCAGATGTGAACCCGAAAGTCAGTGAGATTACAGACAACTGAGGGAGGGAGAAAAAGGTGTCAGAAAGAGAGAGGGAAAGAAAGAGTGAAGGTAGCATGTGCGACTGTATCCCAGCTGTTACTATGACGATTGGGCTGCAGCGCCATGAGCCTGACCCCCTCTGAAGCTCTTAATCCTAACCTCCCAACACACACACACACACACGGAGGAGTATCCCTCAAGGATTTCCCGCCATGTGGAACCGAGATGTGAATGTGGTACAATTTACTGGAAGTTCACAGGAAAGGCACACAGTTCACAGAACAGGCACATACTGTATGTATGGAGACATGACGGGAGCATGTCCTTATAGTTACGCAAACAAATAAACAGACATAATCACATGCCCACACAGACACGCCAATTGACAAGAATCAACGCTCCACCACATCTAACAATTACAATGTTACCATAAGTATTTACTACATAATTGAACTGTTGTGAACTTTTAATTACACACAATGCCAGGTCTGTGGGCATGTGTAAGCAGCACAGACATGATCATGCTCCTTGTGCGGGTGTTTGTGCATACAGTCAACACACTTCAGCCCATATTGGTTCTCCACACTTCACAACTGCTCAGCCACACTTCCCACCCGCCTCAGAGTGTCCATCCAGCCCAGGCTTAACACTAGAACTCTCCCTGGGTGGAATTCCAACAGCTGTCTGAGCTCTCCAACCGCCACCTTTAACGGCAGCTGTGTGTCTGTCTGTGTCCACGCATCAGTCAGCACAGAGAAGCACACAGCTTCGGGAGGGTGGCCCTATCCGTTCTGCACACATGCATACTACGAGAACGCACACGAGCGCACAAACAAACACAGGCACACCCGCACACATTATCTGAAGACAAGAGACTACTAGAGTAGTGGTTTCCAAACCCTGAAATTGAACTGGGTTCAAATTTGATCAAACAAATGAATTGTTCTCTCTTCAAATGGGTTTACTGTATAATACAACATTTGAGTGTCAACTAAGGGCCTTTTACACTATTAAAATACACTTTCATGTAATTATGCGCTGGGACAGCCCTGCTGGGCCTTGAATTGAGTGAATATGAATAAAGTGGGGTTCCCTTCATTTTCTAGCATAGATTTGTGCGGAACAGTTTTGGGAACCCTTGCGCTAGAGAGAGAGGAGTGACAGAGAAAAGATAACCTTGACAGAGAGAGGGAGAGGGAGCCCAGCGGTTGATGAAAACCAAATAGCATTATTTCATTATTTATTTGATAATAAGAATCCGAAGTAAAGGAGACACGGTCAACGGGATTGTTCTCAACTTGGATCCCTGTCAAGTTTATTACAGCGGCAGACCAATAGAATGACAACGCACATCATGGGTGATGTATTACAATGGCCTAGAGTGCCATCTAGTGTCTTTCAATGATAAACACAATTTGATTGAATCAGTTCATATTAAATCAATTACAACCCTGTTGCATGAAGTAACAAAATATTTACATTCACATTTATATTTCAAAATAAACAGCCACGAGATGCGTATAACCCTGCCTAAAAGCATACGTTTAGAACAATCAGAGAAATTGCATAAATCCACTGTCATCAAAACTGTCCAATCAATAAATTACAATTACAATACTGCTCTCAACAAACACAGTGAACATGGCTCATTAGTATACAACAAGGGATGAACCACTCACAACACTAAGAGCGGGGGTGCAGTGTGGAAGAGTCTATGTGGAGAGCGGCAGCAGGGGAATTGATATTTCAGTGTTATTTTCTCTCCTCTCAAATCCCCTGACCCCTGACCTCTAACCCCTGGTTTAGGCATCAGGTTCAGAAGAGATGGAGAAGTAAGACCTTTTATTGTTTTTCTCTCTCCTCTCTGATCTATTTCTTCCATCTCTATCATCTCGTTCCTTCGCTCCAGGTACAGTAGAGACGTGTGTTATTCTGGGGTCTCTGCAGAGAAATCCTGTCTGTTCTGTTCTTGGTGGGACTTGAGCTGACCAGTAGAGTGACAGCTCGAGCTCCAGTCTCAGGGCTTGTGTTTGAAATGGGCCTCCACTGCACGGCGAAGAGCAGAAAGCAAGTCAGTGTTACCACAACGTAGAGATATAATCACAGATAGGCATATAGACACAGCACAGTACATAAACAGGCAATCACTCCTTAACCTGCGTTGGACTGCCTCTAAAAACACACCATCAATCCATAAGTATAGTGATTAATACCAATGCTGGTGTGAGGGAGTTACCCGGTGTGCAGGTTTTTGTTTTAGCCCTGCCATAAAACATTGGCTTCAGCCAAGCAACTGCTTGTGAGACCTTGACTAGTTACATTAGGGGTTGTACATACCCTGCAAATATTATTGCAAAGATGCAATATCTGCATACATGCATACTCCTCAAGAGTAAAGCTGTGACACCTGGTGATTGTAAAGAAAATAGCTGCCGGGCTCACGGTAATTAGCATAAACGTGTTTAACATCTGCTGGCTTTCACGCATAGCCTACCAGCCACGGATGCAGATCTTTGGAACATCTACATTTTTTTTTTTTTTACGAATAAATCCATTTAATATAGCCTGCACAATCACAATAAATCCATTATTTATTTTTGGCAGGTCTTAAGAAACATGATATTAAAAAATGAACAGAATAGCATACTCTGAGTTGTTCTTATGTTGGGCCCTGATATGGCTATGCCATATGGCTGTGGGCTACACTCGTTCATTTAGCAGACTAGATTTGCTTGGAATTCTGTGGCCTAATTTTTTACAATTATTTTATAGTATGAAGAATACAATTGAACATAAAATAGAAAGGATATTTTCTCTAAACGATTTCAATGGAAGTGCGTACATGTGGCTATTCTGTGTTGAGCGGTTAACAAAGAAACCAGTCCTTTATGCTTAATTTAGAGTTGTTTATGCAACTTTAGTTGTGATACAAACGTTGGGCTATATGTTAAGATTTTTAAAACATTCTAAGGCTGCATGATGGGACTCTAGTGATGATTTGAAAAAAGTCACAAGCTTCACTCATTACATCAGTTCTCATTCACAATTTGACAAGCACTTGATAATATTCTCACCAAGACTCGATTTTCCCGGTGGCATCCCCCTTGTGTGGCGGTAATGCCCCCTAAAAAATCCATGCCTTTTGCGGCCAAAGTGGCCATTGTGCCCTTGGGCTGAATATAATAGGCTAATTATAATTCCCTTCTCCCGGCTGCCGCACTCCGAGGCACCTCTCACTCACATGGCTCTCTCAGATGTACAGTTGAAGTTGGAAGTTTACATACACCTTAGCCAAATACAATTAAACTCAGTTGTTCACAATTCCTGACATTTAATCCTAGTAAATATTCCCTGTTTTAGGTCAGTTAGGATCACCACTTTATTAAAAAAATGTAAAAATGTCAGAATAATAGTAGAGAGAATGATTGATTTCAGCTTTTATTTCTTACATCACTTTCCCAGTGGGTCAGAAGTTTACATACACTCAATTAGTATTTGGTAGCATTGCCTTTAAATTGTTTAACTTGGGTCAAACGTTTCAGGTAGCCTTCCACAGGATTCCCACAATAAGTTGGGTGAATTTTGACCCATTCCTCCCGACAGAGCTGGTGTAAATGAGTCAGGTTTGTAGGCCTCTTTGCTCGCACACGCTTTTTCAGTTCTGCCCACAAATTTTCTATAGCATTGAGGTCAGGGCTTTGTGATGGCCACTCCAATACCTTGACTTTGTTGTTCCTTAAGCCATTTTGCCACAACTTTGGAAGTATGCTAGGGGTCATTGTCCATTTGGAAGACCCATTTGCGACCAAGCTTTTAACTTCCTCACTGATGTCTTGAGATGTTGCTTCAATATACCCACATAATTTCCCTTCCTCATGATGCCTATGATGATCTATTTTGTGAAGCGCACCAGTCCCTCCTGCAGCATAGCACCCTCACAACTTGATGCTGCCACCCCCGTGCTTCACGATTGGGATGGTGTTCTTCGGCTTGCAAGCATCCCCCTTTTTCCTCCAAACATAACAATGGTCATTATGGCCAAATAGTTATATTTTTGTTTCATCAGACCAGAGGAGATTTCTCCAAAAAGTATGATCTTTGTCCCCATGTGCAGTTGCAAACCGTAGTCTTTTTTATGGCGGTTTTGGAGCAGTGGCTTCTTCCTTGCTGAGCGGCCTTTCAGGCTATGTCGATATAGGACTCATTTTACTGTGGATATAAATACTTTTGTCCCTGTTTCCTCCAGCATCTTCACAAGGTCCTTTGCTGTTGTTATGGGATTGATTTGCACTTTTCGCACCAAAGTACGTTAATCTCTAGGAGACAGAACGCGTCTCCTTCCTGAGCGGTATGACGGCTGGTGTTTATATTTGCGTACTATTGTTTGTACAGATGAACGTGGTACCTTCAGGCGTTTGAAAATTGCTCCCAAGGATGAACCAGACTTGTGGAGGTCTATAATTTTTGTCTGAGATCTTGGCTGATTTCTTTTGATTTTCCCATGATGTCAAGCAAAGAGGCACTGAGTTTGAAGGTAGGCCTTGAAATACATCCACAGGTACACCTCCAATTGACTCAAATTATGTCAATTAGCCTATCAGAAGCTTCTAAAGCCATGACATCATTTTTGGAATTTTCCAAGCTGTTTAAAGACACAGTCAACTTAGTGTATGTAAACTTCTGACCCACTGGAATTGTGATACAGTGAATTATAAATGAAATAATCTGTCTGTAAACAATTGTTGGAAAAATTACTATTATTATTACTACTATTATGTCCTAACCGACTTGCCCAAAGTTTGTTAACAAAACATTTGTGGAGTGGTTGAAAAACAAGTTGTAATGACTCCAACCTAAGTGTATGCAAACTTCCCGACAACTGTAGCTCATGCCCGTGATCGGGTCCTTTTCACAGGCATTTCAGCTAAGTAGTAGGCTACAAGTGAATGGAGACAGACACATCTGGGACGCATCTGGGCGCTTCCCTCTTATTGAACTCTGAGGCGCATATTGAAGACGTTAGAACTGTCCACATTTATCCTACATTTCATCAGCCAACAAGATGAGTCGGCCTGACGAACAGCAAAAGCAATTGCTTATGTCAATCTACTATCCCCCATAGTACACAAGTTGACCTATTCTATTGGTCAACTTGTGCTTCTGTGCAATACATAAATATTCCAAACATACTCTGAGACAGTTGTGGGATGCGATAGATCCCAAATGAATACAACCACTTGCATTAAAAAAAAACGTTTCAAAGCAATGAGGCTGATCGTTTAGCAATAAGCGCGAATGTTCCAAAATGCAATCAATTAGAAGAAAACACTGTTCTCAAAAGTGATGGCAAATGTGATTATGCGTGTAATGCTTTATTATAAAGGTGCATTTTTATGGTGAAAATGATCTTCCCCAAACTTGAAACTCACACGCTGCTTATGTAGGCCAGTTAGGCTCTACACTGGTTATAAAGAGGATTCATGTGCATCATTTTAACAAGTTATTTGGCCACTTTAGTTGTAATACGATCCTTATCAAAACATATAGACCTATGGTCTAGGGTACATGCAGGGGACTATGATTTGAAAAAGTTGCCCAAAAAAAGATATGAGCTTCTTGCCTTAATGCACAAGCTGGGCATCATTCACAAGTGATAATACCTCATTCACAAGTGATAGTCTAATATTGTCACCCATCAGACTATTCTTCATTTAAATGTTGTCTTTACGTATAATATATGTGTGAAATGAGTTTTGATTTAGAATGGACCATTATCATGCACCTGTCTCGGAACAGGAGCATGGGGAAAAAAATACATGTCATCTATACACTTAAATAGCGGATGGAGGACGTATTTCCCATGGTTCATTTTCATGTCAGCCAGATAGGCTATGCTGTTAAAGGGAATCAATGTGCTTAATATTAGGAAAGTTGATAAATAATATTTTGTAGGCCTAGCCTATTGAAAGCTGATGGGATCCTCTTTTTAATAGAGGCCTACAAAAAAAACTCTGTTTTCTCACGCAATTGCAGAAATGTTGCGCAACATGAGCACTCATGAGGTGTCTGATTGGATTTGCGATAACATTTGCATTGATGTCAGAGTGATTAGAGGGACAATAGAGTGCTGAGTACCAGGAAGTTAGCGCGTTTGGTAGGCTACTAATGACCATCAGCAGCATCTGAGCTCGGAGAATCCTAATTACCGTGACTAAATGGTCATGTGGAATTTGACTGCCTTCATGACTTATGCTGACCGCAGTAATACGGTCAGCGTAACAGCCCTACTCAAGAAAACACCTAATGTAGTGCATACTTGAGTACGCCGGTGTAATTCAGCCTCATGACTTACCTGCGTACTCTTGTGGTCTCATGGGTCTGTTGATGACCCTCTGGAAGGCAGCGATCCAGTCCCTCTGCTCCGCCTCCGTCTCGCAGGCAAACAGGAACTTCCTGTCTGGTGTTACTATGGTGATGCCATGGTTCCAGTGGTAGCCCTGTGTTGAGGTGGGAAGGCCTGGGAGCACGGTGTAGCTGTTCTCTTTACTGCCGATGAACACCTCTCCCCTTGCATAGGCATCCTGAGAGAGGAGGGGGGAGAGGCGGGGGGAAAGAGAGCGTGAGAGAGATCAGAGAATAAAGTATGCTGTATGCCACAGAATAGAAAGTTATGACAAGTAGGGTTCATTCAGAATGGATCAGTTATTTTATTCTGTCTCCTCACCAGAGGATCTTTGAAGTACATGAGTCTCCTGTCGTCCATGGTGAACCACCTTTTCTTAAAGCCTTCTGTGTGCTTTGGGCCTGTCTTCTCCATGAAGCCCTCTTTCATGAAGCTACGTGTAAGTTTGGGCACCAGCTGAAGGCAAAGACAAGAGGGAAAATTATTTGTTTAATTGTGTTTAATAGTGGTAATACTCATTTCTAAATATATGTTGTGGCCTCACCTCCTCATCACTGGCTCCAGGGAAGGCCACCTGAAGGTAATGGAACCTGGCAGCTCTGATAGCGTTGAACCAGTCCACCATTTCCTACCAAAACAAAAGACACAAAAGCATCCTAGTCAGAGATAGTCAGATACGTGCTTTATTCAGAGTTATCCCTGCATTGAGAAGACCGTAAACCTGCTACAGTATGGAACATTACGAGACGTGATCAAGGTATTATATCACGACAAAACAGCTTTAATATTACTGTTCTGTTCAAGCTTGCTATCGTGTCTGTTAACCAGCTGAGGAGGCTGTACACGCTGTGCCTTTCATCCTAACCCACAGACAAGGGTGACTTGCTACTGAGAGAGATGATCACCTGTGTGCACAGCAGTAAACCCTCAGAGAAAAACAGCCCGCCAGCCAACAACTCTGTGTGTGATTGCAACCCCCTCCACATTCCTCTAGCCAGCTCCACTGACCAGATTACACGGCAGGATGACGAGTACTGCTGTCACAGTGAAGAACACGTCTACTGATGAAATAGATATCTAGACATGTTGATTTCCACTCTCCCTTGGTTATCCAGAACAGCAAAAGGTGCTATCTAGAGCTTAAAAGGGTTCTTCGGCTGTCCCCAAAGGAGAACCCTTTGAAGAAACCTTTTTGGTTCCAGGTAGAATCATATTGGGTTCCTTGTAGAATCCTTTCCCCAGAGGGTTTTACATGGAACACAAAATAGTTCTACCTGGAACCGAAAAGTGTTTTCCTATGGGTAAACCCAAATAACCTTTTTGGAACCCATTTTTATAAGAGTGTAGAGACTCAAATTTAGTTGAACAGACTGCAGTGGCTCGTCCTTTAAAAGTTGCGGTATACTGTGGCGCAGCTTGTATGGTGCCGCAGAATTCTATGGCACGTTATTTAAGTGTGAACCACTGGTACCATTAATGCTAGCTAGTGCTAATTTGACCACCAGAAGAGCATTTGATAGCCTTCAATAGTGGCTGTACTAAAGAATGCGGGCACGCGGGAGACCTGTAATGAATACTCAGGGAGAAAAATGTGTAGATTCACACGCAGAGTGCGGCAGATGTTTACTAAGCCTTCGCAGAAGGCAGGAATCGTGATCACAGGCAGGCAGGCAATGGTCAAACACAGGTAGGTAGTCAAAAACAAACAATACCTCACAACTATACAAACAGAAAGAACTGAAATAAATAGGGAGCTGATGAGACCAAGTGAGAAACGAACACGGGTGAATTAGGCTACCTGGGGCGGCAGGTAGCCTAGCGGTTAGAGTGTTGGACTTGTAACCGCAAGGTTGCAAGATTGAATCCCGGAGCTGACAAGTCGTTCTGCCCCTGAACAACGCAGTTACCCCTCTGTTCCTAGGCTGTCATTGAAAATAAGAATGTGTTCTTAACGGACTTGCCTAGTAAAATAAAAACAGGGCTACGTTCAAGAACACAAGGTTGACTAAGAAAAGAAAAGCAGAACCTTACAAGACTGGGGTTCAATTCCCCGATGGGGAGGAATGAGTAGGCTGTCCTCGTAAATAATCATTTGTTCTTAACTGACTTGCCTAGTTAAATAAAGGTTACACTAAGAGCATAAGTCTAACATATACCCAAACAGAGATTCTGTGAAAATAAAAATCTCATTGATTTATCAAGACCAGTCCCCATGCTTGTCTCAGAGCAGCGCAAAATGGTGCTAAAATAGTTGTAGGCTATTGCTTCAAATCCAATTGCTTCTAACTTCAATATGCTCTTTAAATAAATAACACCTACACCACTTTTAACAGCACTTTACTCAACACTAGTGAGACTCATGTCGCCTGCGGTAGGCCTAGAGTATATCGAAAAATATGACGTGACTCTCCGCCAATAATTACATATAAAGGATTGGAGGATATTGCTGTAATTCAGTGATATTTATTCCCATAGTAATGGATCCATAACTAAATAAACATCAGCTTTTTGAAAGAGTATTTTATCATTATTTTATTAATGAAAGCATAAAGATGCCATTATTAGTTACATTGTTTTAGTTTGAACGTGCAGACTGGCACTAAGAACATAACAGCGGGAACGTTTCCCTAGTCAGCGCCATTATTAGTGCAATGCCCCTTAGTGCTGCCAGTCTGGCGGGGTGGGACCCCTCCCCCTTCCTCCTCCTCCTCCCTTCCCCATGGGCTAGGTCGGCCTTCTGTGTGCGTATCTGCGGCCCATCCCGTGCCCCCTACCCTCGTGCCTTGAACCTCGCACGCCTTCAGTGGATACAACTGGAGAACTGCAAGGCAATCCCATTGTGCGCCACTCGCGAGCCATGACCAATATGTATTGTCCTGCTAATAACAGGGTTAATAATATATCTGTGAGAATATCCAACAGGCTTTTATATAATTCTCAATTAATAATAATAATAATCGCTTTGTTTAAAAAAAATAACAATATTTTGGAGATGATTTTGTTTTCAAATAACGTAAAGGTAACGTCTGCTTCCAACTCACACCCTCAAATACCTAGATCCCCTGAACGCAGCTCACTCTCCAGATCCCAATCACCTGAATTCTGATCACCTGTTCACACACCTGTATGTCATTACCACACACTATTTAGTTCAGTTCTTTGCACCGCATCACTGTGAGGTATTGTTTGTTTTGTGACGCATGTCTTTCAGAGCGCTGCTTTTCTCGTGATTTAATCCTCCCATGTATGATAGTTTTTGCCTGTCTCACTAACTACGCCTTTTGCCTATTCCCTGCCTGTACTTTAGCTTATCGGATTTCCTGTTATCTACCTATTGCCTGATCTCCCGGACTACGTTACTAGCCTTTTCCCTGCCTGTACTGTTGCCCTTTTGGACCCCCTGTGTATGACCTTCTGCCTGCACCTGGACCCAGCTACCTGCTTCCTCCTGTAGTCCTTTGCAATAAACACCTGCTGCGCCCTGCGCTTGAAACCAGCTCTCTGTCTCCCCTCGTGTTCATTACAGTAAAATGAGAGAGAAAAAGGCCATTCTTGAACATGGGTTGAGACATTGTTACTAATTTGTAAATAAAGCCATTTCTATTTTTAGAGGGAGAGAAACCAAAAACCTACAATCAACAAATGGGTCTCCCAGCCGAGGCTGGCACAGGTATTGAACCAGCATTTGTAGTAAACCAGTTTACATTTCTATGCAGTGTCTTAGACCGTTGCACCAGTCAGGCGCTGTACAATGTGACCGGTCGGGAGTGGCATACAGTACTACAGTAAGAGCAAGATAATCCTAACAAAATAAAATAATAAAAACCTTAGTGTAACAACAGTTTTAGTAAGTAATACTGAAGTCGTGCACAATTATCAGTTTCTATTTAGGTTTATGTTGCCCATTCATTGTCAGTCAGAGACACAGTAGGACCCAAAAGCATAATCAGTGCTCTAACTCCCCCTTGTGGTGGTCTGGGGCAAAGAAGTGGTGACGCAGGGTAACGTACTAAACCACAAATTACCTCTAAATCCCGCAGCATAATCTCAAAACCTTTAGTGGAGCAACCGCTGTAAATCAGTGTTCCTTCATATGAGGAACAGCGGCCATATTAGGTGTACCATTCAATTGATGATTCATCATACCTCTAAGAATTCCGTGCATTTACACATTGTACAATAGGAGTTGGCTATACCAGTATAAACAGATCTGGGACCAGGATACAGAGCCGCAGAGTCCTTTTGGTCACAGTCACCCATAATGCCTCACCTTAGAGTCACTGTGGTAGACGAAGATGTTCCTGGTGCTGTTGTCTCTCAGGTAAGTAATCTGCAGCCCGTAGGGGTTGCCTATCTTAGCCGGCTGGAACGTGGCATTGAGAGTCTCGATCTTCATCACCGCCTTGGGGTCCCGCGCCTGGGGGAGATACACAAACTGTACGGTACATAAATACAGTATACGTATAAATCGTTACATCGAATAATACATACTGTATGTTTACAGTAAACACAAAAAGATAGGTAAGGAGATTAAGTCTGTTGAGGTATTTGTTTTAGTTTCCTTGTGGACACATTTACATAGTGTGCTATACAAGTATTCATGATTAACTTGAAAGAGATGATTAACCTGAAAGCTAGTAGCATAAGTTAGCTGGAGATTACGTTTCCCAGGAACATGCTTGTATTTATGTGTGAGAGCATGTGCAGATGTGAACACGTGTTGACTCCAGCCTTACGTCCTGCTTGTTGAAATACTTGAGCGCCCCCTCTCGTTCTGACAGGATGAATTTCCGGCTGAGGAACTGGCCGTTGTCTCGCCCGCGTTTCCATAGAAACCCCTCTCTGTACCCTGGGTAGATAGAAACCCACCAGACAAACTCAGACATACTGAAATAACTCTCTGGTGTAATCAAGAAATACCAAAGCGTATGAAGGGAGAGAGAAAGGGAGACAGAAAGAGAGGGATGAAGAGACAGAGAGAGGGGCTTTAGGTGAAAGAGAGTACACGAGAGAGGAAGTCATAGGACAAAAGGCAGGAAGAAAAAATGACCTCACTGATGGTAAAGTACTATACATTCTTTTACATGTCAATGACACAGCACTCTAGTCCTTCCTGTCTATTTCTGGACCTCTTACAGACAGGAAGTGGTTTCATTAAGTGGCAGTACAGAGCACTGTGTATAATTCATTACAGACTACACACTCTCTTCAACTCTCTCTTACTCGCTCATATTCTCTCTTTCTCCCTCCTCCCCCTCTATTTTCTCTCTTTACTTCTCTATCTTCCTTTCTCCTCCTTCCCACGAATCTCGGTTCACTGTATCCCCATCTATCTATCTATCTATCTATCTCATACACACTCACATATACTGTATCAATGCATGACATACTACTAATCCCCATTTTCAATCTTCCCATCCAACAGACCTCAAGTCCCATACCCCCAACGTCTCTCCTTCCTCATCTATCCCTTGTTTTCTCCTCCCTCTCATCTCTCCATCCCCTGGTGACAGAGGTTGGCATCTCTCCTTTTCCCAGTTAATCGTGATTTATTCACCTTGCATTACCTCATCGATCAATAACAACCCCCACTCCTGCCTTTTCTCTGCATACAGAATCAATACTGCCATTGAGCACTGGGAGTCTAGTTTACCACCACCCTCCTTGCTCTACAGAAGATGTACAGTACCAGTCAAAAGTTTGGACACACCTACTCATTCAAGGGTTTTTCTTTATTTTTACTATTTTCTCCATTGTAGAATAATAGTGAAGACATCAAAACAATTAAATAACACATCATGTAGTAAACAAAAAAAGTGTAAACAAATCAAAATATATTTTAGATTCTTAAAGTAGCCACCCTTTGCCTTGATGACAGCTTTGCACACTCTTGGCATTCTCTCAACCAGCTTCATGAGGAATGCTTTTCCAACAGTCTTGAAGGAGTACCCACTTATGTTCAGTACTTGTTGGCTGCTTTTACTTCACTCTGGGGTCCAACTCATCCCAAACCATCTAAATTGGGTTGAGGTCATGCTGGTTAAGTGTGCCTTTCATTCTAAATAAATCACAGACCATGTGAACAGCAAAGCACCTCCACACCATCACACCTCCTCCTCCATGTTTCACGGTGGGAGATCCGTTCACCTACTCTGCGTCTCACAAAGACACAGCGGTTTGAACCAGAAATCTAAAATTTGGACTCATCAGAAAAAAGGACAGATTTTCACCCGTCGAATATCCATTTCTTGTGTTTCTTGGCCCAAGCAAGTCTCTTCTTATTATTGGTGTCCTTTAGTAGTGGTTTCTTTGCAGCAATTAGAACATGAAGGCCTGATTCACGCAGTCTCCTCTGCACAATTGATGTTGAGATGTGTCTGTTACTTGAACTCTGTGAAGCTGCAATCTGCAATCTGAGGTGCAGTTAACTCTAATGAACTTATCCTTTGCAGCAGAGATATCTCTGGGTCTTCCTTTCCTGTGGCGGTTCTCTCGAGAGCCAGTTTCACCATAACACTTGATGGTTTTTACGATTTCACTTGAAGAAACTTTCAAAGTTCTTGAAATTTTACAGATTGACTGACCTTCATGTCTTAATGATGGACTGTTGTTTCTCTTTGCTTATTTGAACTGTTGTTGCCATAATATGGACGTGGTATTTTACCAAATAGAGCTATCTTCTGTATACCACTCTACCTTGTCACAATACAACTGATTGGCTCAAACGCATTAAGGAAAGAAATTCCACAAATGAACTTTTAACAAGGCACACCTGTTTATTGAAATGCATTCCAGGTGACTACCTCATGAAGCTGGTTGAGAGAATGCCAAGAGTGTGCAAAGCTGTCATCAAGGCAAAGGGTGGCTATTTGAAGAACCTCAAATATAAAATATTTTGATTTAACATGTGTTATTTCATAGTTTTGTTGTCTTCACATTGAATAAACAAAAAACCTTGAATGAGTAGGTGTGTCCAAACTTTTGACAGGTACTGTAGGTAACAGAACATATAAGGCCCTAAAGAGGGTAGAGAGGCGACAGATGTCTGGATGAGGGTAGGACCTATGGATCTATTAATTTTAACCCTGGGTACAGCCGATGCAAATGTATAGACGATGCAAATATTATGTGATGCAAATAGATATAAACAAATACAAATGTCCTGCCCAATGCATCCCTATGTATCACAGACATATAGCTGTGTGTGTGTGTGTGTGTGTGTGTGTGTGTGTGTGTGTGTGTGTGTGTGTGTGTGATTAAGATGAAAGGAAAGGAGTATGTGTGTTTTTGATTTTACTATCCTTGTTGAGACCAGAAGTCCTCACAAGGATAGTAAAACAAGGAAAATTCAGACAAGTGGGAACATTTCGCCGGTCCCCACAAGGAAGAATACTATTTTAGGGTTAGGGTTAAGGGTTAGGAGTTAGGGTTAGCTTTAGTATTAGGGGTTTGGGGTTAAGGTTAGCGTTAGGTTAAGAGTTAGGGTTAGAGGTTAGGGAAAATAGGATTTTGAATGGGAATCAATTGTTCGGTCCTCACAAGGATAGTAAAACAAACGCGTGTGTGTGTGTCTGTCTGTTTGTGTGCGCTGTGTGTGTGTGTGTGTGTGTGCGTGTGCATGCTTGTGCATGCACGTGTGCATGTTAGTCATGCGCAGGTCAGCTGTTTGATCACCCGCAACCACCCACAATCCATTGTATTGCTTAACCAGTAACTGTAGCAAATATGGTGTATGTTTATTGCGGTCTGTTTTTGATTTCCTTGTAGTGCCTATAACGATGGTCTATTCATGTATCCACTTTAAGTGCGCATTGGTATGGTCTCTCTACAATCGGGTGCGCCGGGGTATTGTGGGCATATAGGCCCGTTCTTTACCGTTATCAGGAGGACTGCTGTTGTAAATATTCACCTGCACTAATTTCACTGGACAGCAAATAAATCAAAATAATATGTAAATACAACCTTTGTTCTGCACCTTATTTTAATACTGGTTGTTCTCTGGTGCTGAAAACCTCCTAAGTTAGACTGACGGATCCCGTGATACCTTAACAGAGTAGCCTAGTAATGTTCGGCTGAAACAAAAAAAACGGCATGTATTTGGTGCGCATAGTTAGGCCCTAAAGCCTCCGAACGAATGCCAGATGAAGAAATTCTGAACGGGAAAACCTCAAAGTAGCCTATAGATGTGAAGAATTCTAAATTCATGGATTTTTTATGCATTGGTCTCTCTTTACCCACCCACCCTTCATCCACACAATATTGCACAACCCTAAACCCGACCACCCTGAGGATATAACTGCGGGTTATGAGTCAACCCCGCGGATCACTACTTTGTGCGTGTGTGCCCAAGGTGGAAGGAGAATCTCATAGTAAACAGATGAGGTCATCTTTAATCAATGAGAGTCCAGTCTGGCTCCAATAAGAGCGAGAGTGCTTTCATGCAATGAAATAAGAGCATGAGTCATTCACTGACATTGACACTTATACTGTCTGCCTCACCTTAGCAAGAACACAAACAACCATCAAGGAAGAACACAAGGCCAGACATATTCACTCTGCCCTCATTCTACGCCTCAACGTCATCCTTTCTTCAAATTCATAGTTCACAAAAAGCATTTGTGTGGCCACTGTTGAGTGCAATGGATTAAAGGACTATCTGTTGGTTTGATTTTGCATAGTTCTGCATCCATAGCTTTGCATATGCAAAGCTGTGTGTGTGTGTGTGTGTGTGTGGTGTGTGTGTGTGTGTGTGTGTGTGTGGTGTGTGTGTGTGTGTGTGTGTGTGTGTGTGTGTGTGTGTTGTGTGTGTGTGTGTGTGTGTGTGTGTGTGTGTGTGTGTGTGTGTGTGTGTGTGTGTGTGTGTGTGTGTGTGTGTGGGTGCGTGCGTGGTGTGTGTGTGCCAGCTCACCTGCAGAGTATGGCTCCTGTTTCTCGATGAACTCAAACTCGTTCCTCTCGTACCTGGCTCGGATCCACTGCTCCCGCAGTAGCCTGGAGCACAATGAAGCAATGGATGGGTTTCACCTTCTCTCACCTTTCTCTATAGCCACGGTTCCACGCTGCTATGTGAATGAATGATGACTAACAAGCTGGGAGGTTGGGACACAGGCCACATTTCTACTTATCTCGCTGTGACAGATTCTCCTTTCCTTTCATCTTCATTGCCCCCAGGCACGCAAACACACCACACACACACACCACACACACACACACACACACACACACACACACACACACACACACACACACACTCTCCTTTACACCTTTACTCCAGGACAAAGAGATTGATTAGCATGAGTAAACAGATTAATAACAGATTATCTTTTTTTGGTTGTGTGTGTAGAGGAGTGAACCTCACCATGACAACAACAGCCTCTCCCCTCTCTCTCTCTCTCTCTGATATATGTTTTTCAACTGTATGCAGGTCTATTTTAGATGTTCCTATCTTTTTTCGGTGTCTCTTATATCATGTCAGTACGGTTAGATCGTATTTGGCATCTTTTCAGAACAAACATCAGATTATTCAGATTAAAGTAATCCATTCAATTGACACAGAACCAAATCTGTCTCTCGCTATTCCCTCTCTCACATGTAATATGCTTATTGGTTGGCAGCCACAGAGAAAAGTAATGACACAGGCACAACTCGGCGCTGTCATTGTAGAAGTTACACTTCACACTTTTGCTTCTCTCTCTCTCTCGCGCGCCTCTCCCCTCCTCTTTCTTTCACAGGCAAACACACCTGACATACACACACACGTGCACACATACACCATCCACCACACACACAGACACAGACACAGACAACACACACAAAGGAAGAAGAAGTACGTGTGTACATTTCAGTACGGGTGTGAAACAGTAAGCGTTTTGCAGTAACAACACTTGACACAGCAGTGATGTCTTTGTATACCACTAAGTGTCTACATACTAATCGACCAGACGTTGTTAGTACATCATTATAACTCAGTCATGTGGGTGACTTACTTGCAGTCTGTGTGTTTGGGTCTGTAGTAGAATGCTGGAACCTTCTGTTCATACTTGGCTTTGGCTGGTTCATTACCCATGGCAGCCATTAGCTGAGGACAGACGGAACATAACGTTTTCTCGGTTTAATACAAATCAATGAATGCATTGACAACCAATGACGTATACAGTGGGGAGAACAAGTATTTGATACACTGCCGATTTTGCAGGTTTTCCTACTTACAAAGCATGTAGAGGTCTGTAATTTTTATCATATGTACACTTCAACTGTGAGAGACGGAATCTAAAACAAAAATCCAGAAATCACATTGTATGATTTTTAAGTAATTCATTGCATTTTATTGCATGACATAAGTATTTGATCACCTACCAACCAGTAAGAATTCCGGCTCTCACAGACCTGTTAGTTTTTCTTTAAGAAGCCCTCCTGTTCTCCACTCATTACCTGTATTAACTGCACCTGTTTGAACTCGTTACCTGTATAAAAAGACACCTGTCCACACACTCAATCAAACAGACTCCAACCTCTCCACAATGGCCAAGACCAGAGAGCTGTGTAAGGACATCAGGGATAAAATTTGTAGACCTGCACAAGGCTGGGATGGGCTACAGGACAATAGGCAAGCAGCTTGGTGAGAAGGCAACAACTGTTGGTGCAATTATTAGAAAATAGAAGAAAATAGAAGAAGTTCAAGATGATGGTCAATCACCCTCGGTCTGGGGCTCCATGCAAGATCTCACCTCGTGGGGCATCAATGATCATGAGGAAGGTGAGGGATCAGCCCAGAACTACACGGCAGGACCTGGTCAATGACCTGAAGAGAGCTGGGACCACAGTCTCAAAGAAAACCATTAGTAACACACTACGCCGTCATGGATTAAAATCCTGCAGCGCACACAAGGTCCCCCTGCTCAAGCAGGCGCATGTCCAGGCCCGTCTGAAGTTTGCCAATGACCATCTGGATGATCCAGAGGAGGAATGGGAGAAGGTCATGTGGTCTGATGATTCAAAAATAGAGCTTTTTGGTCTAAACTCCACTCGCCGTGTTTGGAGTAAGAAGAAGGTGAGTACAACCCCAAGAACACCATCCCAACCGTGAAGCATGGAGGTGGAAACATCATTCTTTGGGGATGCTTTTCTGCAAAGGGGACAGGACGACTGCACCGTATTGAGGGGAGGATGGATGGGGCCATGTATTGCGAGATCTTAGCCAACAACCTCCTTCCCTCAGTAAGAGCATTGATGATGGGTCGTGGCTGGGTCTTCCAGCATGACAACGACCCGAAACACATAGCCAGGGCAACTAAGGAGTGGCTCCGTAAGAAGTATCTCAAGGTCCTGGAGTGGCCTAGCCAGTCTCCAGACCTGAAAAATAAAGAAATCTTTGGAGGGAGCTGAAAGTCCGTATTGCCCAGCGACAGCCCCGAAACCTGAAGGATCTGGAGAAGGTCTGTATGGAGGAGTGGGCAAAATCCCTGCTGCAGTGTGTGCAAACCTGGTCAAGAACTACAGGAAACGTATGATCTCTGTAATTGCAAACAAAGGATTCTGTACCAAATATTAAGTTCTGCTTTTCTGATGTATCAAATACTTATGTCATGCAATAAAATGCTAATTAATTACTTAAAAATCATACAATGTGATTTTCGGGATTTTTGTTTTAGATTCCGTCTCTCACAGTTGAAGTGTACCTATGATAAAAATTACAGACCTCTACATGCTTTGTAAGTAGGAAAATCTGCAAAATCGGCAGTGTATCAAATACTTGTTCTCCCCACTGTATAAACCCTGGATTACGGATGCTATGTACTGGCCATTGAAAGGCTTTGAAGCCACCGGTCAGCCATATTGGCAATCCCAAGTAGGAGCAGTCTTCCATACGAATGAATGGAATTCTACAGTACAAAATTACATATATTTAAGTATTTTGTTGTTTTAGTGGGGACAGTAATATTAGTAATCTCCAAAAATCATACTTTAAGGACAAAACATGTTTAATTTTTTTTATGTTTAGCTCACATAATATCATTTAAAAAGTATCTATTAACCCACGTTGACCCAAGTTAAACAATTTAAAGGCAATGCTACCAAATACTAATTGAGTGTATGTAGACTTCTGACCCACTGGAAATGTGATGAAAGAAATAAAAGCTGAAAGAAATCATTCTCTCCACAATTATTCTGACATTTCACATTCTTAAAATAAAGTGGTGATCCTAACTGACCTAAAACAGTGATTTTTTTACTAGGATTAAATGTCAGGAATTGTGAAAAACTGAGTTTAAATGTATTTGGCTAAGATGTAAACTTCCGACTTCAACTGTAAATATATATATATATACACACATACATACATACCACCCCTACCTTGTCACAACACAACTGATTGGCTCAAATGCATTAAGAAAGAAATTCCACAAATTAACTTTTAACAAGGAACACCTGTTAATACTTGGCGCGCATGGGGAATGGAGAATGGTGGCTCTATGTTATGAGAGAGCATTAGAGAGCTCGCCTCGTCATACCCTGTTCAATAGGACTAAATATGAAATAAACAAATTAATATATGTTGAAGAAAATCCTATTTGTTCAATAAATGTTCAAGAGAAAAAAGGGAACTGTACAGCACGATTTCTATATTTTCGGGTTAGGGTCGGGTGTGGGCCTCAGACGTTCCCTTTATCAAAAAAAGTCAGGTGGTTGCGGAAGGGGTTATCAGCAATTGCGGGTGGGTGCGGGTGAATAAACAACTGACCAGCGCATCCCTATCAGACACACTACTGGAACTGACTGCGGGTCAGTTTTTTGCTTGTTCTAACATGAGCAGACTTAAGAACTTGGATGGCAAGATCTGATCTCAAATCAGGTTGTGACATGTAATACATGTACTTGTACCAATGTAATGCAACACAATATAATGTACATGGTCCCAGTGTCTTGCTATCCTGCTTCCCTCTATGGCAGGCGGTTACTGACCTCGACCTCTGAGGCGTCCCATGTCTCCTGCTGGACAGACTTGACCCTGCTGATGTGGGGGATGCCTCTGTGGAGGAGGGAACAGGCTTGGCACACAAACACACCCAGAGTCACTGAAGCCCAGTCTGGCTCTGAGGAGAGGGGGGGGGAGCATGAGAAGGGAGAAAGAGAGGGAGGGAGAGAACAGTGGGGATGGAGAGATATGGAGGGAGAGGGGGAGAGAGGAACCAAAGGGGAGAGATAGCGTCATAAATGCGGTGCAACAGAAGGGATATGAGCTCAAGGTCCAAACTATAAATACTAAAAGTGCTGACACCTGCAGTTCTGAAAGGTAATAGGTAAATGAAGCAAACCCAGTATAACTGGATAGAGCTGCGTAGAGAGAGAAAGAGATAGAGAGCGTGTTTGTGTGTGGACCAAAGACGGCAGAGCTGCAGAATCGGATTAGGGGAAACCATATTTAGTCTTCGCACAGGAAATGAGCTAGATACTGTATTTATTCACTGATCAAAATCCACAGAGTATTAGAACACAGTTCAACAGACCTCCAGGCCATCGCTAGACTCTATCACACACATGCAAGCATGTACGCACGGTCCCGCACACACAGCGACTACAGAGCTATGACAGGCAAACACATGACAGAACTCTGCAGAAAGCACTGTGCTATGGAAAGAATAAACTGTCAAATTGCATCTGCCACAAACATGAACAGGCCTGCACTTGGCCTTTTTTGGGACACAACAAAGAGATATTCATGTTTATAAGCATGGGTGTCCTAAAGATATGAGAGATGTCATCTCTCTACTGTGATAACCCATGCATTGCACACACACACACACACACACACACACACACACACACACACAATTCTGAGAGAGAAATTGGCTGACTGAATGACCTTATGCATTGACTAGAAAGAGAGCACTCATCCAGGCATTGCACTGAGCTTATTCCAGGCTTTTGAAACTCTTGACAATGTGAATGTAGCCCAATCAGCTGATACCTATTATGTGTATACACACACAGTTGAAGTAGGAAGAATACATACACCTTAGCCAAATACATTTAAACTACGTTTTTCACAATTTCTGACATTTCATCCTAGCAAAAATTCCCTGTCTTAGGTCCGTTAGGATCACCACTTTATTTTAAGAATGTGAAATGTCAGAATAATAGTTGAGAGAATTATTTATTTCAGCTTTTATTTATTTCACCACATTCCCAGTGGGGCAGAAGTTTACATACACTAAATTAGTATTTGGTAGCATTGTCTTTCAATTATTTAACTTGGGTAAAACGTTTCGGGTAGCCTTCCACAAGCTTCGCACAATAAGTTAGGTGAATTTTGACCCATTCCTCCTGACAGAGCTGGTGTAACTGAGTCAGGTTTGTAGGCCTCCTTGCTCGCACACGCTTTTTCAGTTCTGCCCACAAATTTCCTATGGGATTGAGGTCAGGCTTTGTGATGGCCACTCTAATACCTTGACTTTGTTGTCCTTAAGCCATTTTGCACAATTTGGAAGTTTGCTTGGGTCATTGTCCATTTGGAAGACTCATTTGCAACCAAGCTTTAACTTCTTCACTGATGTCTTGAGATGTTGCTTCAATATATCCACATAATTTTCCTGCCTCATGATGCCATCTATTTTGTGAAGTGCACCAGTCCCTCCTGCAGCAAAGCACCCCCACAACATGATGCTGCCACCCCCGTACTTCACGATTGGGATGGTGTTCTTCGGCTTGCAAGCCGCCCCCTTTTTCCTCCAAACATAACAATGGTCATTATGGCCAAACAGTTCTATTTTTGTTTCATCAGACCAGTGGACATTTCTCCAAAAAGTACGATTTTTGTCCCCATGTGCAGTTGCAAACCGTAGTCTGGCTTTTTTATGGCGGTTTTGGAGCAGTGGCTTCTTCCTTGCTGAGCGGCCTTTCAGGCTATGTCGATATAGGACTCGTTCTACGTTTGACTCTTCACAAGGTCCTTTGCTGTTGTTCTGGGATTGATTTGCACTTTTCGCACCAAAGTACGTTCATCTCTAGGAGACAGAACGCGTCTCCTTCCTGAGCGGTATAACGGCTGTGTGGACCCATGGTGTTTATACTTGGGTACTGTACAGATGAACGTGGTACCTTCAGCCGTTTAGAAATTACTCCCAAGGATGAACCAGACTTGTGGAGTTCTACAACAAAAAAATTCTGAGGTCTTGGCTGATTTCTTTTGATTTTCCCATGATGTCAAGCAAAGAGGCACTGAGTTTGAAGGTAGGCCTTGAAATACATCCACAGGTACACCTCCAATTGACTCAAATGATGTCAGGCTCCCCTTCCCGTTCGGGTGGCGCTCGGCGGTCGTCGTCACCGGCCTATTAGCTGCCACTGATTCTTTTCTCCCCCTCCTTATGTGTTTATTGGTTACACCTGTTTTGTGTTTGTTCTAATTAGTTGGCCTTTATTAGTCAGCGTCAGTGTTTGAGTATGTTCGTGAATAGTGCTGGACTGTTTTCGTTCCCCGTGTCTGGGGCAGTTTATTTTGAGCACCCAGTGTTGAGTGGGGTGGCCGAGGTTCACCGTGTTACATTAAATGAGCATTATATTGAACTCTCTGTTTTCCTGCGCCTGACTTCGCACTCCGACACCCAGTACCTTACAAATTATGTCAATTAGCCTATCAGAAGCTTCTAAAGCCATGACATCATTTTCTGGAATTTTCCATGCTGTTTAAAGGCACAGTCAACTTAGTGTATGCAAACTTCTGGCCCACTGGAATTGTGATACAGTGAGTTATAAGTGAAATAATCTGTCTGTAAACAATTGTTGGAAAAATGTATTGTGTCATGCACAAAGTACATGTCCTAACCGACTTGCCAAAACTATAGTTTGTTAACAAGAAATTTGTGGAGTGGTTGAAAAACAAGTTTTAATGACTCCAACCTAAGTGTATGTAAACTTCCGACTTCAACTGTATGCATGCACGTTTGCATGTGCATACGTTTGTGTGTGTACATAATTTGTGTTTAATATCATTTTAGCTTACTTAGGCTCAATGTTTCTACTCAGTTTAATAGGTCCTGAGCCATTGAAACCTCCCATGAAGTGTAGAGGCAGTTTGCACAGCTGGCAAGACCACCCTCTTTGCAGATAATTCTGACACCTAGTTCTAACAAACCACATTCACACACACTGGAAAGCCCCTCCCAAACACAAAGCGCAACGCAAAGCCCCTCCAAAACACACCACCTTTGGTTTTTTGTGCTCCTTCACCACACACACACACAACACACCACACACACACACACACACCACACACACACACACACACACACAACACACACACACACACACACACACACAACACACACACACACACACACACCTCAAGAGAGTCAGTTGAGAGCTAAGCGGTAGGGATAGAGTCTATTCTTGCATTTCCATGTACTCTTGGGATGCAGCGAAAGCTCAGATGGAGATACAGACCCTTTAAGTGCTGGGGCAAGTACCAAAGAGAGAAACATGTGACATTGGAAAGGGGGGAAAAAAAAGAGAGAGATGGGGGGGGGGGGGTCTGCTTTGTGTAGACTTTTGTCCCCTCTCTCCACTGTATCCTTCAGCTCTGGGTGTGGCCTCATGTCCGTAAACAATGACTCTATCTCTATGGAAACAATCCCCATCAGAACTGGCCTCCTTTCCATAGCCAGAGGTGGGGTCACTAGGTGTGTGAATCAGAGAGCGGAGGAAAGCAAACTGACCAGCAACAGAAAACACATGTGCTTCTGTCACTGGGATTTTCCACTTGACATGACTGTTAGTATCGGTAAGGTGGAAAACACATCCTCGTTAACACACATTGGATTCCCCCTGTGTGTGTGTGTGTGTCTGCGCGTGTGTGTGTGTGCGCACACGTGTTTGTGTGCAAAGCAGCGTCACAGTACAGACAGTGGGGGGAGTGTTTAATTAGTCAGAACGAGATAACAAGGCTATTAATTGATTCATTAATTGGCCGTCTAATGCCTACCCTCTCATATTCCCTAGAATGGCTGATGTTCTAACCCCTTCATCACCATAACATACATTAGTTAGATCGCATTAGTTAGATAGTAAACATACAAAAATTTGACCAACTGGGGACATTTTGTTAGTCTCCACAAGGTGAAATCCTATTTCTAGACGGTTAAGGGTTAAGGTTAGAATTAGTGTTCAAGTTAGATTTAGATTTAGGGTTAAGGTTAGGTTTCATTGTTAAGGTTAGGGCTAGGGTTAAGGTTAGGGTTAGTGGTTAGGCAAAATAGAATTTTGAATGGGACTGAATTGTGTGTCCCCACAAGGTTAGTTATACAAGACTGTGTGTGTGTGTGCGTTCGCGTGCATGTGTGTGTTCGCGTGCATGTGTGCGCGTGCATGTGTGTCCGCACCTGGGCGTCTGTGTTTGATGGCTTATTCGTCCTTACTCTGTGCTCCACTAAACGAGGTAGGTCAGTGACCAGTAAAGCTTAACAGTTTCTCTCTGCCTCAGCATTTGGATGCTGCCCTTCATGGAGGGTACAGACAAATTCCCGTGTGGGGGAAAAAAATCGCAGTCATTCTCTGTGGGCTGTGGCCATTGAAGGTAAGCATCCTGATAAGAGAGATGAGGTTGTGTGTGGGCCTACAATATCTGGCCTTATATCAGCAGGACCACACAGGGGAGACATTCTGAACATTAGCATAATACTGTATGGCATCATCAACGTGTGGGAGCAAATGGCTATCCCTCTGACAGTGGTACAGTACATCACTGGTGTAAATTACCCTGCATAAATCAGTGAAATACACTAATTCCTCACTGAACATCTCAGTGCCAGAGGTGTCACTACAGACACCCTGGTTCGATTCCAGGCTGTATCACAACCAGTCGTGATTGGGAGTCCCATAGGGCGGAGCACAATTGGCCCAGCGTCGTACGGGTTTGGCCGGTGTAGGCCGTCATTGTAAATAAGAATTTGTTCTTAACTGACTTGCCTAGTTAAATAAAGGTTCAATTATCTTATTTTAATTAATAAATAAATAGTAGGTTGATGACTGGTGGTTACGGGAAAGCAAGAGAGTCGCTTGCGTGATGTGTAGCCTATGATCAGAGGCGGAGCCAGAGCGGAGTCTGCCTGCCCATAATCATCGCTTGCTCCACCTCAGCTCACCAGCTGATGTAGGCTGCGTGTGCCGGGTTTGGCGCATCCTTCTCACTGCTAGAGAACAGAACCCTCGCTGCTCTGCGCACCCATTTCTGCTCATATTCTGCTTAGCCTATCCAGTCCAAGTGCAAATACAAGTCACGAGAAGGCGAGTTCGAGTCACCAAGCGTCGAGTCCAAGTCAAGTCACAAGTCTTGAAAATCGGGAAATGAGTCCTGGACGAGTACTACAACACTGCCTTCTGCGGGTGATTTGCAGGATGTGCAATGATCAAAGTAAAAAGGAAGGCTGTGATTGGTTACATTGCCTATTATGCCAATTTCTCCGTATAAAATGGGCCTTAACTTTAAAACTAGCAGAGATTCCACTCTGGAAATGTTATATGCCCTTAGAGTATATTAATTTTCAACAATATATTGAATAATTTGCCAAATCAAAAATGGTACATTGTTCATATTCCTGTTTATATTTTTCTATATTCATAAATTGGTGTAAAAAGAGTAATAATGAAATCAAAATACTACTCATATTACAGAGCAAGCATTAATGATGAATATGACACCAAGTTTTGCTTTGTAGCATCTACGGATTAAACATTACAGAGTCTTAAAGGGTAAGGCCAAAATGTCATAAATATGTGTATATGCCAACTTTGATTAATTATTTCTCATTTATGCTTTTAGATACAGATGTCAAATATACATTGACTGTACAAAACATTAGGAACACTCTCCTAATATTGAGTTGCACCCCCGTTTGCCCTCAGAACAGCGTCAATTCGTCAGGGCATGGACTCTACAAGGTGCCGAAAGCGTTCCACAGGAATGCTGGCCCATGTTGACTCCAATGCTACCCACAGTTGTGTTGGCTGGATGCCAAAGCAGTCATCAAAACAAAGGGTGGCTACTTTGAAGAATCTCAAATATAAAATATATTTTGATTTGTTTAATACTTTTTTGGTTACGACATGATTCCATATGTGTTATTTCATAGTTTTGATGTCTTCACTATTATTCTACAATGTAGAAAATAGTAAAAATAAAGAAAAACACTTGAATGAGTAGGTGTGTCCAAACTTTTGACTGGTACTGTATCTACATATCTGTATGTATTTAATTATTTATCTATGTATTATCTAGTTACTCAAACTTTAATTAATGTATATATTTATTCATGTATTTATTTATGTATTTCTTCCTCCAATATTATAATGAGGCGGTGTCAAACATCTGTATCTAAAACACCATTGGTTGATTAATGGCCCGGTGCATTGCTCGACTAGTTTTGCATGCTTTTGCACCACCTATGTGAAGCTAGCCACAATAATGATTAGCCACAATAGTAGAATTTGCAGTTCACCTTCAAAATAAAAGACCTGCATTGAAACTGACGCAAACAGATACAAATAGTGGAATCATGCTATATTTCAACTGGATAATGCTTAACGAGTTTGGAATGTTGTTATATAAAGTCAACAATTAGTTAATTTGCCCCCAAAATGTTAATCAGTTGAAATCACACTGTGGATGTGTTCGACTTCAGAATTGCATTGGGGGCAGACTGAATGCATTGTACAGTCATGGCCCAAATTTTTGAGAATGACACAAATATAAATTTTCACAAAGTTTGCTGCTTCAATGTCTTTAGATATTTTTGTCAGATGTTACTATGGAATACTGAAGTATAATTACAAGCATTTCATAAGTGTCAAAGGCTTTATTGACAATTACATGAAGTTGATGCAAAGAGTCAATATTTGCAGTGTTGACCGTTCTTTTTCAAGACCTCTGCAATCCGCCCTAGCATGCTGTCAATTAACTTCTGGGCCACATCCTGACTGATGGCAGCCCATTCTTGCATAATCAATGCTTGGAGTTTGTCAGAATTTGTGGGGTTTTGTTTGTCCACCCGCCTCTTGAGGAATGACCACAAGTTCTCAATGGGATTAAGGTCTGGGGAGTTTCCTGGCCATGGACCCAAAATATCGATGTTATGTTCCCCGAGCCACTTAGTTATCACTTTTGCCTTATGGCAAGGTGCTCCATCATGCTGGAAAAGGCATTGTTCGTCACCAAACTGTTCCTGGATGGTTGGGAGAAGTTGCTCTCGGAGGATGGGTTGGTACCATTCTTTATTCATGGCTGTGTTCTTAGGCAAAATTGTGAGTGAGCCCACTCCCTTGGCTGAGAAGCAACCCCACACATGAATGGCCTCAGGATGCTTTACTGTTGGCATGACACGACTGATGGTAGCGCTCAACTTGTCTTCTCCGGACAAGCTTTTTTCCAGATGCCACAAACAATCGGAAAGGGGACTCATCAGAGAAAATGACTTTACCCCAGTCCTCAGCAGTCCGATCCCTGTAGAATATCAGTCTGTCCCTGATGTCTTTCCTGGAGAGAAGTGGCTTCTTTGCTGCCCTTCTTGACACCAGGCCATCTTCCAAAAGTCTTCGCCTCACTGGGCATGCAGATGCACTCACACCTGCCTGCTGCCATTCCTGAGCAAGAATTGTACTGGTGGTGCCCCGATCTCGCAGCTGAATCAACTTTAGGAGACGGTCCTGGCGCTTGGGCGCCCTGAAGCCTTCTTCACAACAATTGAACCGCTCTCCGTGAAGTTCTTGATGATCCGAATAAATGGTTGATTTAGGTGCAATCTTACCGGCAGCAATATCCTTGCCTGTGAAGTCATTTTTGTGCAAAGCAATGATGAAGGCACGTGTTTCCTTGCAGTTAACCATGATTGACAGGGGAAGAACAATGATTCCATGCACCACCCTCCTTTTGAAGCTTCCAGTCTGTTATTCGAACTCAATCAGCATGACAGAGTGATCTCCAGCCTTGTCCTCGTCAACACTCACACCTGTGTTAACAAGAGAATCACTGACATGATGTCAGCTGGTCCTTTTGTGGCAGGGCTGAAATGCAGTGGAAATGTTTTTGGGGGATTCAGTTCATTTGCATGGCAAAGAGGGACTTTGCAATTAATTGCAATTCATCTGATCACTCTTCATAACATTCTGGAGTATATGCAAATTGCCATCATACAAACTGAGGCAGCAGACTTTGTGAAAATTAATATTTGTGTCATTATCAAAACTTTTGGCCACGACTGTACAGCCTTGCCTATGGAACTTGTGCCAATTAAATGTTCACAGCTGTGAAGAGTTTACACAAATATTAGGGTCATACCTCTTATTGCAGGACTTAAACCGTGGGAAATTACTTCACTATTCAGCTTATTTTGCGTATTGAACATTCATGATGCAATGTAGAGCTTTACCTATGGATCTTGGGTCCATGAAATGGGGTAAGTCCAGAACACAGCTGTACATTGCAATATGAATGTCCGATATGCACACTAGACTGACAGGTGAGGTGATTTCCCACAGTCATAGTCCTGCAACAAGAGCTACGACACTAATATTTGTGTGAACTCTCTGAGTAGGCTGATACCCCATTTACTGGGCCCAAGATCCATAGGTAAGGCTGTACAGTGCAATATGAATGACCAATACGCACAATACTGACTGGCGAGGTTCCCAGAGTCAAAGTCCTGCAATATGAGCTACAACAGTAATATCTCTGCACACTCTTCACAAATGTATTCTGTGGGTGTCACCGAGTAGGCTGATACTCAATATCATGGTCCCAATATCCATAGGTAAGGCTGTACATTGCAATATGAATGTTCAATATGCACAATAGGCTGAATAGTGAGGTGATTTCACACAAAGTCCTGAGAGCTACGACGCCTATGTGTGTGTAAACTCTTCAGGGTTTCGTTCTGTGGGTGTCACTGAATAGGCCGATACCCAATTTAATTGATTCACAATCCATAAGTAAGGCTGTTAAGCGAAATATTAGTATGCCCCCAATGCAATTAGGAAGTCTAATACATCCACAGTGCGATTTCAACTGATTTCTCCTTTTTGTCAAATTAACAAATGATTGTCTTCTGTTGAATATATATAACAACATTCCATCTTTGTATAAATTATCGACGCACGAAGTGACATGCTACGATTCATCGGAGTAGGGCGCCGATAAATGGTGTCGTATCTGGCGTCTCGATGGATATTGAGGCTTCGTGGTTTAAGATGAACATGCAAGGAATAGTTGATTCACGTCGCTTAACCCGCACTGTGAATGGAAAGGGAGAAAGCCTTTCTGTGTTCTTGATGTTTGATGAAGAACTTCCCCTGACCCATTTCAAGCTGGGATATGAGATATGCGGTGCAAGCTTATGTAAAAAAAGCCACTTCAATGTCATAAATGTAAAAAGTCTGGCCAACGGAATACCACTGTTGAGGAGTCTGAGGAGGCACGGTGTTGCAATTGTGATGGGAATCACGTTCCCTGAGTGCCCTGTTAAGGTGAAGAAGGTCAAAGCAGGAAGGATCAGGGCTGTCGAGAATGTCTCCTATGCAGAGGCAGTGAAAATTGTCGAAGCAGTGAGTAGAGATGATGAAGCTCTAGTGGATGCCCAACAGTCTGTGGATGTCAGTCAGTTGAGAGATCCTGAAACACTAATCGTGTAGAAGGTTGATTTTTTGGGGCCTTTATTGCACAGGTGATGAATTGTACAGTACCAAAAAAATGAATAAAAAAAGAAACTGGAAATCATTGTGAAAGCGGCTAAAAGGTTCTTGGATCTCCAGGATTTCATGACTCAAATATTGAAGGGAATACTGTCTGAAGATGCTTCCCCCTTTCAGGCCCCAAATCCTGTGTAAGGATCTGAGTACATTTGACTACGAGAAGGAGTACAATGCGTCTTCTTATATATATATATTTTTAAATAATATATTTTTTCATTCTTTTTTTAAATGATCTCTGTTTTTACCCCACCCAGTAGTTGGCAGCAATACACCTTTTGGGATGTAGTCTGCCAATAAAACCTCAAAGAAGAAGAATGACGCAAATCCAGATTACCGGTTTTTCTGTGTGGAGGCAGGCATCGAAAACTTGGGTCAGCTAGCTGCTACAAGGGACACATATGTGAATGAATATATATGCTAACTACTCATCTTATTGATAAAGTTGATAAAAATGCCGTCATTAACTAGCCAGCTATCTTGAAACTGCTGGGGGAGAAGCTAGCTAACATTAGTTTACCTCCACCAACAGAGTTCAATTTAGCTAGTTAGCTGTGGACTCCAGCTAGGTTTCTAGGAAAAAAACAACTAGCTATATAATTGGTAGCTATATTTTAAAGACTAGCTAGTTACTGTGTATTTGAAAGTTTTGGTCAAACTACTTTGTTCCCCTGCCGGTTTATTGATGCCTTTGTGACAAAGTTGACAAGACAATCCACTCCTAATGTTACTGCAAATAGGCTGTTTTTAAGAAGCTTGTGCACATTTACATTAGTGTTTCATTAGCTAGTTAGCTAAGTTACTGACTGACTAAGCTCATTCTTATTCCTGTTGTAGTTGCATTTCAGGTGGAGTGGCATTGCTGACAGGCCAGCATGCATATTCAGAGAATCTCAGAGTAGTACTGATTTTAGGATAAGTTTTGCATACACACCGAGTACAATTACATTGACATGGGGGAGGTTATCCTAGATCACCATCCCTATGCTGAGACGCTTTGTGAATATGGGCCTTGGAAGAAATACCTTGCACAGCAGTCCTTTCACCACAGGATCCTAGAGCAGTGGTAGGCAACCTGGTTCTAGGAGTACTGCAGGATTCTGTTTCAACTAGGCACCACAGCAGGGGTGCGTTCAGTTCACTTTCCCAAAACATTCTTGTATGTTCTTGATCAGACTTGGAGATACGTTTGCTCCGTTCGGGTGGGTGTGGCTTGAAGCAATGAGTGAAGTATTTACAGGGCAGTGGTGCATTTTGTACCCCCAACCCCTTCCCATTTTTCAACGTGTCGCTCAGTACAGCACCGTTTCAGTTCAATTAAACATTCTATTACATTTTAAATGTCCTGAATGCAGCTCTGACCAACTGAGCTAACTGATCAGTGACTGCCTAAATTTAACACACCTGGTCTTCCAGGTCGGTTAAATCAAAACCATGAAGTGCCTGCGGCACTCCAGGACCAGGGTTGCCTTCCCTAGAGGAATTAGTCAATGCGTATGAATATTGTATATGAACACGACCAGGGTTGCCTTCCCCTTCCCTAGAGGAATTAGTCAATGCGTATGAATATTGTATATGAACAGGACCAGGGTTGCCTTCCCCTTCCCTAGAGNGGGTTGCCTTCCCCTTCCCTAGAGGAATTAGTCAATGCGTATGAATATTGTATATGAACAGGACCAGGGTTGCCTTCCCCTTCCCTAGAGGAATTAGTCAATGCGTATGAATATTGTATATGAACAGGACCAGGGTTGCCTTCCCCTTCCCTAGAGGAATTGGTCAATGCGTATGAATGTTGTATATGAATTTCCATATATCAATGACACTAACAAAAGGGTTGAATTGTTCAGCAACACGGGCAGTAAACGCTAACATGGCTTTGGTATTTTTATTAGGATCCCCATTAGCTGTTGCAAAAGCAGAAGCTACTCTTCCTGGGGTCCACACAAAACATGAAACATGACATAATACAGAACATTAATAGACAAAAACAGCTTAAGGACAGAACGACATACATTTTTTTAAAGGCACACGTAGCCTACATATAAATACATATACATGAACTATCTAGGTCAAATAGGGGCGAGGCGTTGTCCTGTGAGGTGTTGCTTTATCTGTTTTTTAAAACCAGTTTAGCTGTTTATTTGAGCAATATGAGATGGAAAATGGTTCCATTCAATAATGGCTCTATATAATACTGTACACTTTCTTGAATTTGTTCTCGATTAGGGGACTGTGAAAAGACCCCTGGTGGTATGTCTGATGGGCTAAGTGTGTGTGTTGTGTGTGTCAGAGCTTTGTGTAAGTTGACTATGCAAACAATTTGGGATTTTCAACACATTAATGTTTCTTGTGAAAATAAGTGATGCGGTCAGTCTCTCCTCAACTCTTAGCCAAGAGAGACTGGAATGCATAGTATTTATATCAGCCCTCTGATTACAATGAAGAGCAAGATGTATTTTCCTTGCAGCACTCGACCACACAACTGGACAATAATCAAGATAAGACAAAACTAGAGCTTGAAGTACTTGCTTTTTGGAGTGTGGTGTCAAAAAAGCAGATTCTCTTTTTATTACGGACAGACCTCTCCCCATCTTTACAACCATTGAATATATATATGTTTTGACCATGACAGTTTACAATCTAAGGTAACACCAAGTAATTTAGTCTCCTCAACTTGTTCAACAGCCACACTATTCAATACCAGATTCAGCTGAGGTCTAGAACTTAGGGAATGATTTGTACCAAATACAATGCTCTTAGTTTTAGAGATGTTCAGGACCAGTTAATTACTGGCCTCCCATTCCAAAACAGACTGCACCTCTTTAAGGGCATCTTGGCTTCATAATACAGCTTCTTCTTTTTGTTAGTTTAGTCAGTTAATGTCTCAATTTGCATTAAGTCAGCCAGGCAGATGTACAGCCAGACTTATTAGCCATTCCCTTTGCCCCATCTCTTTCAACCATATAGTTTTACAATTCCTCATCAATCCATGGAGCCTTAACAGTTCTAACAGTCCGTTTCTTAACAGGTGCATGTTTATCAATAATTGGAAGAAGCAATTTCATAAATTCACCAAGTGCAGCGTCTGGATGCTCCTTATTAATCACATCAGACCAACAAATATGTGTAACATCATCCACATAAGTCACAGCAACAAATGGGTGCGATACAGCTTTAAAACAAAGTTCTACAGTATTAGTTAAAATGTGATCGAATCATGTGGATGATCTTGTCCGTGTAGTTTGTACTGTAAACACCCTGTTAGTTTGATTTAATAACCTGAACCAGATTACAGGCACTGGTTACAGTGAGAAGCTTCCTCTTGAGCAGCCTACTTGATGAGAAACCAATCAATATTCAGGTCCCCAAGAAATTAGACCTCTGTTTACAGTGAGGGGGAAAAGTATTTGATCCCCTGCTGATTTTGTACGTTTGCCCACTGACAAAGAATAAATAAAATAAAGTGGTGATCCTAACTGACCTAAAACAGGGAATTTTTTACTAGGATTAAATGTCAGGAATTGTGAAAAACGTAGTTTAAATGTATTTGGCTAAGGTGTATGTAAACTTCCGACTTCAAATGTGTGTGTGTGTACTTGTGTATATATATAACACAGCAACACCTCCCTATAAGCATTTCTGTCTCTTCTACAGATGTGTTACCCTTGTATTACTACTGCTGTATCATCAAATGCGTTATTTAATTAATAAAATAAAAAATGCTAATATGAATATCTGACGTTAGCAAGTTATTGATTTCAAGGAACCTTATTTCTAAGGCTACATATTAATGTGGGCTATTTTCAGCCCATCCCTGGGTAGCTTATTAGAGATAGACATAATATGGAAAAGAGCAAACAAAGCAAGATAAAAAAAATAAACAGTACATTCAGCAGTCCATTAATTAAATGTTGTGTGCTGCGGAGTTGAAGCTATGAACCAATAGGCTTGGCTCTCTCATCCCTTCCAGGCTTCTAGGAGGGAGGGTGGACAAAGCACCTGTCATAGTGGATGTAAGCAATGTCCCCACGTGCTCCGGCAGCTTTCATGGCTGGGAAAAGCTATTTCCTCTTCTGGCGCACAGCTTCAGGATAGTCCTCGTTGAGGAAGATATCTGTTCCTCTTAAGTTCTTGGCTCTTTCCAGAACAGCTACCTTGTCCTTGAACCTCAGGAACTTGACCGCTATCTGCCTGTCACCTGGACCGGTGGTGGGTTTTCCAGTCCTGTGGGCGCGCTCCACCTCAATCTTCCTGTGGTCCATCTTCAATTTCTCAGAGATCATTTCCCTCACTTTGTCCTCAGACTCCGTCCAGGTCTCATGTGGAGATTCTGCAATTCTGTCCACAACCATGTTTCGCCTTGATTGTCCCTCGAGTCTGATTCATCCGTCATTGCTATCATGGATTCACACACAGAACTAATGTCCTCTCTCAATGACTTACAGATTTGTCATCTTTCCATTCTCCTGTTTCAACTCATCGAGCTGACCTTGGGAGAACTGCAAACTGTTCTTTAGGTCCTGGACCCCTCTGGTGAGGTCGTCCATTATTTTAGTAGTTGGATCCACCAGTATTTGGACAAAACACTTGAAGCTATTTTCTTGTTGTAACAACTGCTTGTAGAACTCTTTTTGTTAGTTTAAAAGATCCTTCACGTGTGATTCAGAGACACTACTCTCCTCAACGGTACTCCCGCCATCTTTGGTCTTTGTCATGGTAGGTAGCAACGTAGGTTACGCTGTTACTCCTTGCAGTTCCAGACAGGGCAGGTCACAGGGAAGATTGAAAACAACTAAGAGCAGGGATCTCGACAGCCACAAAGCCGAGACAAACAGCGGTCCCATCCACAATGGCTAACTGCGTCACGGGGTTGCGTTCAAGCCCTCACGAAAACCCCGCTAGCTTGATAGGCAGCTAGCTAGCTGCTACKCCAAATAGCTCCTCAGACCCGGCCTTGGTCAGCAGGATCACTGGAGACTAGCCTGTCCCAGCAACTGATGCCAACTGCGTTGTGGGATCCAAACTAAAAAGTTAGCTAGCTACTAAGAAACTTTCCAATACACTTTCAAAACAACAAACCTCGCTCTCCCTCGTTCAACAGGAAGTGACGTATGTGTGCCAGTGTACTCTGAAGGGTTAAACAACAGGTCTGGGACCAGGCTAGAGACAGTGATGGAAGGTACATAATGCATTTATTGTCATCTCCCTATCAGAACACTGCATGCTGTGACATGGGCCTGGATGAGGACACATCTTCAAGCTGCCTGACTGAAGATTGTGGCCTTCAGTGGTACCGGAACCAAAAGCCTTACCTGGGAGTACAGCAACAGTCTCTCTCGCTCTCTCACAGCCACAAGATATACAGTATATTTTAGTTGAAACACCCGTTATGTCTAATATACATGAATACAAATCTATTTAGCATTCACTTTAGACATTTTGAATCGTAAGCTCCAAGTGTTGTGTTTGTTACCACGGGAAGTAGTAAAAGTTAATGACAAACATTCTATGAAAAAGTATTTGTATTATAATGTAACAAAATGTATGAGTTTATACAAAACTTTATTGCATTTGGTCATCCCCAAAAATGTGGCCTTTGAAAGCCTTGATAGTTGCATCCTTCACATAGCTGACAACAACAGGGTGGCAGGTCTTTTGATGTGCTGCTCTAGAGTTCCATAGCCCAGCAGACTCACCTGGGGATAGGGGGACGGACACATGTTAGTTTTGATAAAAGTCTGGGAGACAGGGAGGACAGAGCATGAGTTTTGGCGTGAGTACAAAAAATCCAATCCAACCAGTGGCTTTGGATAATATGCTATGTCATCACACAGGCAGACTGCCACAGCGAAGGAGGATTACATAGCACATCATGTATACTATTATGAGTTTAGTTTAGCTTCTCTGTGCTCTGGAGAGGCTGTTGGTCAGAAGGCCTTAGACGATTCTGTCTCTGTAGCACCTGGAGAGAGATCAATAGAGGTTGTGAGTGCTAGAAAGAGAGAGCCCTCACCCCTGATCTCCCATTGGCCCAGAGTCTCCTGCTCAGGCTCCAAGAAATCAGATGACAAACCTGCAGAGATTAACAAAAGAAAATGGTACTTTTTTTTTACCAATTAATTTGCCACTTTGCTCAGGGGCGCAACTTTCACTGGGGACAGGGGGGGGACATTCTGAAATTGAATTTTTGTGCCCTCCAGTTTTATCATTGGAATGTGATACAAAACGAGGCAACGGTGTGCTTGAGGACCATGCGGACGCCTTCGAGCGGTCGTGTAGGCTGTTTCGAGTGTTTATCTGACTGGATAAAAAATGGATGTCTCCCCACATCTAAAACCAAAGTTGCGCCCCTGACTTTGCCTATTTCACATTCATAAATGACAATATCTGATTAAAAGTTTGCATGCCATTTTGTGATAACAGCTATGACAAATTACATGGCATACATGTGAATTTATAGCTCGCTAAGATATTATTTATATTTTATGGCACAATGTCTCATCTCACTAACAATTACTATGGGGAACAGCAAATTCAATTATTGTGGCTCATCCGTATTGTGGCTAGCTTCACATAGGTGATTTATTCCATTATGACAACATGCTCCCCATTTGACTGTAGTTAGCTAGCTGCTAGCTTATTAATGAAGTATTGCTTAATAAGTGATATAGTTAATGTGAGCTAGCCAACATGCTTTGCTTTTGACATGCCACAATCCTGCTTGCTTTATATCTGACAAATATTTGATCTACCATAGCTAGATAATGGTTTATGATACTTACAGTTAGTTCATTAGCTAGCTAGCTAAGTGTAAAACTGAGTCTGGCTGTAAAACGCAGCTAGCTAACCAACTTGACTTTATCAGTTGTAGCCAAGCTAGCTTGATACTCAGTAACGTTATCTTACCATGCTTTTCTGGCCAACTGGACATTCCTCTCGCTCATCCCGGTCGATTCCTTCTTGCCTACTCCCGTCTCTTGGTCTTCCTCTAGGTTCAAACCTATATGGCTGTAGTACTTACACGGAACCCAAACCGGCTGCGCGCGTGCGCTATCGTGCATAAATGTATTTTGCCCCCCCCTCCCACACCAAACGCGATCACGACACGCAGGTTAAAATATCAAAACAAACTCTGAACCAATGACATTAATTTGGGGACAGGTCAAAAAGCATTAAACATGTATGGCAATTTAGCTAGTTAGCTTGCACTTGCTAGCTAATTGGTCCTTTTTAACTAGCTTGCTGTTGCTAGCTAATTTGTCCTGGGATATAAACATTGAGTTGTTATTTTACCTGAACTGCACAAGGTCCTCTACTCCGACAAATGAATCCACACATAAAACGGCCAACCGAATCGTTTCTAGTCATCTCTCCTCCTTCCAGGCTTTTTCATCGTTGAACTTATATGGTGATCGCATCTAAACTTTCATTGTATTAATTACCACGACTACCGGCAAAACAATTCATCTTTCAATCACCCACGTGGATATAACCAATGAGGAGATGGCACGTGGGTACCTGCTTCTATAAACCAATGAGGAGATAGGAGAGGCAGGACTTTCAGCGTGATCTGCGTCAGAAATAGGAATGACTTCTATTTTAGCCCTTGGCATCGCAGATGCTCGCAAGCAGTGTGGGTGCAATAGTTGAATAACATGGATTTCTAAATTTATTTTGCGACGCTCGCGCACACGACGTGTCCGTTCTGGTCAGCATACTGTTACTGTCAAAAGCAATCCACTCCTAACACAGCCACCTGGTGCAGGCAGGTAGTCAATGGCTCAGTGTTCCAAAACTGTTCACCTGTTTCTACGTCAAGCAAGGACAATGTTCCACTTGTTCTTTTTGAGTGTTTTTATGGTGCGTGTGCAGAACAGCAGCATATAATAGATTTCCAATTTCCCCCCAAAAAGTGACAAATATAATAGATCAACATGCAGCGGTATTGATCAACCAATCAATATCACCCATATACGTTTGCTTGGTTGAGCAGTGGCTGGGCAATTTTTTGTTTGTTTTTGTTGTTCTCCAAGTATAATTTTGGAGTTTTGCCATACCCTAAGTTTAGCTGAACTGGCGCCACTGGTTTAACCACTAATTTTCTTGTCTGTCAGAATGACAGTGTGGGTTCGAGTGACAGACAATGGCATACATGATGGAAGGTATTCAGGAAAGTATAGGAATCTTTAAAAAAATAAATAATGTTTTACAAGGTCTGCATGTCTCAATACATTTGCCAGTTTTCCCTATACCCTACAGCCCTACAAGGTCCATAGTCCAGCAATGCTCCTCAGTAGGCGATGGCTGCCAATGCTTTACCACTGCCTCTAAGGCTATAAGGTGTGTCTCAAAAGCAATTCACATTATCTCCTGTTTCCACAACTATTGACTTTAAAGTGCACTAGAAATAATGTCATTGCATAAAATAGAGACATTCATTAGATAGGGAATGCGATTTAACCAATAATTGTATTTTGACATTCCAGAACAATGTCAAAAGACAATTCTTGGTTGAATCGCAGATAGGAATAGCACTGACAAGCTGTCACAACGACAATAAAATAAAACAGTATAGGCTATTTAAGGTTAACTGGCAGGTGCATTCTACACTAGGCTATGACACCTCGCGCGTCGCACACATGCATGTTTAGGGACCATAAACGATTTGGCGCTTCTATTTTATCAACCGTTCGTTTCCTACCTGCATTGCCGCAGTCTGCACATACATCGTTTCCAGGTCTGGCCAGGACATCTTGCAAGAGACGTTTATTCCTCTCCGACTCCATCGCCGTTTGATCTCCACCCAACCCGAAAGACTTCAATACAAAGCACGTTTACTGGGATAAAGCAAAAAATACAATTGTGACCTTGTAGGCTACTCGAAATGCTGGAAAAAAAATGCTCCTGGTTTTGAACAAAAAAAGCCAATGAAAAGCCTATTAGAAATCCGCTTGGATGAGATGATTTGAAGGTTTGACAAGTCTCTCTCTTGTAAACTACAGCTCTATTACGAAGTCTTGCTGACTGCATTATCTGAAGTCTGTGTTATCCCCTCCTTCTCCTCCAACTCATGTGTCTGCAGTCGCAGTGAGACCTCCAGTGGTATGATGATCATTACTTGTTTTTTTACTACCTGTGTAGCCTAATTTTTTCTTTCTTTCTGACACCCAACATATTGTGAAAGTTTTTATAAGGACTATTTTATTATTATTATTTGTACAAAATAAACTGTGCACTGTCCATACATTTTACTGGCAAATATTATGTATTTGTAGTTGCCTTTAATTCCACTTACTTCTGTCCCTTTAAAAGTTAGATTGTCGAAAACATCGATTTAGAAATTGGAATACTAGAAGGTGTTTAACACTCTAATTATGGGCTAAAGGTCAGACATTTTGGTCAGGGAGTTGGTCAACCATGGTTTGCCAGTGCTGTGATAAGAAATTGGGTGCGTTCGTAGAGTGAAGAATAACTGATGAATTTACGAATGGTCAACACCAGTTGAATATGGCCGGTGCAAGTAAACGTCGGCCTAATTAAATTGTTGCCAGCAGCACAGTTCCAGTCACCAACGCTCTGGATAACATGAAAACAGCATAACCAACTCTGCTAGGGCAAGTAAAATTGTCAGTGAGGTATTATCTCATTTGTATCTGGAAGTAGCTAGAAAGCTAGCCAACTTTAGCCAGTTAGCTTGGGTGCTTGATTGCCGTTGGTCAGAACGCTTGGATCAACCCTACTCCTCAGCCAGAGCGTCCAGTGTGTGCTCTGAACGCTCCGAGAGCGAAACGCTCTCCATTTATGAACGGACAATCTGACAACGCTCTGAATTTACGAACGTCCATAGTACTCTGGCACTCCAGATTGAATTTTCGAACTCACCCATTGTGTAAAATAATGATTTTGAAGAATACATCTGCTTGTTTGTTTGCTTACTAGCCAACGGTTTTAGAGGAATGATTCCATTAATATTTCTAATTAACTGGCAAAATGCCAACATTCCATTTAAACAATGCAGTCCACAGCCATCAACTGGCGGAAATCAGTTGATGATAGGACTTAGACAAGTTGTAAATGCGACAAGTACTGGGGCCTGTTGCACAAAAGTAGAATTAAGACATCCGGGATAAATGACTCAGCTGAGCTCAATGAAGCCAAAACATGTGCGTCCAGGCTTAATTGGTTGCACAAAGACCAAGCCAGGATGAGCAGACACGGATTCATTAAGCCAGGTGAAACCAATCCTGGATAGGTGCGCGCTCACGGCTCACTCAAATAGACCCCGCCACAGATCACAGATTAACTGATTTACCATGGCAACTAGAGCCGCGTACTTTTCCCCGTCGGAAGCACAAATCCTCATGGAGGGCATACGAGGAGGAAAATATATAATTAAGAAGAAAGGCAACACCGCCACAGTGATAAAGCAAGAGAAAAAGCGTGGCAAAGTATTGCAGACCGCCTGAATGCGTAAGTAGTGCACAATTACACACTCACCGCTCCGCTGAAACATCACCTTACATTCAAATTATTAATTCACATCTCCAAAAATCAGTTGATCTGTAATTATTATAAACGGTTAAATTTTTAATTGAAATGCACTGCAGATATGAGTGAAATTGTGTAAAGTAACTCCTCACACTGTATAAAGCTATGATAAATTTTTTGATATTTTACTGAAAACAAGACAAAAATACCAAGTAATTTTTTGCAGTGTGACTCCATTAAATGTGTGTGTGTGTGTGTGTGTGTGTGTGTGTGTTGTGTGTGTGTGTGGTGTGTGTGTGTGTGTTGTGTGTGTGGTTGTGTGTGTTGTGAGTTAAACATGAACGGGCCAAACGGACATGGCCAGGTCAAAATCAAATACAAGAACATTCTGCAGAATGGTATGTCCCTGACTAATATTTAACAAAGCACAAGCATATATTGTACCCAGAAGGTGCCTGCTCACACATTGTCTGTACTGTTTAGCAGTTAAAAGAATACCCACAGACAAGGCACGGTGGTGGGTCACCAAGGCTGACCTTACCCGCAGCGAGGACTGGCCTTGGAGCTAATAAAAGGCAGGCCCGTCTTAGAGGGGATCCCTGGGGGAAAGAGACGAGCATAGGTTCCTCCCAAGATGCCACCCGCTTCATTCAAGGTATGTCCTTCCATCTCTACATGGGATACAACCACATTCATATTGAATCAATTTGAGCTGTCTGACTTTGTTTACCTATTGCCTTGCAGTGTCTGGCAGCACTGTGTTCTGTTAGAGCCACCAGCACAAGCACCAGACGATGCTGATCAGTGAGTACTCCATCAAAGGCATACTGTAGGCCTGGCATGTCTTGTCTACTAGCTTCAATATGAATCCGATTAAATGTGATAGGGTGAAGGCCCCAGTGCAGCAGCAACGCACATGATGGAGACGATGATGAGGAGGAGACCATCTCTCTGGATTCCAGGAAGGCATGAGGTATCATGTTAAGACTGTGAAAGTACTATTTACTCTACAATGGTGAGGAGTCCTCATCAAAATCAAAAATCTAATTTCTTTTACAGGACCCAGATGCTATACAGTGGGAACCGCCTGGCAACATAGTGCGTATTAATAAAGGACCACCATCCTGCCCATTCCACGCTGCTAATTGTATTGTTTCTCAGGCTCACAGCTATCGAGAAGTTGTATGGCAACCCACTCCGCGCAATAGAACTGGCAGACATAGACATTCAGTACAAGAAGAAAAAGATGGAAAATCTTGCACTGGAGTCCGAAATAAAAAAGAGGACAATTAGGAAACTGGACCTTGAAATAAAAAAACTTGAGAGGGAGGTGATATTGCCTTCAATGTACACTGTATGCTAACTGTACAAAATGGTTAATCATTATTTTTCTTCTCTCCCCAGCTCCAAGAAGATGACACAGCTCAAAAAAAAATTAGGTATATTCTCGTAAAGTCAAGTGAGATGACATATGAGCTCTTATTGTGAGCACACAGGACGGTGCATCTTTCTAAGTTTTTTTAAATTTTCCCAGCAATCAGTACAACCAAGTCATCGTTATAAGCATCGCCCTCTTTTGCCCACCCCCCAGCACCAGTGTGGCCACTAGCCTAATGAGGCCCAAAATTGTGTGTCCTTTCTGCTCGACCATGGCATGCCCATTCGTGCGAGATTGTGGGATGAAGAAGCATTGTGGGCTGAGGGAGCCTTCAGGCGAGAAAGGGTCTTCAGGGACCGGTTGGACCACTGGCCTTCCCTGATGACCATCTTATGAAAGATACAGGTTTTCTGCAGATGGCATCAGGTATTATGCAGACTACTGGGTCCCAGGATTAGCACTGCACGGAGCCATGCACTGAGTGTGGAGCAAATGGTTTGTGTGGCCTTGCGCTTTTTTGCTAGGTGGCCTTCCTGTACTCAGTGGGGATGCAGAACAGCTGAACAAGGCCACATTTCCTGCACAATAAGGAGTGTGTGTCTGGTATCAAAGCATTAGCAGATGTCTTCTCTCCTTCCCTGGCACAGAAGACTCTTGTGACATCAAAGAGGAGTTCTATAGGATTGCAGGTAAAGGATCTATTCAAGGACAACTGTTAACACATAGTAGGATACTCATTACTTTGTGTGACAGGTTTCCCAATGTCATTGGTGCAGTGGACTGCACACACTAGGATAAAAGCCCTCAGGTGCCCATGAGCCGATTTTTTGTGGAATAGACCTTTCACACATAAATTCATAAAACTTTTTATTTCATTGTACGAACATCGCTACTTACTATGCTGTGCATATGGCTGATTTGATTGGTGTAATATTCCTCTCTTATGATTTAGATGGTCTGCAATGCTACTGTGTGTAGTGCATGCGCAATGTTGTGGCAAATGGCCTGGCTCAGTCCATGACTCCGAAATCTTTCGGGCCTCTGAAATCTATATCTGTCATGCCTATCACAAGGTAAGCCACACAACCTATTTATAACCATCATGGCTGTGTCAGAATATCACTGTGTTTATGAGGTAGTAATGATAGATTTTGTGTTGACAGGTGAATTCTCTGGTTGTTGCTGGGAGACAGGGGTATGGCTGCCAGCCTTTTCTCCTGACACCTTTCACAGACCCCAGAAGCACAGCAGGCCTACAACCATGCCCATGCCAGGACCAGGGCCAGAGTTGAAATGACCTTTGGCCTCCTGAAGGCACGCTTTCACTGCCTTCACAAATTAAGGGTCAGCCCTGTTAGGGCATGTGATATTACTGTGGCTTGTGCTGTCCTCCCAATGTGGCCTGCCTGAGGAAGGAGAGGCCCCAGAGTGCCACCAGCCATGACTGGGACAATCCCGTCATTCTCCTGATGACGACAGTGGTCGGCTGCTGAGGGACCAATATGTGTTGATTATTTTAGTTAGTATGTGTGCTTTCATTTTTGGTTAAATATGTCCTGCGGTGGCAGAGGAATTTGGTTTTTTGGGTTCGTTTTTTGACGAATTTGGCCTCTTATGATGTTTGTGCGGTATACTGTGGTAATACAAGGCTCAGGGAGGCTACTGCATCCATTCATTTGTCTGTTCAGGGATGTGTATGGATTTGTCCTGCATTTATTTTAGTGTGCCGACATGCAGGGTGTGTTATATACAGACCTTTGAATGTGTATGTATCATTTTGTATAATATTTGGATCTGTGCTTCTGTGTCTTTCATCATCTGTAGTAGTACATGTAGTCACTTACATTCAGTCGAAAAGAGCTGGATGGTTTACCTGCTTTGTTTTGTCCTTAATTCATAAAAGGGACATAATGTTACACATTGTTGTTTTATATTCATATGAATGTGTTTTGTTATATGACAGAGTACTAGGCGCACACTGAAAAAAGGATAAAGTCAAAATTTATGAGGCTGGTTCTTTCTGCAGAAAAGCTTACATATTTTATTTGACTTTTTTTTGATACCTTATGCACTTATGTACTTAATATTCTGCATCATCCGACATGTCTTTGTTTATGAAACCATACTGAAGTACATATTTCACGAAATGCCCCACATCTGATCATTTTACACAACTTCTCCTTTAAAACTGGTTACCATATTATGACTTGTGTTTTTTTCCCTCTGGCCCTATATTCTATCATTTTATTATAGCCTCTATAGTCTATGGGAAACTGTAAATTATCTAATGATAGCAACATCATCAAAAATCATTTTTTATCCAAAATCATTGTAAATAATGATCACAAACGTTTAAATAATAACAGTGGGTCTAGTTATATGTGATAACAATGTATAGTGAGCAGTGAAATAACTATTGGTTTCCATTTGTGGTGACTGCTGACTGACATTAGGGATGAGATTAAATAGATCCTGGAATTTAGCCTGGTCTGGAGCAGGCTAGCTCCACAGAATAAATCTCCATGGTAATTTATACCATAACATATCCTCCTGCCCCCTATCCATCTTTAGTGCAACCGGATTACGGATCAATTGAGCCAGGATCACCAAGATATCCTGGCTTAATCCCTTATCCTAGTTTTGTGCAACAGGCCCCTGGTATTGTATCATATAATAATAATAATAATAATAATAGCTTTCCAATAAATAAAAAATAGACACATGTATGGTCTGTTTACATATATTTTAGAGGCTATTTATACAGAAAAGTGGTATAAAACCTGTATTTATAATTATATGACAATATTTTAGGTTGCCTCACATGCCTTACTTTTATTTTCCTGCATAAATCAAAACAGGATTATGCTTTTACTGACATTCATTCCAATTAGACTTGTTTGGGGTGCGTTCGTAAATTCACTCTGGCCATCTGCTCCGATTTCAGAGCACTCTCGTCAAGTGTGCCAGAGCGCAGAATAACTGCTGAATATACGAACGCTCAACTGAGTAATTGAGTAGGATCTCTATGGTCGAAAACGTAATCGATGTTATCTATGGGTTGATTATTCACGTCTAGCTCAGCCCGTTTGCCTACGTCATAACTGTGCTGCGACTGAACTGCGCTATTGCTTGAAATAATCGCGACGGTCTTGTGTTTTTATTTTTGATACGTCTCTTACAAAAAGCAATCATGTCGACCGCTATGAACTTTAGCAGTAAGTCTTTTCGGCCCCGTGCTCCAGACAAAGGATCCTTCCCTCTGGATCATTTCGGTAAGAAAAATAAACCACTCCTTGTTGAGTAACTGACTCGTTAGTTCCAGCAATAGCTGTGACGTGCGCAGCTCCTGTAGTTTCCAGCTGTATAGGGAAGAGATGTTTGACCTCCGATGTATGAGATCTGTGAAATGACAGACATACTGGAATGAGTGACAGTTAAGCTGCTTTTGCTTTCCCTGTAGTTGTTTAGTGTTTGAAAGGCAATGCACCGTTGCATCTCTTTGCTGTTTGTCATTGCAGGAGAGTGTAAAGCATTCAAAGAGAAATTCATGAAGTGCTTGAAAGACAACCGCTATGATAACTCCATGTGTCGACTACAGTCCAAAGACTACCTTGAGTGCCGGATGGATAAGTGAGTATTGACTACTGTTCCTTTAGCTGCTACTTCTTTCCTGTTGAGAATGAGATGACTAGGTATATACACACCCCATTGTCTAGAACATGACTGCTCTGATCACCAATGTGAAACTATTCTCTGCTATTTAAGTCAGCTGATGGCCAAGGAACCTCTGGAGAAGCTAGGGTTCAAAGACCTGATGGACAAACCCAGCCCGGAGAACAAGGAGGCTAAACCCTAAACTTTCCTTCCTACACAGATGGATGCTGTCATGCTTGTGTGATAGTGTCTCTCTTCCACGTCTTGTATATACAATTACAATGTAATATATTGGGGGCAGTGTTTCAAGTGTTGTGTGTATATAAATATTTTTTGGTAAATTAACCGTGCTTTGTTTTGAGTTGGAATCTTGACAAATTATTTGAGGTGGCTTCTCAGTTCTCAAAGTGGTATGTTTCAAACTTGTGTCCACATGGTACACACAAGATCATCCCTCAGTCTAGCTAGCCTACGAGTATGCATTATGAATAAGGAAACGTTTGAATACATGCTTTGCTACACTTCATCAAAATGCCTTACTAACCACTCAAGGTACTATGGAATGTTGTAGTATGGTGTGAATGAGTCTGACGGAAACCAGTCATAAATTGTTCCAAGACTCATAAATTTTATTGTCAAGACAAATAAAAATCAGGCAGCACATGTCAAGCTGGCCTCAAACTAAAAACAGTTTAATAGTTGCATTTGAAAACAAAAAACACTCAATCTATGTACAAAACAAAACTATAAAAGTTCCACAAAAATTAGAATTCTGTCAACCACCATTCAGCTCTTTAGGACAAATCACAATGGCTTGAGGGGAGGGGAGGGGA
>NC_036848.1:29547869-29575623 GCF_002910315.2 Salvelinus sp. IW2-2015 | reverse complement strand
GGTTCATTTCACTCCTCTTGACAGTGCTAGCTTGCCTCTGATTCTAGCAACTGTTATTATACTTATAGACCAATAAAATATACTATGGTGAGAGAAAGGCTGTCTCAATAGTCATGTTTTTTCCCTGTGAGATCAGTGAATGTAGAGGGAAGGACACAAGGATAGGAAGCTGGGTAGAACTTTTGATACAAACTTTTCCAGTGAAGAAAGGGAAAATGAGGGAGGAGAGGAGCTGTGAGTTCTGCGGCGAACTAGAGAGCGTCTCCGTGGTGACCGAGACCTTAAGAGGCACAGAGGGGGATGAAAACAAAAGGTCAGGAGACTTATTTGCCAGGGGAATGACAAATGGTCTATCTTCACACTTGAGGGGATACATGGTCAACTGCCATTAATTCTGTAAATCAGGGATGCACAAGAGAGAAATCTATAAAAAAATATATCAATCTAATTACAGGATACAGATGTAAGACTCCGGATTTTCTTACAATAGTAAATAGGGGGGGAAATACATACAGTACCAGTCAAAAGTTTGAACACTTACTCATTTTAAGGATTTCTTTATTTTTTACTATTTTCTACATTGTAGAATAATAGTGAAGACAAACTATGAAACACATAGAATCATGTAATAACCCCCCCCAAAAAATATATTTGAGATTCTTCAAAGTAGCCACCCTTTGCCTTGACAGCTTTGCACACTCTTGGCATTCTCTTAACCAGCTTCATGAGGTAGTCACCTGGAATTTTTCAATTAACAGGTGGGCCTTGTTAAAAGTTAATCAGTTGTTGTGACAAGGTAGGGATGGTATACAGAATATAGCCCTACTTGGTAAAAGACCCAAGTCCATATTATGGCAAGAACAGCTCAAATAAGCAAAGAAATGACAGTCCATTATTACTTTAAGACATGAAGGTGAGTCAATGCGGAAAATTTCAAGAACTTTGGAAGTTTCTTCAAGTGCAGTCGCAAAAACCACCAAGCGCTATGATGAAACTGTCTCTCATGAGAAACGCCACAGGAAAGGAAGACCCAGAGTTACCTCTGCTGCAGAGGATAAGTTCATTACAGTTACCAGCCTCAGAAATTGCAGCCAAAATAAATGCTTCAGAGTTCAAGTAACAGACATCTCAACATCAACTGTTCAGAGGAGACTGCGTGAATCATGCCTTCATGGTAAAATTGCTGCAAAGAAACCACTACTAATGGTAACCAATAAGAAGAGACCAAGAAACACAACCAAGAGACCAAGAAACACGAGCAATGGACATTAGACCGGTGGAAATCTGTCCTTTGGTTTGATGAGTTTTTGGTTCCAACCTCCGTGTTTTTGTGAGACGCAGAGTAAGTAAACGGATGATCTCTGCAAGTGTAGTTCCCACCGTGAAGCATGGAGGAGGAGGTGCTTTGCTGGTGACACAGTCTGATTTATTTAGAATTCTGCAGTGATACGCCATCCTATCTGGTTTGCGCATAGTGGGACTATAATTTGTTTTTCAACAGGACAATGACCCAACACACCTACAGGCTGTGTAAGGGCAATTTGACCAAGGAGAGTGATGGAGTGCTGCATCAGATGACCTGGCCTCCACAATCAACCGACCTCAACCCAATTGAGATGGTTAGGGATGAGTTGGACCGCAGAGTGAAGGAAAAGCAGCTAACAAGTGCTCAGCATATGTGGGAACTCCTTCAAGACTGTTGGAAAAGCATTCCAGTTTAAGCTGGTTGAGAGAATGCCAAGAGTGTGCAAAGCTGTCATCAAGGCAAAGGGTGGCTACTTTGAAGGATCTAAAATATATTTTGATTTGTTTAACACATTTTTTTGGTTACTACATGTTTCCATATGTGTTATTTCATAGTTTTAATGTCTTCACTATTATTCTACAATGTAGAAATTAGTAAAAATAAAGAAAAACCCTTTATTGAGTAGGTGTGTCCAAACTTTTGACTGGTACTGTATGTAAATACAGAAATGTACTGTGAAACGTCATTAGTGACTGACAGAACTCCACACAGGCAAAGACATTAACACTATAGGAGACTGACCTTCTCCTTATGCGGGATGGGGTGCGTCGCCACATAGGGGGTTGTGGAGGCATCCTGTGAGGGGAGAGCCAGCACGGCAGTGGCTATGATCACCTGTCCATCAATCTGACCTGCAGACATCACAGATGAAAAATAACAGTATGGAGGAAACCAGATTGTTTTTGATGATGTTCTAATTGTTTGATTACAGTAAAAACTCTGAGGATAGGTTATGGACAGAGAGTCCAACAGAGTATTCAAACTATAGATGCTAACTGCATGTAGACTCAGAACCATTGGTCTCCACCAACCTCCATGTGTTTGAGACCCTTCTCGGCCTCAACGACCGTCTCAAACTCCACATAGGCGTAACCTTTCGACAGGTGTGGGTGGAGCCTGTCCACAGGCATGTCAATCATTTTGATCTTGCCATATGTGCCGAAGATCTCCTGGATGTCGCTGAAAAGAGAAGAGACTTTAGTCAAAACCCAACCTCAGAGATATTGCTCCCTACTCCCACAAACCAATGCCTTCAACATACAGTCTGCAGCTTGACACTAAAAATGCAATCAAATAGTCTATATTGATTCCCATTGATGTGCACATACACATAGAGACTGAGCAGTCATTTTTACTCACCTTGATTACGTTTCTGGTGAGGCGGCCCAGGTACACCTTGGTGGGTCGGGGGCTGGGGCTCCTCCTACGCCTCTCCTTGTCATCCTTTTTCACTGAACTTGGATCTACAGGACAAATGGAAGAGCTCTTACTCTTTATTCCTCCACTCCCCCAAAAATGTCACACTTCCAAGCTCAACGATCCCTCTCCTTCAGTCTTTGGATTAGTTTTTCGGCGTGATCACCGACCCTGGTCCTGCAGAGTTAAGGAGCATGCAGTTTTTTTTTGACAGCCCAGCACTAACATACCGAATTCAACTAATGAAGTTCTTGAATGTTAAACCATTAGGTGAATTGAAAGTATTTAGCCTGCACGGACTTTAACTAAGGGCTGGACCACTGCTTTACGGGTCACACATACTTGGACTGTGAGCGTTGGTGGTTGTTGTTGTGGCGGCGAATGAGGTTGGGTGACCCTGAGGAGCTGGAGGATCGGGAGCTGGAAGACCTGGAGCGGCTGGAGGCAGAGGAGGAACTGGAGCCGCTGGAAGAACTGAGAGCCAGAGCTGCTACTGGAGCCAGAGTTACGTTCTGACAGGGAGAGGGGCTTACTGTGGGGACAGATCAGAAAGCAGTGACTGCTGAGATAAGTGGTCTGATTCAGCAGAGATGGCTGAGAGATGGGAAAGGAGCGGTCACTCAAATTGTGTCTAACATGCTGCTACCAGTGGAGCTACGTCCTTTGCGTCTTTTCTCCTTCTCCCTGCCCCTGTCAGCTCCTTCCTTTGCGGGACCCTATTTCTCCTTCACTCGCTCTTTGGCCTCGTCTTCCATATGCTCCTTTCTCCGGACTGGAGAAAGCGCCCTGTAGATTGATAGTAGAATAATGATTTGTCACTAACCAGGCTTACATCCAACCTTTTTATGTGAGTAAAGTACATTGGATAAAAAAAATGTCAAGACAGGCCTGATGGAAGCAGATTTTTCAGTAAACTTTCCAAATGTCGACAAAACACGCTATACAAGTGGGCTCTTTTTGTGTTGTTAAAATGAATTATGCGAGAAATGTAGGTGGAAACGCTTTTATGCACAAATATTGATATAATAACCACTTGAAGTCACGCGATGACATGCTGTGTGGTCCTCCCACTACATCTAGTCAGGGAAAGCATGCATTTTACTAGGCTTCAGATGACATAAATGATGATGAAATTCAGAGGGTGGTGAAAGTGCAAGCTGATGCTCCTTTCCAATATATATTGAGGGTCTTATTCTGCTGACATGATCATCGATGCTTGGCTGCCGATTGACAAATACAAATGATCTCGTTTTTAACTGGTTGATAAGGTGAGTTACAACTGGGGTTGGAGCGAAAACTTACAGGAGGTTAGCTCTCTCCAGGAACCATGTTGGAGACCCCTGGCCTACATGATAAGATTATTTGTATTTGTCAACAGCAGCCAAGCAAAGATCCTCAATATTTATTGTCATGGAGCATCAAGAACAAACTAGAGAGAGAAAGTTGGTTATGTAATTATTACCCCAGAATATCCGATATTTTGTGAGGTGATTTGGACGAAATTCGTTTTTTTATGACGGAAGACTGGATGTTTTTATTCTATGCCTGAAGATATTTCAACATGTCCATGTGAAAACAGGCTACACTGATAACTCGATCTTGGCTCCCACATTTTTAAACCATCTTTGGTATAGTGTTGCCATAATATTTGAATTGAGGAAGTGTAATCATAATCATTATTTTAGCGATCCGCAATAGAATAAATCCTAAATGCCCAAGCCTGCAGCTGTGAGCTAAACAGCACACTTGCCTCTAAAATGACTGACATGGTCAATTCGGACGGGAATTAAATTACAGATGTGGTTATTTGTGCTCGTGCACATAATCTCCCCCTGCAGAAAAAAACTAATGCCGTGGGAGGACCACACAGCATGTCATCGCGTGCCAAGTTTACTTCGATATAAAAGTTATTACATCAATATTTGCGCATAAATCCGTTTCCACCTACATTTGTCGCAAAATGAATTTTACCGACACAAAAAGATCCCACCCTGTCTAGCGTATTTTATTAAGTCGACATTTGGAAAGTTTACCGAAAAATGTTAGCCAGCTAATTTACACTAATTTTATGTATTTATATCACAAGACGTGTTTTTCAATGCTGACCTGCCCATACAGCTAGTTTTAGCTAGCTACATTCTATTTAGCTAATTCAACACAGATAGGTGAAATATACACTCGAGTCAAACTGCGTTCCCTATAACAACAACATAATATATATTCGTTAATTAAATGATTGAAGTAGCTTAAAAAGGCAACTTTACATCGTTCGTGGTGGTTGCAGATACAAGTCGCAGAGAGATGACGTAGAAAAACTGAGGGGACGAGGTATTTCACAAGACGCACAGCTCCCTCTGGTGCTGCTTATTGGAATAGGACATTATTTGGGTAGGTATGGATAATGTGTAACACATCATTTTATATTTTTTAAACAAAATGTGGGATTAGTAAAGATTATAAATGTGTATGTCTATTTAAAATTGTAGCAACATTCTTTATAAATGTGCTATGTTCTCTTAAAAACAAATGGTTTCTTCTATTTCAATGTGATAAAGCTATAAATAAATGTTTAATTCATAAACTGTATCTAATACGATGTCTTTAATTTCTAAATACAACTGTTTTTTTCTATCCCCGCAGAGAGAAAGTTGACAGTTCACATTGGAAGAACCAATGAATTAACAATTGCTGTTTTCTTACCGGGTAAAATGTGTTGTAACCCAACACGGAAGTGACGGCTTGCATTCGCAGAAAGCGTTGTTTTGCTTCATCTTCAGCTAACTTTCAGCCAAGAAGACACCTCTTTTACACTCAAACTTCAAAATGTCTTCAGACTTTGAAGCCTACGAACAGGACTTTGGAACCCTGACAGCAGAAATAACAAACAAAATTGGAAGGATTCCCAAATTAGGTGCAGGTAAGCCACGTTAAGCTCTATTTACTGGCTTGACTATAGTAGCTAGCTAGCTTTCAAGCTGTCATCTCAGACAGGGTTTAGTTTACATATCTTTGCTATAATGTCAACAAATTAATGATGCAGCGAGCTAGTTAGTTTCACATGACACGTATTTTACGCGAATGTCATTATATTCATCATATTCACTTTGTGTTAGTGAAATAAGGACGTTACCTAACCAGCTAGCTTGCTAACTATCCTAGTAACTGCCAATCCTAAAAGCAGGACAACCTATGGACATTGCACCAGGATTCAATTGCACCAGGATTCAAGGTTCCCTTTAGGAACATATCTAAACTTTAACATTAAACTACGTTGTACTTGTCAGCACAGCATCTGAATGGTCAGGACCTACAGTACCAGTCAAAAGTTTGTACACACCTACTCATCCCAGGGTTTTTCTTTATTTTTTACTATTTTCTACATTGTAGAATAAATAATAGTGAAGACCCACTAACTATGAAATTACACATTTAGTAACCACAAAAGTGTTAAACAAATCAAAATATATTTGAGATTCTTCGGAGTAGCCACCCTTTGCCTTGATGACAGCTTTTCACACTCTTGGCATTCTCTCAACCAGCTTCATGATGTAGTCACCAGGAATGCTTTTCAATTAACAGGTGTTGCTTGTTAAGTTTATTTGTGGAATTTCTTTCCTTAATGCATTTGAGACAATCAGTTGGCTTGTGACAAGGTAGTGTTGGTATACAGAAGATAGCCCTATTTGGTAAAATACCAAGTCCATATTAGGGCAACCACACCTCAAATAAAGAAAAGAGAAACGACAGTCCATCATTACTTTAAGACATGAAGGTCAGTCAATGCGGAACATTTCAAGAACTTTCAAAGTGCAGTTGCAAAAACCAACAAGCGCTATGATGAAACTGGCTCTCGTGAGGACTGCCACAGGAAAGGAAGGAACCTCTGCTGCAGAGGATAAGTTCATTACAGTTACCAGCCTCAGAAATTGCAGCCCAAATAAATGCTTCAGAGTTCAAGTAACACACATCTCAACATCAGGCCTGTTCAGAGGAGACTGTGCGATTCAGGCCTATTTGACCAAGAAGGGGTTTGATAGAGTGCTGCATCAGATGACCTGCTGCAGTTCTTTATTTTGAGCACAAATTGTCAATGCTCACTGTAGTTAAACAGATAAACATGATGTAGGCCTAGCCTAGGCCTAGCTTAAGTCTCCTTGTGAGTGAACAATTGTCTTCTGTTGCAGATAGCTGATTAGACTATTCTTCAGAGGATGTCTAATTATTCCAAAGGCGATGTCTAATTATTCCAAAGGCATCTCGCTAGACTGCTAGACTGCATGTACACCTCGCTAGACTGCTTGTCCTCTGCCAGTGATTTGCACCCTTCCTTACAAGAAAAGCGAGGGCGACTCAAAACTGAGGGGGAATGGGTCTAAGAGAACATTTGGTATCAATGCTAGGGCTGGCACAATTACTGTATAACCGGGTAATGATAGTTTAGATGAAGACCGTCATGAAAATAAAAACTGTTGAAATGTTTTCCCCAAAAAGTTTGGTGTGGTACAAACAGCTGACTGAAGACGGGACGGCCTGTCATTCATGCAGTTGAGTCCGTTTCTGCCCGAACGTGGACCTTCAACAACGTGATTAAACTTTGTTGCTCCTTGCTGAAACAAGCAAACGAGCCCCCCCTCCCCCCATTCCCCCCAATGCAGCAGAAGCGCACACAGAATTAATTGAATAGGCTTTGACATGTCCGTGGTTTTCCTGCAAAATTTGGCTACTTTGAAAACAATGCCACGTGTGAAAATTGATTGGTTGCAGGGTTTTGGGATACTTCTAAATATCACCGCGGCCACCATGGCATTCCTCCGCGGCCACCATGGCAAAAAAAACAACTGTTAATTTCACTAATCCCACTGATAAGGGAGGGCCGGGGTGTGTGTGTGTTTGTTGAGAGAGCGTAGCTGACTGAGTGAGAGGAGAGCAGTGCCAGAACGTGGGAAAGTCTTGACAAACAATGGTGTAGTGTAGGTCTTACACAGGGACACTCGAAGTCAATCTTAAATGAATCAATGTTTATTGTCAGTGCGTTAGAGAGATTCCAACCAACTCAATTCACCATAGTACACATGTCAATCAGGAGCTCTCCCTGGGCAGTCCCAGTAGTTGTCTTTATATACAGCTATACACAGACAAGTTATATTTGCGTGATTTAGCATAATTCATTAATAGTTACTGTTTTCTTTCATTCATGTGACAGACCAATACCTCACGAGGCTTCTTCTCTCTAAGCTGAGACCTTGAAACTGAGATCTTTTGTTCGTTCTCAAAACAAGGTCTGGGCGTACTGCCAAATTGCAGCTACTGATAGTGAGGAATTGTACAGTCAGCCTTTTGCATGAACACAGAAATTGGTTTATAGAACAGAACATGAATAGAACACAGAAATGAGTTATAAGAAAAGCACAAACATTAAAATTCCCTTAGAGGATAAACGCTAACAGTTTACTCACCTTTTGCAAAAAAAAATGCATTGAAAGAATAACTTTTTCACCGTGACCAGCAATCGATCGGAGTTGTACAATGAACTAACAGCACAAGCTAGCTACATACTTCTCTATCACGTGGCAACTCCTCTCATTGCTCTCACTGCTACATTCTTTCAGGCCTTATGGATGGGTTTTAAGGGATTATTGGACAGGAAATTTTAGGTATACCTGGTAACCCTGCTATTGGTACACTCACAATTGCCGCCAGTCCACCCATTATGCCGTCATTGACTTTAATGGGGACGCCCATTCTATTCATTCTATTTAAATGGCAGCACATGCAGTCAGGAGAGGAGTTTTTCTTTGCTAATCGAACGCTTATTACGGTGACCGGGGTGAACATCCAAAGATCCATGACCGTCACAGCCCTAATCAATACAGTTATGCATGAGTAAAGATGGCGCTGCAGTGGATAGCAGCTATTTTGTGTTCTTTTGTATTTTATTCTGATCTTACGTTCTTTTGTACGTACGGTGCATTCGGAAACTATTCAGACCCCTTAACTTTTTTTAACGTTAGTGTTATTCTGAAACATTTTCCCCTCACCAATCTACACACCCCATAATGACAAAGAAATAACAGGTTTAGACATTTWAAAAAATGTATTAAAATAAAACTGAAATATAAAATGTACATAAGTTTTCAGACCCTTTACTCAGTACTTTGTCGAAGCACCTTTGGCAGCGATTACAGCCTCAAGTCTTTTTGGGAATGACGTTACAAGCTTGGCGCGCCTGTATTTGGGGAGTTTCTCCCATTCTTCTCTGCAGATCCTCTCAAGCTCTATTAGGTTGGATGGGGAGCGTTGCTGCACAGCTATTTTCAGGTCTCTCCAGATATGTTCGATTGGGTTCTAGACCAGGCTCTGGCTAGGCCTCTCAAGGACATTCAGAGACTTGTCCCGAAGCCACTCTTGCGTTGTCTTGGCTGTGTGCTTAGGGTTGTTGTCCTGTTGGAAGGTGAACCTTCGCCCCAGTCTGAGAACCTGCTCCATAGCTCTCAGGACTTCATCAAGGATCTCTATGAACTTTGCTCCGTTCATCTTTCCCTCGATCCTGACTAGTCTCCCAGTCTCTGCCGCTGAAAAACATCCCCACTGCATGATGCTGCCGCCACCATGATTCACTGTAGGGATGGACCCAGGTTTTCTCCATACTTGACGCTTGGCATGCAGGCCAAAGAGTTCAATCTTAGTTTCATCAGACCAGATCATCTTGTTTCTCATGGTCTGAGGCCTTTAGGTGCCTTTTAGCAAACTCCAAGCGGGCTGTAATGCATTTTTCTGAGGAGTGGCGTCCGTCTGGCCACTCTACCATAAAGGCATAATTGGTGAAGTGCTGTAGAGATGGTTGTCTTTCTGGAAGATTCTCCCGTCTCCACAGATGAAATCTGGAGCTCTGTCAGTGACCATCGAGTTCTTGGTCACCTCCCTGACCAAGGCCCTTCTCCCCGATTGCTCAGTTTGGCCGGGTGGCCAGATCTGTGCCTCGACACAATCCTGTCTCGGAGCTCTACGGACAATTTCTTTGACATAATTGCTCAGAACGTTCTGCTTACTCCGGGCCTGACCCTAATCCCGTGTACTCGAAGAGGAAGCGACAGTGCAAGAGAGGCAGTCGAGCTGGCATCCTGACGAGACTACGTTTGCGAGCAAATAAACTGCCTTTACCTCCTGTTCTATTGGTGAACATAGACCCTAATGAACAAACTGGACGAGCTCCGTTCCAGACTATCCTATCAATGGGACCTGAAGAACTGTTATATTCTATGTTTCTAGGAGTCGTGGCGGAACAAGGACATGGATAATATACAGTGCCTTCCAAAAGTATTCACGTCCTTGGAATTTTTCTTATTTTGTTCTATTACAACCTGTAATTTAAATAGATTTTATTTGTATTTTATGTAATGGACATAAACAAAATAGTCCAAATTGGTGAAGTGAAATTTAAAAAAATACTTGTTTAAAATAAAAAAACAACGGAAAAGTGATGCGTGCATATGTATTTATTCACCCCCTTGCCATGAAGCCCCTAAATAAGATCTGGTGCAACCAATTACCTTCATAAGTCACATAATTAGTTACATTGCACACAGGTGGACTTTATTTAAGTGTCACATGATCTGTCACATGATCTCAGTATGTGTGTGTGTGTATATATATATATATAAAATACCTGTTCTGAAAGGCCCCAGAGTCTGCAGCGCCACTAAGCAAGGGGCGGCACCATGAAGACCAAGGAGCTCTCCAAACAGGTCAGGGACAAAGTTGTGGAGAAGTACAGATCAGGGTTGGGTTATAAAAAAAAATATCCAAAACTATGAACATCCCACGGATCACCATTAAATCCATTATTAATAAATGGAAAGAATATGGCACCACAACAAACCTGCCAAGAGAGGGCCGCCCACCAAAACTCACGGACCAGGCAAGGAGGGCATTAATCAGAGAGGCAACAAAGAGACCAAAGATGACCCTGAAGGAGCTGCAAAGCTCCACAGCGGAGATTGGAGTATATGTCCATAGGACCGCTTTAAGCCGTACACTCCACAGAGCTGGGCTTTATGGAAGAGTGGCCAGAAAAAAGCCATTGCTTAAAGTAAAAAATAAGCAAACACGTTTGGTGTTCACCAGGCATGTGGGAGACTCCCCAAACATATGGAAGAAGGTACTCTGGTTAGATGAGACTAAAATTGAGTTTTTTGGCCATCAAGGAAAACGCTATGTCTGGCGCAACCCCAACACCTCACCACCCCGAGAACACCATCCCCACAGTGAAGCATGGTGGTGGCAGCATCATGCTCTGGGTATGTTTTTCATCGGCAGGGACTGGGAAACTGGTCAGAATTGAAGGAATGATGGATGGCACTAAATACAGAGAAATTCTTGAGGGAAACCTGTTTGTCTTCCAGAGATTTGAAACCGGTACGGAGGTTCACCTCCAGCAGGACAATGACCCTAAGCATACTGTTAAAGCAACACTCATTTAACATGTCTTGGAATGGCCTAGTCAATGCCCAGACCTCAATCCAATTGAGAATCTGTGGTATGACTTAAAGATTGCTGTACACCAGCGGAACCCATCCTACTTGAAGGAGCTGGAGCAGTTTTGCCTTGAAGAATGGGCAACAATCCCAGTGGCTAGATGTTCCAAGCTTATACAGACAATGTTAACCTATTCATCTCTGAGCTTAAGTTTTGGTGAAAACGCTCTTTTGTTTGCTCGCCTGAGTTAGAATAACTCATGATAAGCTACAGACCATACTATTTACCAAGAGAGTTTTCACCAAAACGTAAGCTCAGAGATGAATAGGTTAACATGGGCCACACACACACCAACACAGTCGTGAAGAAGGCATGACAATTCCTCTTCCCCCTCAGGAGGCATGGGCCCTCAGATCCTCAAAAGGTTATACAGCTGCACCATTGAGAGCATATTGACTGGTCCGCTTGGTATGGCAACTGCTTGGCATCCGATGGCAAGGTAGTGATGGGTCTTTCGCGAACGAGTCGGCTCTAAGGGCCGGCTCTTGTAGGTGAACTTTGGGAACCGGCTCGCATATCAGAAGAGCCGAATCTATTTATAAAGATATGAATAATCAAAAGATTTTAAATGAATAAAATTAACTAATTCAAAGAACAAAAAAATAAATAAAATAATATAGGCCTAAATGCTCAAGCGCACACATTCGTTCTGACTGTCTGCTCAGACTAACAGCCTCACCTGTTGTTCCTGTCAATCAGACACGCAGTGTCAACCAATGAACCAAAGATGCGTGAGGGAGGGCCGAGCCAACTCAGTCACACACTTAACAGCCGAGGAGAGAGCGGAAGGACAGCTGTGAACAACAGCTGGAAAATGAGTTGGAAGCACAGTAGCATTTGGAGCGCAGTGTAGAATTTGCCAAAACAAAATCTCATATAATGCCGGTTCTACACACAACCTACACTGGCACATGCAAAATGCGCACCCAACTGTGAAGCTAGCTGTAGCGGAGCTTCAAGAAACTAGCAGGCCTGCTAGTGATAGTGGTGGAGCCAGCACCTCCACACGTGGAGATGTGTCCACTCAGTCAAGTAGGCCTACTCCGCGACCCACAGCAACGCAGTCTTCTATGGACACGTTTATGCCAAAGTCTGTCTGTACCAAAACAAGGCCAAATTGATATTGCATTGGTTGCAATGATTGCCACCGATTTCCAGACATTTTTGATCGTGGAGGACAGAGGTTTTAGACATTTTATCAATAGTTCAAATCCAATGTACACTGTTCCAAGCAGGAAAACCCTTTCAAAACTACAACTGAACGAGAGCACAACAGGCTTCAGTGCCGCAAAGAGTCCAAAAAGCTACTGCCGTTTGCCTTACCACTGACTGCTGGACATCAAGGGTAACCACTTCTTACATGTAGGTTACATGTCACTCCATTGAAGATGAAGATCAGTCTTCTGGACTGCTTTGAGTTCAGCGACAGACACACCTCGGAGAACTTGGCAGAGGAACTGTTGAGAGTGGCCAGAGAATGGCAAGTAGATGGAAAAGTGGTCTGTTGTGTTAGCGACAATGCAGCTAATATATCCAAAGCCATGAACATTTTCAAATGGACCCATCATCCATGTCTTGCCCACACGATCACCTGATTGTAAGAGATGCTCTGAAGGTGATGAAGCCCACTGTGGACAAAGTGAAAGCAGCTGAGGAATACTTCCACAGGAGCACAGTAGGTGCTGAAAAACTAAAGTCTACACAACGCCAGATGGGGATGCCTGAGCTGAGGCCTAAACAAGACTGCACTACAAGGTGGAATTCAACATGTTATATGTTGAAGTGGTTTCTTGAGTCAAAGGATGCCATCATCTCTACCCTGGCCATTGTTAATGCACCTGTTGATGCTCTGACCTAAGAGGAATGGGAGGTGGTGGAGGTGTGCAGAGTCCTGGAACCCTTTGAGCAGGTCACTGTGGAGATCAGTGGAGAGATGTAGTAATAACCGCTTACTGTACATCATTATTTAATCCATTATTATATATGTAGATGAGAATGTAGTATCAGTAGACAAAACATGAACCTGAACTAATAAGTTACTGTTCTCTCTCTTCAGCTATGTGCCAGCCTAAAAAATGATACTCCTGTGTAAGGGAATCTGCAGCGAATCACAGCCAGCCGCCAGAGAGAAGCAAATGTAACCACAGGACATGTGACAGGGTGTCCATCAACTCTATGTTCATCAATGGACAGAAAGTTCCACAGAATGGAATATAATCACGTGCTATCAGAAACCGCTGCACTTGACCCCAGGTTTAAGAAGTTAGCCTTCAGTGATGCCAGAGTGATTGATGAGGCTCTTCAGCAGCAGGGAGGGACAGCCCCAGCAGTCAGCTGGCTCAGGCAACAGGAAGAAGAGGGATCAGATGGAGCAGAAGCACCAGCTGTAGTGCCACAAACGTCTGCTGTTTGGATGCTGTTTGACGAGAGAGCAACTGGGAATGCAGCACGAAGGAATCCCTCTGCCGATGTCATAATGGAGGTCCGATCCTATTTGGAGGAGCCCCTCCTGGTGGAGCTGGTGGAAGAACAAGGCCTCGGTCTACCCACGGCTTACTAAAGTCATGACAGGGAGACTCTGCATAGTGGCCACATCCGTTCCCTCTGAGAGGGTCTTCTCGAAAACGGGACAAATCATTACTGAGAGAAGAAACCACATCAGCCCCTCAAGTGAGGCAGATTGCGTTTCTGAATGCAAATCTCTCATAAAAGCAAAATATGGTCAGCATTGCTGTGTGCTGCTGGTTATAACATGGCAATAAAGAAGAGGGACCCGTTTAATGTTTTAAGTGGGATGCTGCAGTTTTGCACATTTATTTTTCTTTGATATGAATAATAGAATATTGCACATGTTGTTCAGATTGTATTCATTTAGAATTGTTACATTTATATGCACTTTGTTTATATATATTAAAAAAGGTATACTTTAAATGCACATGTGTAATAGCATCCTTCTTTTTTATATTTATTTAAATTTGTGGGATGCTACAATTTTGCAAATTGTTATACATTTTTCTTTGATATGGTGCAATATTCTATTATGCTGTTCAGATGGTATTCGTTTTGAATGGTTAGATTTATATGCACTTTGTTTATATACATTCAAAAGTTATACTTTATATGCAAATGTTTAATAGCATTAATTTCCATAACAAACCAATGCATTTTTAAATACTTTGTGGTTAAGAGTATGATTTCATTTAATAATTTAATTATAATTGTTTTAACACCAATCATAGTCAAACTATCGCAGACTGTTTGACTTGAAAAAATACTTTTGTGAGCTGAGCCGAACGAGCCGGCTCACTGAAAAGAGTTGGAATGCCCATCACTACCGCAAGGCTCCACAGAGGGTAGTGCGTATGGCCCATTACATCACTGGGGCCAAGGTCCCTGCCATCCAGGACCTCTATACCAGGCGGTGTCAGGCAGACTCAAGTCCTAGACTATTCTCTCTGCTACCGCATGGCAAGTGGTACAGATGCACCAAGTCTTGAACCAACAGGACCCTGAACATCTTCTACCCTAAAAGCCATAAGACTGTAAAATAGTTAGTCCAGGTAGCTATTTGGTTATCTGCATTGACCCTTATGGCACTAACTCTTCTGACTCATCACACACTGATGCTACTGTTTATTATCTATCCTGCTGTCTAGCCACTTTACCCCTACCTATATGTACATATCAACCTTAATTAACTCGTACCCCTGCACATCGTCTCGGTATTGGTACTCCGTGTATTTTATTCCTTGTTATAATTTATTTCTCTGCATTGTTGGAAAGGGCCTGTAAGCATTTCATTGTTCGTCTACACATGTTAACGAAGCATGTGACAAATGTGCAATCTACTTATTGCAAACTTTTCTGTCACAGTCCTCATTTTTAATAATTTCACCTTTTTAGGAATTCCCTCTAGGCTAACTGAGACCAATGGAGAGGCTTGAGAGCCTGTGTACTGGTCTAATTGTTAAGTGAACACTTGATTTGCAAACCAAAGGCTGTCTACCTATTCACAGGGCACAGGTTCACCCACTGAACGTTTTCCTTTCCTTAGCTCATATTTTCGAGGTCTATAGCTTGTTTATTTTTGCTATGCTATAGCTGATGGGAATTTACATCTGATTGAATTGTCAGTGTTTGAATTGGCTTCTTGGCAGAAACAATGCATCTTTCACAGTGTAATGTTGCCATGTTTCCCACTATCCTATGTGGCGCATGTTAAAATAAGCCTATACAAATACGAACAAAGGCGGAAGCCCATCATACCCAATGGTAATTGTTCTGTGTCCTCTTCTCCTACCAGAACAGTTTGCACTTGAATTTTAGTTCCATTCCTACTCATGAAGACATTTCTCATTTATTTTTCTCTGCCTCAAGTGCCTGAATTGTGCCCATTGGCTGGCAGCCCTCCGTTTCATATGTCGACAATAGTTTTGATAAAGACCTTTTGTTGCCATTGCTGGATGTCACATGCACAATTACTGTTAATGGTTGTGGCATGCTAAGAAACGTCCTTGACGGTGTCTTGGCCAAGCCTTCAGCATTCACGCGAGAATCAAATGGATGATGTGTTTGTTTTGCTTAGTTTCCGTCTGGAAAAACTTGGGATTGAGTTTTGAATAAGAATACAATACAATGTAATGCAAGGTCTAGTTCCATTAAACATAAATGTTTTTTGTGTGTGTTTTTTTTCCTCCCTTAAGAGTGTTTATGGAAAGCTGAAGGCCTGTCAGTCACTAGCGATGAAATATTGAGCAGAGATGAAGAGGCTCTCCGAGCTCCAACTTTTTTTTTTTGCCTTGCTGCTGCATTTTACAAAACTACTCGTCTGCCCGTCTGTCGGTCTGCGGTACTCATAGTAAATTGCCATGTATATTTCAGGCTCCTTTTGCCATGTACAGTGCCGGAGCGGTCTATACCTTTTCTTGTGGAGAATCGCCTCTGGCTGTTTACTTGTCTAGGCTGTGAGGTTGTACATAGGTTTTAAAAATGGATTTGATGACTGGCAAAGGGCAGTGCAGACCCATAGGGCAAACCTTTTTTTGATCTTCACTAGGTTTTCACACTGTTATGTTCCATCACTGATAGGCTAGCCTTGTGGATTGCTTTTGAGCTGGAAGTTCTTTGTAAGTCTGGGCTCTACTTTTCAATTATTGAAAATATGGCCAATTTAGGTCTAGCCTATTTAACAAACTTTGTACCACAGCAGGCCGGGTCTTTATAATGATCCTTGACTTCTTAGATGTTGGTTTCAACTCTGGGCCATCAAAGTATCAGTTTACTTTTGAAAAAGCAAACTTATGTCCAAAATGGAATGGAGAATATTAGGAATATTTAACTGCTGCTATTGTGGATGGGCGCGAGTTCTCGGTTCAAGATTTTTATTAGATTGCTCGAAATGTACAAATGCAACAATTGAGCAGGTTACGTTTTATAAGCACTGACCAAATGTGAAACCCTAAGATTTTGTTTGTGGAGTTTGTCAAATGTAGTGAAAATGTTTAGTTTTCAGTTGTGTATCAGAACCAGTAATTGGAAAAACCAAAAGCATACTGCAAACTTTTTCTGTCTTCAGACCCGTTTCACGCTATCATTGCGAGTAATCAAAATTATTTTATGTAGCATGTACTCAAACATAGACATTATTTCTAATGCCCATCTCTAGTTGCTACACAACAGAATTAGTTCAGCCAGAATTTTGAGATCACACAATCATTTACAAGGTTCCACATTTAAACTCTTGAGGCCAAATGAGCTTCAAGTAATGATGTGCAATAGATGCCACCAGGTGAGCATGGAACATTTTAGTAATTCATTTTAGTAATTCTTAGTGGGACTCAAAGTCAGAAAATTTGGCAACCTAGTAAAGCAGACACCTCTTTTCTTTTTGAGTTGGCAAGAGGTGTCTCGTTGCTCCTCTATAAAAGCCAACAAAGGCCTTTTACACGTGGATAAACAAGAGACATCTAATGTGGATCGGCGTGCGGAGATAATGTGTAAATATATCTTCAAATGCATTCTGGTGTGTGTTGTTATCGCTCCCCCCGTTGCGGGGGAGTTGGGTTGTCATAAAGCACTGCTCCTCTGTCGACTGATCAATATGTTGCTACTGTTTCCCTTTTCAGAGGAGAAGACACAGCTGGTTCTAAATGTCGACAAACAGCTTGAAGAAGTCAGAGAATTGGTACGTCTTTGATCAGTAATTTCCGCTCTTCCCATTTTCTAAATAATGAATTTGGAAAAGGAAACGAGACAATTTCACTGGCGAACGCAGACAATGACACCTGTGTAATCCTAACGGTGACTTGACACACAAGCACTTCACGTGGCGGATGGCTGCTCAGCGTGATAATGGCGCGATCACATTAATGATAATTTGCTTTTAAGTGACATACCTGTGACACATTTCAAGCTGTTATTTGGAAGGAGTCTTCACGTCATGTTTAAAAATATGAAGGAAGTGAACTAACGTGTAAATTCTAGACGTCGTTGTGTTATTATGTCATCTTGATTGGGCTTCTCCAAATTCACCTCAGAAAGTCTTGTCTCCGTGTACCTCTAATGTACTCTCTATTTAAAATGAAGGGTTTTCAAATTGATTGTATCATATTTATTTGCCAAACTGCCTTTCTGTCATAACTTTTTTAATCATTGATGAATGACACGAAGAGGAGCAGTCAATGTTTAAACAAATCAATTCTGAAACAGATTAAAGTTAAGGCTGTTGAAGTAGCTCATGTTAAGAAGTTTTGCAAGCGTTGATGTTAGTTTAAATCTTCAGAATCTCTTGATGTTGATCAAAAGACTCTTGTGCACACTATTTTGGTATAATTTCATTACATCTGTGTGTGTGTGTGTGTGTGTGTGTGTGTGTGTGTGTGTAAATATAAATTAATTTCAACACTAACACATTTCAACACTCATTTCATTTACAGTGTAGTCACTACATACTAAACGTATACATACTCAACAGTATAGTGTGTGATACGTTGAGTTTAACAAGTCTTTTATTGTACATTTGTTTTTACATATTTCCAGAATAATGATAGAATAATTACACAGTTTACATCTACGTTGTTGTAGCCATTTTGGCCAATATAATGTCTGTTTTATTCATTTAAATGGTGAATTAAATAGTTGATTGCTGGACCTAGATGGAGCAGATGGATCTGGAGGTGCGTGAGATCCCCATCCAGAGCAGAGGCATGTACCAGAGCAGACTGAAGAGCTACAAGGGGGAGATGGAGAAGCTGGAGAAAGACTTTGTGAGTACCCCACCTTACTGTAATACCGCATTCATCTTAGTATATAGCTACGCGTACACACACAGTCTACACGAGTGCATAATGCCCTGTGGTATGCATAACGCAAATCCCAATTTACATGTTTAGTCTTCCCTCCAGCTGGAGAATAGGGTAAGTGATGCACTACATGACCAATAGTATGTGGACACCTGCTCGTCGAACATCTCATTCCCGAAATCATGGGCATTAGTATAGAGTTGGTCCCCCATTTTGCTGCTATAAACAGCCTCCACTCTTCTGGGAAGGCTTTCCACTAGATGTTGGAACATTGCTGCGGGACTTGCTTTCATTCAGCCACAAGAGCATTAGTGAGGTCCGGCACTGGTGTTGGGCGATTAGGCCTGGGTTGCAGTCGGCGTTCCAATTCATCCCAAAAGTGTTCGATAGGGGTGAGGTCAGGGTTCTGTGCAGGCCAGTCAAGTTCTTCCACACCGATCTCGTCAAACCATTTCTTTATGGACCTCGCTTTGTGCACAGGGGCATTGTCATGCTGAAACATGATAGGGCCTTGCCCGAACTGTTGCCACAAAGTTGGAAGCAGAGAATCTTCTAGGATGGCATTGCGCATGGTGATCTTAGGCTGCTCGTCTATGGAAACCCATTTCATGAAGCTCCCGACGAACAGTTATTGTGCTGATATTGCTTCCAGAGGCAGTTTGGAACTCAGTCGTGAGTGTTGCAACCAAGAACAGACTATTTTTACGCACTAGGTGCTTCAGCACTCTGCGGTCCCATTCTGTGAGCTTGTGTGGCCTACCACTTCGCGGCTGAGCCATTGTTGCTTCTAGACGTTTCCACTTCACAATAACATCACTTGCAGTTGACCGGGGCAGCTGTAGGAGGGCAGAAATTTGACGAATTGTAATATGTACCCATAAAACTTCAATTAATATCCCAGGTTTTTATTTGCTTCAATCAATGAACACAACCAGCGTATATTAGAGACAGGATTCTATTTAAGCCAGGCGTCTATTTCCTTAATGTACATAGCTTTTACTCAATAAAATGTTCAATATACTACACTGTTTATAATGACCAGTATAAACATTTAAGATAACTAATCCATCACAGATCAGACCTGCAAAGACTCACCCCAGTACCGATACTTGCACACTCATCTATCACYCCAGTGTTTAATTTGCCATACTGTAATAATTTCGCCACCATGGCCTATTTATTGCCTCACCCCCCTTATCCTACTTCATTTGCACACACTGTATATAGACTTTCTCTAATGCATTATTGACTGTATGTTTGTTTATTCCGTGTGTAACTCTGTGGTGTTGTTTGTGTCGCACTGCTTTGCTTTATCTTGGCCAGGTCGCAGTTGTAAATGAGAACTTGTTCTCAACTAGCCTACCTGGTTAAATAAAGGTGAAATAAAAAACAAACAACAACAACAAAAAAGATTAGGCTGCCTGCCTATCATTCGCTTCAGCACCATTCGCTCACTTGATGCGCCTCCTTGCGCTTTGTACCCTCCCCCCCATAGTTGCAGATAGACTTGTGTTCGACGTTGCACAAACTGATAGCGAGTTTCAATATAGTCTGCTAGCTAAATATGCTAACGAGCGCAAACGAAATTACAAGTATAGGTAGTGGCTACCGAAATGTGATTTCTGGTGAGTTTGGACCAGAGACGTGCAAATGAACGGTTTTGACGCATGCCTGTCTGAAGGAGGAAGAGAACTGGCTCTGAAGCAGCATGTGTACACGCTGTGTCTGTGGAGTCGCTAGGGCAATGTTCCTGCTTGCTCTGCTCAGAGAATAGTGGTGGGGAGCAGACAGGCAAGAACAGAGAGGAGAAAGAATTAACGCAAGGAAATCAAGATGGCAGCTGTACAGAACTCATCCAAAGCACTTTGACTTCTCAAATACGTCAGAAAGCTATCATCATCATGATGCCCCCATCTCCTTATTAATTCAACCACTTACGTAGTTAACTATCAAGTTAAACCAAATGCACATCTGGACTCACTAGCTCCCGCTTTCTACCATTATGCTTTTTAGAAACAAACACGTGACTGGTTCAACTGTTCTGGGGAACTACGGTAAGCTTCATAATGTACACTGAGCAAAAATATAAACGCAACATGTAAAGTGTTGGTCCAATGTTTCATGAGCTGAAATAAATTATACCAGAAAGCTTATTTCTCTCAAATTTTGTGCACACATTTGTTTATATCCCTGTTAGTGAGCATTTCTCCTATGCCAAGACAATCCATCCACCTGACAGGTGTAGCATATTAAGAAGCTGACTAAACAGCATGATCATGACACAGGTGCACCTTGTGCTGGGGACAATTAAAGGCCACTCTAAACTGTGCAGTTTTGTCCCACAACACAATGCCACAGATGTCAAGTTTTGAGGGAGTGTGCAATTGGCATGCTGACTGCAGGAATATCCCACAGAGCTGTTGCCAGATAATTGAATGGTCATTTCTCTACCATAAGCCGCCTCCAACGTTGTTTTCGAGAATATGTTAGTACGTCCAACTGCTGACCATGTGGGACCATGCCATCCTAGGACCTCCACATCCGGCTTCTTCATCTGCGGGATTGTCTGAGACCAGCCACCCAGACAGCTGATGAAACTGTGGGTTTGCACAACTGAAGAATTTCTGTACAAACTGTCAGAAACAGTCTCAGGGAAGCTCATCTGCTTGCTCGTCGTCCTCACCAGGGTGTTGACCTGACTGCATTTCGGCTTCAGTGGGCAAATGCTCACCTTCGATGGCCACTGGCACACTGGAGAAGTTTGCTCTTCACAGCTGAAACCCGGTTTCAACTGTACCGGGCAGTTGGCAGACAGTATGGCGTTGTGTGGGCGAGCGGTTTGCTGATGTCAATGTTGTGAACAGAGTGCCCCATGGTGGCGGTGGAGTTATGGTATGGGAAGGCATAAGCTAAGGACAACGAACACAATTGCATATTTATTGATGGCAATTTGAATTCACGGACATACCGTGACGAGATCCTGAGGCCCATTGTCGTGCCGTTAATCCACCGCCATCACTTCATGTTTCAGCGTGATGATACATTGATCCCATGTCGCAAGGATCTGTACACAATTCCTGGATGCTGAAAATGTCCCAGTTCTTCCATGGCCTGCATACTCACCAGACATGTCACCCATTGAGCATGTTTGGGATGCTCTGGATCGGCTGCGTGTTCCAGTTCCCGCCAATATCCAGCAAGTTTGCACGGCCGTTGAAGGGGAGTGGGAGAACATTGCCACACGCCACAATCAAACGCCTGATCAACTCTAGGTGAAGGAGATGTCGTGCTGCATGGTGGTCACCAGATACGGACTAGTTTTCTTATCCATGTCTCTACTCTAATATTGTCACCGGTGAAATGAAGAACGCAATCTGCTTTATCTCCTAACATATTGCTCAAGTTGACTGCAGGTATTCATGTAAGTAGCAAAGAAATATGAACAAATGTGTGCCGATGTCCAGCTATCAAAAGGGACAGGTGGCTATATGAGACATTTAATTTAAGTTTACAGTATGTTTGTTTTGTTTGTTTGTGTGCGTGTGTACAGGAAGTGAATTCAGGCACTTGCACATTCATTATAAACAGGCCAAGTTGTGAGCATACTTACACCTTCTCACACAGGCTCACACTTTCTCAAGCAGACACACGCACTCGTGCACAAACACACACTCGGACTGAAACTGAAGGTCAGTGGCGTGTCCACTGTGGATCTTTTTTCTTTTTTTTGTTGCTGTTTTTGAAAGCTCAAGTATCATCCGTAGAGAGCAGACTTGTGTTGATGCTACAGAACATGGCCTTGTTTAGTAATTCATAAACCGCACCTGTCTGTCTAGAACCCCCCCCCCCCCCCACCCTACGCATATCAAACCTTAATGAGGAGCCAAGTGTTTTAACTTTTACTCATATTTTAGGCTCCCTGTTTTACTTTCTGACATTACTCCCATTAGATGCAAGTATTGTATTAGATGCAAGTATTGTATTAGAGTGACCTCTTGGCCCCCTAACTCAAGGTTAAGATCCTCAGGTTTACATTTGGGGATTGTGTTGCTTTGAGTACGGTACTTCTGAACGCCCTCAGCTTCCTTGTGGTTTCATTTAACTGTGTAACTTCTGTCTGGATCGTTCCCCTTGATACTTGTGAGGATATTTAGCCTTTCATTTTCCAAGAGATGGATTTAAAATGTGAAACTGAACAGGAGGTGTATGCGATATCAATTGCTTCTTGGTAAAAGCACCTACCAACATGATCCGAAATATTAAACAAACAAGCAAGCAAAACTGAGAAATATCAGGTGCTAGTGATCTGTTGCTCCACTTCTGAAAGTCTGGTAGCTCTCAGATCACAGAAGAGATCTCTAGTCTTTGAGAGGGCTCGCTTTCCTCGCCGTGGGCATTTAATTGGCTGATGATTAATCTTTAGCTTCTCTCTCGACACTAGCCGTGGTTAATTATCAAGCAATTAACACCTGCTGTGTCGGATATTACGGCTAATTCGCATTCCTCACATTTTTTGTCTGTTATGCTTTTCTGAGCGCGGGCTGTTAGATGCGAGGAGACCCTTTTTGTCACCTTTTTTATAGCCAACATTCTCATACATTAAGTGTGAAGGAGATGAGAGTGGAGTAAGTCTAGGTCAGTGGATTCCAAATTGTTCTTAGTCACTTACCCTTAAGACAAAAATATATAGGCCTAGTCACATACCCTTCTCACAAAAAAAGATGTCTGTGAAACTATACTACACTAAAAGTAAACGTTGTTTTGATAGTAAAGTCTGATTTAAGGGTGGCCTTACACCAAATCAAATTTATTTATATAGCCCTTCTTACATCAGCTGATATCTCAAAGTGCTGTACAGAAACCCAGCCTAAAACCCCAAACAGCAAGCAATGCAGGTGTAGAAGCACGGTGGCTAGGAAAAACTCCCTAGAAAGGCCAAAACCTAGGAAGAAACCTAGAGAGGAACCAGGCTATGAGGGGTGGCCAGTCCTCTTCTGGCTGTGCYGGGTGGAGATTATAACAGAACATGGCCAAGATGTTCAAATGTTCATAAATGACCAGCATGGTCAAATAATAATAATCACAGTAGTTGTCGAGAGTGCAGCAAGTCAGCACCTCAGGAGTAAATGTCAGTTGGCTTTTCATAGCCGATCATTAAGAGTATCTCTACCGCTCCTGTGTCTCTAGAGAGTTGAAAACAGCAGGTCTGGGACAGGTAGCACGTCCGGTGAACAGGTCAGGGTTCCATAGCCGCAGGCAGAACAGTTGAAACTGGAGCAGCAGCACGGCCAGATGGACTGGGGACAGCAAGGAGTCATCATGCCAGGTAGTCCTGAGGCATGGTCCTAGGGCTCAGGTCCTCCGAGAGAAAGAAAGAGAGAATTAGAGAGAGCATACTTAAATTCACACCGGACACCGGATAAGACAGGAGAAGTACTCCAGATATAACAAACTGACCCTAGCCCCCCGACACATAAACTACTGCAGCATAAATACTGGAGGCTGAGCGCAACATTGTGTCATTTATGTGCTGTTTTTAATCATTGTGGATAAACTAGATCAAACCAATTTTTTGTGTTGCTTTTCAACTTTGTTTACTTACGATTGGGGATCTGTGTCCTCCTCAGCCTCTGTGAAACCCTGTTATGTTGCTAAAAGAATTTGCTCAAAAAGTTTTTTTGGGGGGGGGGTGCGCATTTGTAGCAGGACATCTCACTTTCACTCAGGCTCCATTTCTAGTTCCCGCTAAAGCTGATGAGTTCCCCCAAAGCTGGTGCTCCCACTTCAGATAAGCACAGGACACCCAGCTCTAAAGAGTGCCAGCCTGCGAAAAAGGCCATCTCCTCTTTTTTTCATAAAAAGAGCAGTCTTTGTTGTGCTTCCCCAGGAAATAAAGGCCTCAACCTCTTCTCCCACTACTGGCTCCCTAGGGTGTCTTCCCCCTTAACCCCCCTCTCTCATCCTCTCATTCGCCTTCGGTTTGAAGTGTTCACGACACCAACGCGCCAGATTGAGCCCCGTTCTTTTATGCCAGACTGGGGAAAGCCTGACCTCAATAACCTGGCCATTTTTCCAGACGGATGCTAAAATATATTTTTTTAAAGGGTACATGTTATCCGACGGACATCCCGAAGGTGCATTTGCAATTTGTTTGCTGGTTGACAGCTTCATTTTGTTAATAGAGAGACATGGGGTTTTAAAAGCCAGAGGACCCCTGCAGATGGGCCTTGCATCAGCCAAACACACACAAAAAAAAACACACACAAAAAAACTAAGGGGGAAAAACTGTTTGATAGAGGAGATGCGTTTAAGTCGGGGAAAGCAGAATGCCATGCCTCTTAGCGATGCCTTTGATCAGGCAGAAGAGAGGCCTAATGGAGGCTTAATTTAATGAAACCTATCGGGTAAACAGACCCTCCGTCTTCAAAGGTACCGCCAAAGTTTTTTTCCCACCATCGGGAGGCTAGGTCCACAGACATCTGAGTCCCTCTAAATGCACTCGACATCTATTTTGGCTGAGCTCAGACTGCATGGGCTGTTGGTGACAACTGAGAGATGGGCATAATACATTTATAAACCATAGATATTTGAATGTTGAGCATAGTGTTTTCACTTAAAGTGGCTATGATCTAAAATGCCTCAGTGGGTAGCCTATAAGCGGACCAATAGCAAGCTTGACAATGCTTGACTGCCACATTTCTAAGACTAGGTTTGAGAATATGCATTGAGAATGTCGATTTTCTACCTTTTTGGGGGATTTCAGTGTGCCAAAGTGTCCAACATGAACTTACTAGAGAAGCTGTCTTCCCTCTTTGCTGACACCAGATGGCGATGTTGCTCAAGGAATTCGGGCTTTGAGTTATCTGGTGGAGGTGATACTGATGTTTCTCCTGGATATATGGAGACCTGCTAAACGAGCTTCTTATATCACTGTGGTTGCCTCTGACCTTGTCTCTTCTGTGAAACTTGGGAGATGGAAATAGAGAATAGTTTGTTGACTTGCAGGTCCTGTACTTCGAAGTCCTTCGGACAGAACTGTGTGTTTTGTTTGTGGATGTGTGCGGGTGTATTTCACCCCTTATGAAATTGTCAGTCCAAACTTTGAAATATGCTATGTCCTGACCTTGGCCGCTTACATTTTCCTCATTTATTTTCTGTTGTTAGAATGTCAGTGCTTTATATTCCACCTTTTACTTGTAAAATAAAATGTGTAAGGTATATTACAGTAGTGAAATGGAAGGATTCTGGTTCAAATGGTAGGTGTCGTAAAAGTCATTCAATCTCTTTGGTTTACAAAATATCCATTTGTAAAGTTGATCTTGGTTGAACAACCGCTGTTAACAATTGTCAATTATAGAATGAATCACACATTTTTCGAACTAGAAAATGTGTTAATTAAGCGTCATACTATTTCACYTGTTTTTTTGTGAGGAAATGAATAGATTTTCTTTTCAATGTTCACAAATCTTTTGATATTTGAACCATCCATAAGTTCAACAGTCCCTTCACGGCGGATTTTACATTGAGGAGGCAAGACGATCTCGATCTGGTTTTCTTGTCCAGTTTATGGCACTGGTCGAGCGTGACAAACACCCTTTTTAGACTGAATGGCTTCAAGTCTCTCTATCCAGGGAGATAATTCATGTATTTCTGAAGCGTTTACGTAGTCAACCAGCCTTGAAATAATGAACAATTTAATCACCTGACACAGTGAGGTGAATGGAATAAAAAGCATTCTTCTGCAACGATCCCATCTGTGTAACAGCCTTTATTTCTTTTCATATTTCATCGTCTCTTAAGTGATTATTAATGACCTTCAAGTGGAAGTATTAATAATTCAATGAAAATGTGTTCTATGTTAGGGAAACTATTGAATTCCGTATCTATGCAGTGAGCATCTTGGGCCCTTTTAGTATATTCTGTAAAGGTCTGTACTGTCCATTGTGTATCAGGGAGCGTATTTCAGGACATCTCGATTGGTGTGTTCGACAGAATCGGGTCTGCCTGAAGTTACCCAGGGCTCTACGCTGATATCTTGTACAAGGAGACATAAGCTATAGGTTTCTTTACTTCAGTTCCAAATCAAGACAAAGGAACTGATCATGGACTGCAGTAAACGCCAACCGAGCACCCACCCATCCACATCGACAGGGCTGTAGTGCAGCGGGCCTAGAGCGTCAAGTTCCACATCAGTAAGGAATTATCATGGTCCACACACCAAGACAGTTGTGAAGAGGGCACGACAACGCCTCTTCCCCCTCGGGAGGCTGAAAAGATTCGGCATGCACCCTCAGATCCTCAAAAGGTTCTACAGCTGCACCATTGAGAGCATCCTGACTGGCTGCATCACCGCTTGGTATTGCAACTGCTTGGCATTCGACCGCAAGGTGCTACAGAAGGTGGTGCGTACTGGGGCCGAGCTCCCAAACATCCAGGACCTCTATACCAGGCGGTGTCAGAGGAAGGCCTTAAAAATGTTCAGACTCCAGCCACCCAAGTCATAGACGGTTCTATTTTGAAACTGCACGACAAGCGGTACCGATGTACCAAGTCTGGAACCAACAGGACTCTGAACAACTTCTACCCCCCAAGCCAAGAGACTAAATAGTTTAGTTAGACGGGTAGCTATTGGTTAACTATCTGCATTGATTGATTTTGCACTAAGTTTGACTCATCACATGCGCTGCTGCTTCTGTTTATTATCTATCCTGGTGCCTAGCCACTTTATCCCTGCCTATGTATATATCCATTAGCTTGTACTCCTGCACATCGATTAGGTAGGTACTGGTACCACATGTATATAGCCAAGTTATCGTTACTCATTGTGTATTTATTCTTCATGTTATAATTTATCTATTCTCTTTTTTTTCTATCTGCATTTCTGGGAAGAGCCTGTAAGTAAATGTTTCAATGTTAGTCCACACCTGTTGTTTACGAAGCATGTGACGGATAACTTTTGATTTGAAACCCAGCAGCACTGAACTGTTTCTCAGAGATCATTCACAATATATATATCTATATATATATCTTTTTTTTCTATCTGCATTTCTGGGAAGAGCCTGTAAGTAAATGTTTCAATGTTAGTCCACACCTGTTGTTTACGAAGCATGTGACGGATAACTTTTGATTTGAAACCCAGCAGCACTGAACTGTTTCTCAGAGATCATTCACAATATATATATCTATATATATATAT
>NC_036848.1:29532810-29547669 GCF_002910315.2 Salvelinus sp. IW2-2015 | reverse complement strand
CACCACCTTCCGGAGACACCTGAAACCCCACCTCTTTAAGGAATACCTAGGATAGGATAAAGTAATCCTTCTAAACCCCCCCCCTTAAAAGAGTTAGATGCACTATTGTAAAGTGGTTGTTCCACTGGATATCATAAGGTGAATGCACCAATTTGTAAGTCGCTCTGGATAAGAGCGTCTGCTAAATGACTTAAATGTAAAATGTAAATGTATATATATATAATCAATATGCAAAAAAATATTTTACTGATTTAGTTCTTGTAAGGAAATCAGTTAATTGAAATAAATTCATTAGGCCGTAATCTATGGATTTCTCATGACTGAGAATAGATATATGCATCTGTTGGTCACAGATACCTTAAGAAAAAAAGGTAGGGGCGTGGATCTGAAAACCAGTCAGTATCTGGTGTGACCACCATTTTCCTTGTGCAGTGCGACATGTCACCTTTGCTTCGAGTTGATCAGGCTGTTGATTGTGGCCTGTGGGATGTTGTCCCATGCCATTCAATGGCTGTGCATAGTTGCTGGATATTGGCGGGAACTGGCACGCGCTGTCGTACACGTTGATCCAGAGCATCCCAAACATGCTCAATGGGTGACGTCTGGTGAGTATGCAGGCCATTGAAGAACTGTGTCATTTTCAGCGTCCAGGAATTATGTACAGATCCTTGCGACAAGGGGCCATGCATTATCATGCTGAAACATGAGGTGATGGCAGCGGATGAGTGGCACAACAATGGGCCTCAGGATCTTGTCACACTATCTCTGTGCATTCAAATTGCCATCGATAAAATGCAATTGCGTTCGTTGTCTGTAACTTATGCCTGTCCATACCATAACCCCACCGCCACCATGGAGCTCTCTGCTGATGTCAACGTTGTGAACAAACTGCTTGCTCTCACCCTTCCATACGTCTGCCGTCTGCTCGGTACAGTTGAAACCGGGATTCATCCGTGAAGAGAACACTTTTCCAGTGTGCCAGTGGTGAGCATTTTCCCACTGAAGTCGGTTATGACGCCGAACTGAAGTCAGATCAAGACCATGGTGAGGACGACAAGCATGCAGATGAGCTTCCCTGAAATGGTTTCTGACAGTTTGTGCAGAAATTATTTGGTCATATAGTTTTTCTGGGTGGCTGGTCTCAGACGATCCCGCAGGTGAAGAAGCCAGATATGGAGTTCCTGGGCTGGCCTGGTTACTCGTGGTCTGCAGTTGTGAGGCCGATTGGATGTACTGCCACATTCTCTAAAAAACGGAGGCGGCTTATGGTACAGAAATTAACAAAATTATCTGGCAACTGCTCTCGTGGACATTTCTGCAGTCAGCATGCCAATTCAACTTGAGGCAGCTGTGGCATTGTGTTGTGTGATATAACTGCAGAGTTTAGAGTGGCCTTTTTATTGTCCCCAGCACAAGGTGCACCTGTGTAATGAGCATGCTGTTTAATCAGCTTCCTGATAATGCCACACCTGTCAGGGGGATGGATTATCTTGGCAAAGGAGAAATGCTTACTAACAGGGATGTAAACAAATTTGTGCACAACATTTGAGAGAAATACGATTTTTGTGCGTTTGGATATTTCTGGGATCTTTTTTCAGCTCATGAAATATGGGACCAACACTTTACATGTTGTGTTTTATATTTTTGTTCAGTGTACATTTTTACCCCCTTTTTCTCCCCAATTTCGATCTTGTCTCATCAACTCCCCAACCTGCTCGGGAGGCGAAGATTGAGTTGTGCGTCCTTCCTAAACATGACCCACCAAACCGCGCTTCATAAYACTCGCCCGCTTAACCCGGAAGCCATCTGCACCAATGTGTCAGGAGACGCCTTTCACCCGATGACCAAGATCAGCCTGCAGACGCTCGGCCCGCCACAAGGGGTTGCTAGAGCGCAATGAGCAAAGTAAAGCCAAACCCTGCCAATTATGGGACTCCCGATCACGGCCGGTTGTGATACAGCCCGGAATCAAACCCGGGTCTGTAGTGACGCCTCTAGCACTGCAATGCAGCGCCTTAGACCGCTCCGCCACTCGGGAGGCCCACCAGTGTAAAATGTTTTATTTGTGTATATAGTCTAATAATGTAATTATAAACGCAAAGCGTACTTTCTTATTATAATAATAATAATTTGAAAAAAGCTTAATGGTAGTATATGGGAAATTGTCTTCGTCTGAGTTGGAGAGAAAGCAATACATGATCTTGTGTACGAATCACATTATTTCGTCATTGTGGGAGCACCTCCTATGAGTAGGAATTTGGCCGTTTTGAGAACGTTTGAATGCTAAGCAACCTGCATACATGTTGTTTGAATTATAACAGACCAACATACAGTCATGTCCAAATAATTGGCACCTTTTTGAGAAAGATGTGCAAAAAATATTAATAAAAAAAATACAAATACAGAGCTMTATTGTATGCTCACAATTTCTTTTACAATTATATTTTATACTAATACATTTGTGCAGATATATATCATTTGTTTTCCCCACCAAAAAAGGTAGGGGTMAATTTTTGGCACCCCTGTTTTCAATACCTCACCGTGCCAGGATAATGGCATTGAGCCTTTTTCTAAAATGTTGTTTGAGATTGGAGAACACATTGGGAGGGATCTTAGACCGTTCCTCCATAAAGAATCTTTCCAGATCCTTGATATCCTTTGTCTGAGCTTATGACCTGCCCTCTTCAATTCAAACCACAGCTTTTCAATTGGGTTCATGTCCGAAGACTGAGATTTTTGATTTTGTGGCCAACTAACAGTTTCTTTGTGAAATGTCAATGTATGCTTGTGGTTGTCTTGCTGGAAGATCCAATGCTGCCAAGTTTCAATYTCCTGGCAGAGGCAACCAGGTTTTTGGCAAACATGTCCTGGTACTGGGTACAGTTCAGTTGACCTTAACCATGGCACCAAGACCAGTGGTATCAAAATAGCCTCATGAAATGAACCAGCCACCACCATATGTTACAGTAGGTATGGGGTTATTTTATGCATATGTATAATTATTTCGACGCAAAACCCACCACTGGTGTGTGTGGCCAAAGAGCTCAATTTTCATGTCATCCAACAAATATAAATCCTGGTAAATGGCATTGGAACCGGTGCTATGGTCAGATTATATATATATACAGTGGGGAGAACAAGTATTTCACACACACCAGTGGTGGGTTTTGCGTCCCAAAAAATCTGCATGTGCAAAAAAAATTGTATACATTTTTGTTTTATTTGAAAGAAATTGTGGTTTAATTGACCCAGGTCAGTCAGTCAGCWGCTTGCCCCTCTCCCAGCCTATAGTTCCGTCAATTTCTGGTGAATCTTTGTTTTCATTTCAAGAACTTTCTCTTGTGATGTACTAGACGCCTTGAGCAAGATTGATGTCAAAAAAATTTGATACATACATGCATTCATACAGTTGAAGTCGGAAGTTTACATGCACTTAGGTTGGAGTCATTAAAACTTGTTTTTCAATCACTGCACAAATTTCTTGTTAACAATCTATAGTTTTGGCAAGTCGGTTAGGACATCTACTTTGTGCATGGTTTACCTGGGGATGTATTTCAAGGCCTACCTTCAAACTCAGTGCCTCTTTGTTTGATATCATGGCAAAATCTAAAGAAATCAGCCAAGATCTCAGAAAAGAATTGTAGACCTCCACAAGTCTGGTTCATCCTTGGGAGCAATTTCCAAACGCCTGAAGGTACCACGTTCATCTGTACAAACAATAGTACGTTAGTATAAACACCATGGGACCACGCAGCCGTCATACCGCTCAGGAAGGAGACGCGCTGTGTCCTAGAGATGAACGTACTTTGGTGCGAAATGTGCAAATCAATCCCAGAACAACAGCAAAGGACCTTGTGAAGATGCTGGAGGAAACCGGTACAAAAGTATCTATATCCACAGTAAAATGAGTCCTATATTGACATAACCTGAAAGGCCGCTCAGCAAGGAAGAAGCCACTGCACCAAAACTGCCATAAAAAGGCCAGACTACTGTTTGCAACTGCACATGGGGACAAAGATCGTACTTTTTGGAGAAATGTGCTCTGGCCCGATGGAACAAAAATAGAACTGTTTGGCCATAATGACCATCGTTATGTTTGGAGAAAAAAGGGGGAGGCTTGCAAGCCGAAGAACATCATCCCCACCGTTAAGCACGATGGTGGCAGCATCATGTGGTGGGGGGGCTTTGCTGCAGGAGGGACTGGTGCACTTCACAAAATAGATGTCATCATGAGGAAGGGAAATTATGTGGATATATTGAAGCAACATCTCAAGACATCAGTCAGAATGTTAAAGCTTGTTCACAAATGGGTCTTCCAAGTGGACAATGACCCCAAGCATACTTCCAAAGTTGTGGCAAAATGGCTTAAGGACAACAACGTCTAGATATTGGAGTGGCTATCATAAATCCCTGACCTCAGTCCCATAGAAAATTTGTGGGTAGAACTTAAAAAGTGCATGAGCAAGGAGGCCTACAAACCTGACTGTGGAATGTGATGAAAGAAATAAAAGCTTGAATAAATCATTCTCTCTACTATTATTCTGACATTTCACATTCTTAAAATAAAGTGGTGATCCTAATTGACCTAAAACAGGGAATTTTTACTTGGATTAAATGTCAGGAATTGTGAAAAACTGAGTTTAAATGTATCTGGCTAAATTGTATGTAAACTTCCGTCTTTAATTGGATGTGTGTGTATATMTATGAATATGTGTGCATATAGATAGATATTTTTTATAATAATCCACTGGGGCTAATTTGCTTGATCCTTACTTGCTGCAGCTTTTCTGCTCTTCTGATTTGCAGAATTTTTTTACACTTTTTTTATTTTTTACTTACAATTATTTCGGGCACTTTCCCCAGGGTCTGGATTGCGGCCCATATACTCCCCCTTAACAAAGGTGGAGACCTGTGTGACCAAAATAAATATTACACCATTTCCAAATTCAAGAATCCTTGTAAAATACGCTTTTTAGATCCTTTTTAACTACGAAATGTATTCTAAATGTACATCAGTCATGTGTCAGACCAGGTCATAGCACCATCTCTGCTTCTTCTTTGGTTTTAAATKATGTTCTTAATTGTTTCGATAAGAAGAAACACTTCTTCCATATGCCTTTTGGCTGTTTTTGCCATAATATGGACTTGGTCTTTTACCAAATAGGGCTATCTTCTGTGTTCCACCCGTACTTTGTCACAACACAACTAATTGTTTCAAATGCATTAAGAAGGAACACCTGTTAGTTGAAATGCATTCCAGGTGACTACCTCATGAAGCTGGTTGAGAGAATGCCAAGGGTGTGCAAAGCTGTCATCAAGGTAAAGGATGGCTACTTTGAAGAACAACTTTTTTGGTTACTACATGATTCCATATGTGTTATTTCATAGTTTTGGTGTCCTCACTATTTTCCTACAATGTAAAAAATAAAGAGTAGGTGTTTGAACTTTTGATTGGTTATGTACTTGGATGGACACTTTTCCCTCTCTGTCACAGATACCATGGTTGCCCTTAGTTTGAAGATGTAATCCGTAGACAGGTGTTTTATACAATGAGCCTCATGTGTGTTCTCTTTTCGACTCCGTCTGCATATTTGCAATCAAACGACATGATTTTGTCCATCTCCTTAGCTATCATTCTCTAAATGCACTGTGCATTCCTCATTTCAAAACTCGGTCTTCCAGAAAGCGGAGAGCAACACTTATGCAGTTYTACTACGCGATATCTTTCAATAAAGCCACGTTAGAAAGGATTACCTACACATACTGACCAGCTCATGTTATAGACAGAAGCGAGCTACATTGCAGACCAATCCAAACTCATTTCTCGGCATGTCCAGCCCACTCATTATCGCAGCCAATCATGGCTAGCGGATTGGTTGCTGGCTTTTTCTGTGGATAAACCAACTAGGCTCTAAATTTTTTAATGTTTTATTCGTATTCACAGATGGCATACACGTTTGTTATTAAGGCGCATGAAAGTTCACACGTTCCAGAAGGTATTTCTGCCAAAAATATCATTTTGATAAATAAATAAAGTTATGTTCAAATGGCTCTCCTGTGAAGTAGTGACGCGCGAAATATACCTAGTTTTCTGAAACAAGATTTTTTTCATWGTCTTTTTTTTTTCTTCTCATCTTTATCAAGGGTCCCAATCATTTTGGGCCTGACTGTAGCTGCTGTAGTATGTCAAAAATATGTGCTAGAAAACCTTGGTAGAGCATGGGCGAAGTAGGCATTGTGGTGCTGATGAAAAAAAAATTGCCATCAGACCAGCTTCTCACTTAACATTGYTTTTGTGTTTAATTGTATCTATAGCCTGCATAGAACTGGCTCATTCCTTTTTTTTCTTCAATATGGGGGATTGAAGAAGAAAAAAACATACCAACTTGTCCATGGTACATTTAGTAGTGTATAAATGAGGTCTTCGTTCATGGTCATGGAGACTGTAGAACTTTGGTACTTAGTTCTCCTGAACTTATGTTTATGGGCTCTGTTAGGAATGTAACGGAGAAAAGACTGTCACCAAAGGTTTGTAAAGCCACTTTATTAGAATGTCCTGCTGTCCTTTCTCAAAATATATCTAGTTTAAGCGCCATCCAGAATTCTTCACATTTAAATCGAAGATGCTTAATAATTATGGTATTACGTATAGGTTTGACGGGATATTGAACAAGCACTGTACTTAGCTGATCATGGCACAACGTCCTTGTAATCCAGCTAGGGGGTTCTGTGTAATTTGCACCCAATCCTCCACTACAGCGACTTCTACAAACAAAACATGACAGACCAACATTAGTTGGATGTTAGACACTATAAATCCCCTTAAATTGGCTCGTCTGCGCTTGTCCTCCCTAAAACATTTCAGTCTTCGTTGTGTACCATTAAGGAGTTAATGCAGATTATGATTTATATGTTTCTAGTTAACAAGTCATCAATAGCGCCAAAGTCCAGTCACACATCCAGATTAAAAATATCATATTTCTTATGGAAATTGCCTGGATTGAGAGGATTTTTTTCTCTCTTTCCTCAGAGTCCAACGCAGATTTAAGATGTAAACAATCTATATTTTTCTCCGCTTATGAATTCTACCTTTCATTTTGAAGCCGTTCTACACAGCAGCTCTTCCCGAGCTTCTTGTGGATTGACTGAGTAAAAAGACTTCTCCTTTTTTTGGACACAAAGATGGGGCTTGCAGCCTCTAATGGATCAACCTCTACAGTCTCACTGTTGGGAGAGTGTTTATGGTGTGGTGTAATGGTGGTGGTGGAAGGGTGAAGGACTGAGTCACCAGAAGGGGAGAAGAGTCCTGGTTACTCCAACCGTGTTGTGATGGTTCTCTTACCCGGAGACATGAGGAACTGAAGCATTGGGAAATTGCAGTAGAGTGTTCTCTGTCAGTGTGATAATCAGCCAATTGCTGTGGTCAAAGCGATATAACAATTCATATGATTGTGATAAATCAGTTTTCATTTGTCAATGATGTGCGAATAATGCACTGTTGGTAAATCAATTCCTAAATTCTCTTGCAAAAATGTGTCTTTAATGGTATGTACAGTGCCGTCAAAGTATTCATACCCCTTGACTTATTCCACATTTTGGTGTTACAGCCGGAATTCAAAATGGATAACTATACAGTACCAGTCAAGTTTACACACCTACTCATTCAAGGGTTTTTCTTTATTTTTACTATTTTCGACATTGTAGAATAATAGTGAAGACCTCAAAATTATGAAATAACACATATGGAATCATGTAGTAACCAAAAAATTGTAACAAATCAAAATGTGTTTTAGATTCTTCAAAGTAGCCACCCTTTGCCTTGATGACAGCTTTGCACACCCTTGGCATTCTCTCAACCAGCTTCATGAGGTAATCACCTGGCATGCATTTCAATTAACAGGTGTGCCTTGTTAAAAGTTAATTTGTGGAATTTCTTTCCTTAATGCGTTTGAGCCAATCGGTTGAGTTGTCACAATGTAGGGGTGGTATACAGAAGATAGCCCTATTTGGTAAAAGACCAAGTCCATATTATGGCAAGAACAGCTCAAATAAGCAAAGAGAAATGACAGTCCATCATAACTTTGAGTCTGGGTAGTTCCATATTTTAAAATTTTCCACTATGCTCTAGGAAACTTTCAACACACAATATTTGTATACCCTTCCCTAAGATCTATGCCTCATCACAAATCGCGGAGATCTATAGACAGTTCCTTGGACTTYATGGTATAGTCAACTGTGGGACCTTATACAGCTGTGTTTCTTTCTAAATCATGTCCAAACAATTGAATTGGCCACAGTCTCCAAGTTGCAGTGACATCTCAAGGATGATCAAAGGAAATTGGATGCACCTGAGCTACATTTGTCGTGTCATAGCAAAAGGGTGTGAATACTTATTTAGATATTTCTGTATTTCATTTTCAATAAATTGCAAAAATATCTAAACTTGCTTTCGCTTAGTCATGATGGGATATTATGTGTCGATTAGGTGAGAGAAAGAAAAAACTATTTAATCCATTTTGAATTCAGGCTGTAACACAACAAAATGTGTAATACGTCAAGGGGTATAAATACTTTCTGAAGGCACTGTATTACAGATGTAGGATCTTAATTTGATCACTCTGTGGCATTAAAACTTGTAGTCTATTTGAAATTTAAAAAGCTTCTGAAGTTAATTTCCACTTGATTTTCCCTTATTAAAAATCTATCAACCCCTTCAAAAATGTCCATTAATTACAATCCTCATTATAATTCACTTTTCCTATTGACGCTAGGTTATTTTCCTGCTGTAGCAAACTGGCTCAAATTAAGATCCTACATTTGTATGTGTGTGTGAATGTGTCTTGCAGTGTGTATTATTCATTGATGCGAACATTTCCTTTCGCTTATCTTGGGGTCCTCTCCAACGCAGAGAACGTCACCCTCCCCACTGACAGTGATCAGTACTGTTAGACATGTCTGCCTGGAGTAAGGGCCTCGCAGGTCCTCTCTGTCCTCAGGGCTTATTTGATTGAGTGACTTGACTGAGAGGGGACTAAAGATAATAAGGGGGAAGCATAAAAACATGGGATATAATATCACCCCCCCCCCTTCCCATCCACTCCCCAATCCTCCCAGTGCTGTCCTCGCCCTTGTTTCAGGGCCTCAAGCCTGTTCCACGCACCAGTGTAAACCTGAATTGACACGTGACACCCACACCCAAGTGATGCACTGACAAGAGGGCCTTGAATAGGTGACAGATTATTATATTTTTTCCAGACTGGCTTAAGTATGAAAAAGTCATGAAATTTTAATGAAATGCATTATGAATACATCTAGTAGTCTTGTTTTTCCGCTGTTTTTTGGGGGGCTTTTTCCTCTTTTTGGGGGGGGGGGGGGTTTCCTTTAAGAAACGAGTCTGGAGAGCGAGCGGGAAAGAAAGGGAGAACTTTGACATCTACAGTTTTCCTTGACACTCAGTGGGTTTTCCCAGTTAGCTCAATGTGTTTACCCTGCGATGGAATCTGTAAATGGAAACAAAGTTTCCCCCATCGAATTGCATTTCTCTTGCTCTTGCTTAAGTGCTTCTAATGGGGAGCATGCAAAAGAAAAAGAAACTGCTTTTGGTCTTTGCGACCGACAATTTTGTCGTTTCTCGGCTGGTTTTGAAGCCTGCGGAGGAATCTTGCTGTGGCCTTGATCAAAATTACACTGTAGAGGATGAATTAAGGATTTGTTCATTTATCCCAGAGGTTGGTCGCCATCAGAGCATCAACTCACACCCACAGTGAAACTAAACACTTCTGTTTTATTTGGCTTCACTTATTTGTACTTTTTTGTGTTTGCATCTTTACACAATTCATTGACATCACATGGTAGATAAAATTGGAATTGCTCACGTGTTGCGCTCAAAATGGGATTTAAGTCAGAATTCAGGGTATCACTTCATTTCACAGTCTTGTTTCAGCTGGTATTTACTTGGTAGGAAGTTATTTGATCATGTATACTTGTTGGTACAAAACATTTCAACTCCCAATACCAAATGGTACAAAGGGCTGTTTGTTTATAATTCCAAGGAAACCAAAAATGTGATTAATTAGGTCATTGTAATTGCTAAGCTAATACCTGGTGAAAAGTGGACTGTAAAATAAAGTATAGCCTAATTGGTAAATGACTTCATATCTTGTCATTTGATTTCAGTGGTTTATAGGTTTTGGTTCAACTCCTAATTAAGCTTAGAATGAAATTCTTATTCATGTGAGTAGTTAAAAACCTAGAGCTAACATGGTTTCTTATGTGTTGTAATACACGTGGAATAGATGACGTGAGTATATCCATATGGAATTACTGCGTTGTGCACCTGCCAACCTGTAGCAGTTACTCCAAACATTAATGAGACAGGTATTCACATGCATATTGCTTGCACTGTGTTTATAATATGAATGTGCCCTTAGACTAGCCCTATGCCCTGGCGAACTTAACTGCACACTTACTCTTAGGATGAGTATCTGACGTTGTTGTCTGTGTCCTTTCTATGGCTTGTTGAAACCCATGTGAAAGAGGTGAACAAGACCCCCATCAACCCTCAATTGGCCATGTCTCTATAGTTCGGACAACTGGTCTGAATTCCGCCACAAAATCGGTGGATTCCCATCGCGCCGGGAAGTGTGTAGGGAAGTTCACAAGGGCACATGTTGGAATGGCTCTGCTGGAAGGGACCTACGGACCTCATCTGCATTTGAATGTGGTCTGATCAGTGGAATAAGACAGTATACATAGATGTATAGAGTTAATGATGTGACTAAGCCCCTATGCGTGCTGCTGTATTCTTATGGTAATAAGGGAGCCTGGAGGCATTCAGTCCAGACAATGGTCACGTTACTCCGAAGAAAGGCGAGGGACAGAGGAAGTCTTCTGTGCATTTCCATAGACGGATGCAGTTGGGCACGCACACACAAACAATAGCAGTCCAACGATATATGGGCCCCGCATCTCTTTCTTTGTGTCTAACTTTATACCTTTTTTAGATAACACTCAGAGAATAGACATCAAACAACGATGAATCATAAATCGAGGTCAAAAGAGAACACTCCAATTCGGAGAAAGGGTTAAAAGTGAAGGTCTTCTTTTTTTTTTTTWAAGAAAAAGAAAAGAAAGACAGATTCACGCAAAAGAAAAGAAAAAATATTCTCAGTGGAGGGTTCAGTGAACCATATGTAGGTAGCCACAGGCTAATGGGCCGATTGGTCCCTGGCTCGCCAGGTATCCCGTACCGTGTGCCCCCCCCCCCCGAAATCCCTCATCCATTCCCCTCTAATCTCACCTTTTTCTCTGGCGCTGACCCGGGGAGGCCCACTTTTATTCCCCACTGCACGCCAGAAGCCAGCGTTGTGATCCGAGCGGGCCCCGCTCTGGTTCCTCTCGCCCGGCTGCCTCCCCGACGGCTCTCCTCTATTGATTTCTGCACYGCTGTCTGTGTGTTTGCACCGCCAATGCCCGGGCCCCGGCTTTTCTCTCCCCTCATACAGCCCAGGATTCATGCACTGGGAGAAGGAGAGGGAGAGAATGGGGGAAAATAAATAGAGAGCGAGAGAGAGGAAACCAGGCCTTTGATTTTTCATTAGGACTGCTTCCATATTTTAATATTGGGTTTAATCGGCCCTCATGCCTTAAAGAAATAACCATTGAGAGATGATTCCCCGGCCTTCAAAAAGTATATGCCGTTTCTTCAATCAAAGCCCCTTGAATTTGCTCTTTTGTTTAGAGTTCAGTTGCGATCGTTTTTTTTCTCCTCTCTCGCTCACCCTCTTGCTTTGCGGGTACAGTCGTTAGGCTTATTGACTGATCTCGGCTCTACTTAAACATTAGAAACGACTTTGACAGGAAAATCTAGCGCACGTATTACAGTGGTGGAAGAGTAAAAGACCCCCATCATAACAATATCCCATTAAACAAAGGCTATCCCCTAACATCACATTTTTACATCACAATATGACATGATATGACATATTGTAACATAATATGATGTAATATTATATTATCTAAATATTGTGTAATGTTGCCTGGTTAAGTACAAATTTGTTTTCAATGTAATACATTTAAACGTTGAAAGTGCAAGTCTGACCCATTTCGTTATGTTTCTTGTATGTACTTAGTATTTATGGACATACACAATATTATTTTCATGCTGAAATGACATGAAGGCCCTTTGAAATGGATTGAGTGCACGTTGTCATATGGGACAATTCCTCAGCCCAGTTTAAATGTGTTTATAGCTCCTCTGCTATTGTTTTCCTTGGTCATTTGAGTTTAGTTGTGTTTGTGTTGTAGCTCTGGTGAGATTCATTTAGTCTTTTCATGGCTGTGAAACACAATGCCGTGTGTGTGTTAAAGCCACAAAAGCGCCAACCTGTGCGCTAATGAGAGGCCCCGTGCTGATATCTACGGCTTAGGTTCCCTACTACTGTTGCAGTCATATTAAGAAAACACACAGGCCAGTGCACACACACACACACACACACACACACACACACACACACACAGAGAACATGCACACACATACAGACAATTTCTGAAGGAGGTATCTCATACACACACACGCGCACACACACACAAGCTTGCAAGGCCCTTTATTCCACATAAAAACATACACACAAGTACACACTCCCTCTGATGATAGACAGGAGTAGTGGATTTGATGAAACCAGAAATCAAAACAAAGGCACAGAAAACCCCTCCTGTGACAATCTCAATTGTCGCCGCTTGCCTTTATCTGATAATGTATCAAATGCACCAAAAAGAAGCACTTACTTAATTGAACAACCTCTGCCAATTTGTTTGTCTTAAAGGAGAGGAGGTGACACAAAAACAACAATTGTGTGTGAGAGCTGTTCTTTGTGCCAGTGGAGTGTTAAACCCCCTGCCAGGATGAGATGCATTATTGAAGACGCTGTTGTGATACTTCTGCCTGCTTAAAGATCTCTGCTTCCTTTTTAACGCCGCGCCACCCTCAGCCACCTCTGCCCCGCTTCTGGGGAACTAGAAAAGAACCACTATCACCTGAGAACATATCACAGGGACACAATAGTAGGAACTAGGAAGTGATGTCGCGTTTTCAGTTTTTGTGCGGTTGTGGTTTTCTTTTGTCTACTTTGTGGCCACGTTTCACTAAGGTTTTTAATAGGATAGTAGTGGTATTAATGATAACAATACAGTCATAATAATTGAGTGTTGTTGTTGATTAATATTTTGGAGTAAATGTTCTACTTTTTCGACTGGGTTTTTATTCTATGCCGATTCCTCTTCAACAGTATGTGGAGCTGATTAGCAGCAAATTAAAGGTTAAATGACAATTTGCAGCTGACACCGAGTCGTGGCAAAAGTGCTATTTAAGTACTTTTTTTTTTGTTGTAAATGGCCTGCCGCTCTCCCACTGTTGAGAAAGATGTAATGAAACACACTTTTGTAAATTCAATATCGTTAATTACTCTTCACGCCACCAGCCGTGTGCTCGGGATGAAAAGAATGAGTGGAAAAGTGGAGGAAAAAGCGTCTGCAGAGTAACTTCAGGGCCCCTCATTACACCCTGCCCCTGGGTATTTTTACGCCTTTTATATCCCTTCTAATGAACTGTTTACGTTTTTCAGCTTTCCAGGCACCACAATTATTTGCACGCCCTTGTGTCGCTTGTTGCAACGGGTATAGAGAGAGGCTAGTTGGGGCGCCCCCCCCCCCAAAAAAACTTGTTTACCAATGAAGATGAGTTTATTTGGTTGAAATGATTCTGATAGTTTTAAGAGGTGGACTTTTGGAAGAAAAAAAAAATTATAGGCGACTAATGTCAATTGGGTCTATGAACCAAGGGTATTGAAATTATTGTCCACTTCAGCCTAATGTTCATGTAAGTGAAGTACTGGTTGTGATTTGTTTGTTCCGAATTATTATTTTACTGAAAAGTAATGATATATAACTAGTCACTCATGCAGGTATGTAAACAGAAATGGTATAAAAACACTTAAAACAATTTTTTTKGTCATAATTGCATGAATATAATTTCCAGCTCTGATATTGTTCTTGATTAGCATATCTTACAGTATGAGTTATTATGCATGCATATATAATTATGTTTGGATGGGTTAAAGAAACTCTTTCTTCTCCCATCGATGTCAACAGAGGTTAGACACACGTGTGTGTTTTTTTGACAGGACACCGAAACCTCCGTTTCGCATTTGACGACATGTGTGGAGTTTWAAAAAAAAGAAGACGGCCACTTTGCATAAAGATGGATCTTTTGTACTTTTGTGCTTCCGGGAATAGAAGCAAAGTCTCACCCAAGATTAGAAAAAGTGACAAAAGAAAGACCTTTCGAAAGGATAAAGAAAGATGTATTTTCTATGGCAATAAGGTATCTTATGAACGTGCTCATTCTTTTTAGATTACAAAGCCTCGTCGCCTGGTTTCATGTTCCTTTAGTCATTTCCATTTTTCCCGCTCCGTCTTCAACACACTAGGATGAGAAACTTTCGACATTGTCTTTCTGAACAGTTCTTTTGGGGTTTGTTTTCTTTTAAATAACTACGATTTAGACCTTTTTTTAAAAAAGATTTTTGGAACAACCTTAGTTACTATAGACCACGATATACCCCGATCAAATATATAGATCTTACTCATTCAATTATGCTCACTAGTGTGATCTCAAAAGTCACACATGACAAAACATTATCAAATGAAGATAACCGTTTGAGGTGCACTTATTTGCATAACACCCCAACCGGTAATCAAAGTCTATCAATGGGTGAGGCAGTCAATATTGCACAGCTGCTCTTGTTTTACATCAAATGAAAAGGGAATAATCACTCTAAGGGTTATGCTTTTTTTTTTCGG
>NC_036848.1:29499235-29532804 GCF_002910315.2 Salvelinus sp. IW2-2015 | reverse complement strand
AAATGGGTAGGGAGCAGCAGTAGTCTTTGGTTCAGTCGCATTTGCAGCTCGTTTTATTTTCTGTTTTATTTGTGCTGCGTTCATCGTGGAAACTGTTGATACTCTTGGCAGTAACAAACAGCTATTTAGAAATACCCCAAAACTGTGCGGGGTTTGAAGAAGACGTCAGGCTCTGCGTACTCAAATCAAGCCTTCTCCCTGGCTTCTAGTCTCAATTACTGGCAACCCGTCTTTTTCTCCTAAGTTACGCTGCGGCTCTTTAAGATGACGCTCCACTAAAATGAGATGTGGGTGTTATCCCGGCAAAACATGACTCTACGCTGTCTGCCTGTTCCAGATTGATGTTTGTCTTTGTACTCACACTAACAACATGCCTTAACTTTGTCATAACCTGCACATTTGGAAGAAAGGCTAATTGTACTTCCAGTTAGGGGTAGAATTAATCCTGTCCAAAATTTCTTAATGATGTATTTGAATAATTTTGTTTGCAAAAATGGATTGTTCAAATCACAGAAGAGAGGGGGGGGGGAAATACTGTCGATGCTCGCAAAAAAAGGTATTAACACTTCATGTGCAACAATGATGCAAATGTTGTCATTTGGATTGTGAAGGCATTCGATTGTATTTGTGTGTGTTCTATGGCGGTGCTGTGTTTTTGATTTGGGTCATTGTGAATTCCGCTGTTCCCCGCAGTCGTTCCTTCGGTGGTTAGCACAGGTCCCCGTGGCTCAGTTGATGCCTGTAAAGTGTGTTGTTTGGGAGCTTCACTTTATCTAATGGTTTTTCGCTTGTCGCCCTGGTCAATCAGCTTCCCAGACAACTCGGTAATTACTCTTGTGGCTGTGTCCCTCACTGTCACAATAACAACACAAATCACTTCCCTGATGGCTTTCCACTCACTGGTCAAGTTTACGGGGAAATACATTTTAAAAAACGTGGTGACACACATATTTATATATTTTTCTCTACTTTATTTCAATGAATGATTTAGAGATTTGATTCTTATTTCTTCAGAAATACTGTAGCACTGTTACTATATTTGTTAAACAATGTGATTTTTAGATTGAACTTCTAAATACAAATTCTAAACAGGAAATAGACAAAATATTTGGCAAAAGCAGGAGTCTCGAAAGATCTTAGGATAGATTTTTAGGCCCATATTTCCCAGTGATTTTGCTCTCCTCACACTGCCCACACAGAAGTCCTGTCAAGGCAGAAAGAGAAGAAAAGACGAGGAGGCTTAGTAAACAGTTTCTCTTTCTCCGCTGTTGTGTATATAGTTTGGAGGGCATTTGAAGCGGGCTATTTTTTCTGTTGGTGTCTGTAAACAAGCGCTACACATGGCCTGCTCCTTCAGCATCGGAGGTGGCACACTGAAGAGTGTTTGTCATTTTTTGGGGGGGACATGGCATTCCCTCTCCCACCCCTTCTGAAGAGGAGAGGGAGAGGGATCCCAAATCTGATGGAACGCCAATGGGTGATGAATTATTCCCTGTCTAAGTCCCAGTATCGGCAATATCACAGAGCCTGCCACTGCACTGTGCTGACAGCAGTGACAGCCCCCAGAAAAGATTTAGCGCTGACGAGTGATACTTTCCTTGTACATCTCCCGCCCCTGCCCCTGTGCCAGAGCCCTCCGTAGTTGGTTTTATTCTTCAGATTGTGTTTATTTAAGTGGGAAAGGGGGACATCTCTACAATTTCACTGGTACTAGATCACTTCGCAAGTGTGCACACACACAACCGCAGGTGCATTGCCTTTTTTTTGACAGTCGGGTCCATTAGGGGGCTCTCGTGCTTAAGAAATGCCTGTTATGTTTTTCCAAGACAACTCCACTAAGGCTTATTCCCCCCCACCCCCACCCCCCCGCTGTTTTCTCTTTCTCCCCTCTTCTGTTCTCTCCTCTTCTGTCTTCTTCATCTTCTCTCCTTCCTCTTCCTCCTCCCCCTGCAGAAAAGGTCACGTATCGCCTACAGTGATGAGGTGCGGAACGAGCTCCTGGGGGAAGACGCTGGCTCCTCGGAGAGTCAGGTAAGGTGCTAATCAAGCCCCTCCGGTCCCCAGTGTGGGTGGCTGGCCCTGGGTGTGAAAGGGTCAGGGCCTCCCGGGGCACCTCCTAGGGCCAACAGGGCCACCGCAGCATTGGCACTAAGTCATGCGGAAGGAACACTGTTTAATGCAAAGCTGCCCAGGGTCTGAATGGGCTCCAGGCCTGGGCCCAGCATCTGGGCAACGCCAGATTGGGGCAACCCCCCCACAGTTGTTCTCCAGCCGTCTGTGTACTTATCCTCCACCAACACACTATCAGCCGCACACAAACACACAACCAACCTCCTCCCCACAAACGGTGTCTTTCACACTCCTTTAAACACCAGGGGTGGCGAAACCACACAATGCAGACACTCAGGATAAATAGGATTCTCAGGTTCAATGTTTATAAGCATTAGTATCAAAAAGTCACTGAGTTTTTATATTTTACTCGTTATAGTTTGTTGCAAGTGATATTGAAAATCGTTGAATTTAATATTATAATTCTATGCAATTACAGTTGAAAATGTATTCACATTCATGAAAAGGTGTATGGTGAATTTTGCAATGAACATTGAAATGTAATTTAACGTTTCATTTAAACTGTGCTGGAGTTCAATACAATGGATTACAAACAGCAGATAAAAAGCAAATTAGCCATATTTCTTCCATTGTCACAAAATTATAAGACGTGGGAAATGAACAATGCCTTCAAAAACTGTATTGATTCAGTCATATTGAATATGAGAAAGGGAAAAACAAAAGCAAAGATCTTAAATAGTGATCTTAATTGCCCAAAATATGCCACATGTTCTTTAAACTTTGATTGTTTTGTATTATGTCTGAAGTGCTGCGTCAAAAAATAACAACACAACAGCTACGCAAACCATCTTTTTAACACTTGACGTGGTGCCTGTATCTCACCTGCACAGCTGCCACTCACAGACAGACACTCACAACTCTGACCAGCGTCCTTTGACTAATTATATATTACCTTAAATGATCCTGTCAACTTTGCAATAGTTGCCGCGTGTCTCAGTCACACACAGACAAACACAGAGGGAGAAATATGCACGTAGGCACATTTAGTCCSTCAGTACTTTGTAAAAGTACAGTGAGATGGTCTGCAGTTGAGCAGAGCTAAATAAAGTTGTCTCCTTTTTTCTTTTCTTTTTTTGATAGCTTCCTTATTACCATTTCAATGATGACCCATGCACTGCACATCTTGCAAACATATGTATCGCTAGCCGAGATGTGTAATGGATATGCATATTCCCTGCAAATTAGTGAGACACAGAAGTGACTCTGACATTTTATACAGAAGTTGGAAGTGGATTTGCTGCCAGAACTGTCACATTCAAGACGGTGATGGTTCCTATCAAAATCTTGTCAAAGGGAAAAGAAAAAAAAGAATTATGACCCACATTTCAAATATATATATATTTCCCTTTCATTAAAAACAATTGATGATGAACCCCATTATTAAAATAATTATTCATAGACCTAAGAATATTTTTCATAGGATAATAATTTGTTTAAACAATGGAACCACCCCGATGAGCTCATCTAGAAGGACAATATTAAGATGCATGCATTTTAAGTTGTTTTTAGTCTGTTATGCTGCTTTGTTGAACGATGATATCATTATTTGAAATGATATCACCTCCCTACTATTAAATCTTTGGGTGAATGTTTCTTGAAGTACATTTTAAGATAATTCATTTGTCCAGCCTTCAAGTAATCCCATTGTTTTTTTGTAGAGAGCTAACATGTCAAGGAATGTTGTTGTTGTAGTTTAATTATAATACACTTGTCTATGTTTTGTCATTCAGCCACAAAGTCAATATCCTCCATGGTTCGGACAAAACCTTGTATTTTCTCAAGTGATTTAATAACCCTCAAGGACGAATGGAAAGCACGGGGAGGCAAATTGTCCCTGAACCAGAGAAGAAAGTCCACATTTAGTAAGACACATTTAGGAAACGTGTATAAGCAAATAAAAAACTAAATACAAAATACAACAGTTATTCAAAAAATAAATGGGGATTTATAGATCTAGAACAAACTTATGGCATCTTTAAACCATTGTATTGCTCAGTAACCATAGACCTGTGGTTTGGTGTTTACCTATTCCTTAGGTAGTTGCTTCAGAATCTTGAATGCTCAAAGCATAACATTTGTACTATAAGTTGAGTCAATATCAGAATTCTAATGTTTGTACATTGTAAAACAGACGTTGTCTCACACACACACACGCACATTTTTCTATTTACCATGGTGCCATATTTACCTCRTTTCCATTTTAAAAACTTCTGGAGATAACACTTGGTCTTGCTGTGAGTGGAGTGCTCGGAACGTCATTTTTTTTTTTTTTTGATCGAACAAGACAGGAGCGATAGAGAGGATGGGAAAGATGGGGGAGCTTGGGCAAGTCGGTCAATTTAATTCCTGACGATCTGAAAGAGTTCAGGATCATTTCATATAGCTCTGGCTAAACGGATCATTACCAGTCACAAATCTATTCGTTACATGGAAAGGATTTATAGCTAAGTAAATTGGGGAGTTCTGAAAATGGAGTGTTGGCCCTGCGATAATGGCTAAAGAACGATTTAATAGAGTTGGGCATTTATTCGTTATCTGTATGCGGACAGAGACTGAAATGGCGCTATCAATATTTTTTGTTTAATAACGTGGTAGTCTACCGTTGCACTTTTTTTCCTCCCCTTTCTCACTCGGCATGCAACTCACACACACACACCCTACCACACACGAACACTCTACGGAATAGTTTCGATTTCAGTCACAGCAGAAGGCTTGGCCACAAGAGATTGTGCTGGTTTGAGCCGGCATGGACCAGATTTTACAGGCTACAAAGGAAGCAGATTACCACTTGTATCGAATTCCGTATTGAATAAAAAAATCTTTGTTTGAAAAATCTGCTGATTATCATAACAGAAAAATTGCAGCAGTGCAATTTTGAATACTGGCTGGCATTACAAAAACACAGGGAAAGGCGCTCGTGGAGCCGTAATTATAACATTTTCTGTGTTTAACACTTTATTTCTCTCAAGCAAAGCTAGCGTTGGTGGGTTACGTTTGAAAAGAATGGTAAAGATTGATGAAAAAAAAGCGAATGCCAAGCACAAAACCCCTCATATATAGTTTCAGCAAATCCTCCACGAGGACTTACAATCGGCCAAGCAGCACAAATAAGATGGAACAAGTTTTGTTTGGTTCTCATTGAATTGGAGGGAAGGGCTGCGGCGAGTGATCGGCAGCTCTGGCTGGCCTGTTCAAACCCTAAATAGCCACATATGTGTCGTATTTTTAAACTTCGGCCTCCTCAATAATGCGTTCAACGCAGGGGGCTGTGACCTTTGAAATAAAGGACAGTTTCCTGTCAGCAAAGTGGCCCATTTTTCTCACCGAAAGAAAGAGTGAAGAAAATCGTATTTCTTTGCAATGTTTTTTCTCTCCATTTGTTAGCCTGTCGCTGCCAAGTTCCTCAAGGCCAGTGGCTCACTAAAATGAAGCTCTCAGCAGACAAACATTAAGCTGTTTTACTTTTGCATATTTTCTTCAACTCCTTTTCTGTCATTCTATCACGCATCTGAGATACTATATGGCTTGATAGCGGGCTGGAATGCATTAATTCTCCGACTTTTTGGACATTTTCTTCAGATTTGCCCTTCCATCGTGTTTTCCTTTTTTAAACTCTGTTTACAGAATTACAATATTACATTATGATATATTTGTTATTGGAAATCCTTTCCTAATTTAATTGGGGAACGCTGAATAAAGTACATACAAGTATTTAAACAACAATTGGACATTTTACTTTGAATTAAGGTGGTAAGAACTGTGATATTCTGTATATTTAAAATAAATATACTTTTTTAAAGAGTAGTTGTCTACTATTGTATATAGCCATATATTAGCTATAAAAAAAATATAGATATATATTTATATATATTGTTATTATTGAACAGAGACAATAATACTGATGGAGCCACTCCAGATATGGCTGTGTATATTTTCTCTCGCTCTCTCAAATCCTAATAGACATCCATCAGAGTAGAATTTAACATTACAGTTACACCGACATAATTGTGCTTCAATTGCTCATACATTTTTACCGACCGGGTGGCTGCGTCTTTAACTCTTCGGCGCGGGCACCTTTCAGAAAACGCTTAAGCGTGGAGGAGCCTAGCCTGTCGTTCCTGACGACCGTGGCCACGACAACCAATAGTTTAACATCAATCCCACCACCGAGCCTCTTCTTTCTTCTCGACAATCCCGTTGTATAATTTATGATCCAAGTCCTCCTGCCTCTTTTCTGATAGCAAATGATTTCAAACTAGCAAAATTCAAAATGACCACCACATACAAAGTGAGATTAGAGGAGAGTAATAGTGGCCCTGAGCCTCCCTTCAGATCTGCTAACCTTTTAATCTCACTCAAGAAATGAAGATTTAAAAAAATCACCTGAAACTGATGACAAATTAAGAAACCTGTCCTTCCCCTTCTGTACTAAATGATGTTGTGTTCTCCATGTCTTTCCCCTACATAAAGAACAGGTTGTGGCAGAAGCATCCTTTTTTAATAGTGATTTAAGCTTGATTAAGCTCGAATTGAATCGTTGCTCTCCTCCAATGTCTGTGGCTCTATTAAAGATAAGGTAACAACAGTAGGACATGGGGATGTTTTCTATTTACTCTGCTTGAATTTGACACTCTCTTTTCATCAACAATGAATAACTAATGCAAAGATTCATTTTTAATGACTCCCAGTTGTCCTAATAATAGGCTCTGCCTTTATGTATACACAGCAGGCATCTGTATTGCAATACATAAGGAACATGAAATATTGACAATGTGTCACCAATGATGGACACATTGGAAACAATGGATTGGCTCTACATTTCACAATCTAGAATAAAAAAAGGCATGTCTTTTTTTGCTATTTTGCACCGGGACATATAAAATAGAGATATTCCCTCTATCAAGCTTCTATGCATACTGTACCCAAACTGTATTTTCCTACTGTACAGAGTGGGATCTATTTTCTTCTCCCTTTTTGACACATCAAGTGTTGTGATGTGACTTCCTTGATGGTGCTAGTTTAGACACCGCATGTCGAGCAATCCATTCCCTCTCTTTGTCTCATGTGACAGCGAGAGAACTTGATCTTTGTTTGTTCAAAAAAGTCTGCATGAGTCTCGTGTTTAGCGTCGTTTAATGTGTTTGTCTGTGATTTCTAAATGCTAAACATGCAAACTGATAAATCGTCAAGGTTAATTCGGTACCCAGTCACATGACTGATCTGCTTCCTGCCATGTCTTTTCTTTTTATCTTTCTCTCACTTCCTCCCTCTATTTCTCTCTCTCTCTCTCTTTGCTTTCACGTGGCAGTTGATAAAGTTACGTGAAGAGGTAAGTGCCTCTCTGCCTTTCCTGTTTTTAGATTCCTTTCCGTCTGAATTTCTGTGCACTCATCTCTGCAGCCATAAGGTCAAGGCTATTGGTGAGGCTCTTATGAGTCTTTAGGGGGATGAATTCAAGCCATTTTCTGTAAAAATCTGAAAAGGAAGATTGTTTTGAAAAGAGTGTGCTTTCAGAAAAACTAACATGGGGAAAAGGCTGGCATAAAGTACACTTCAGGACAGTGCTACAGGTGGCAACCCTGAGAAAAACCACCCACTATACCATCAACATCTTTATGCTCAGCAATCATGGTTGCTCAATATCATGCCTAATTAGTGGATTCCGTATTTTGCCCTTGTTACTTTCATTTAGAACTAACTGTACGTCTTGTATAGTCAGGTGTAGTAGTAATGCCCTTTGTTGTGGTTTTGTATTTGTTATAGCAATAAAGGAGGTGATGTGGTCAGTTATCAGCAGGGGTGAAAGTAAGGCGGTACTGTCTGGTACGGCGTCCCTGTAAAACAAAGAGTGGGGGTACGTTGTACCGGTGAAAGGTGAGCCTTTCACAATTTGTACAACGTGCCACATGAAAAATTAGCGAATTGACTGGAAACTGGGTGGTATACAGCTACTCATTCAAGGGTTTTCTTTATTTTCACTATATTCTACATTGTAGAATAATAATGAAGACATCAAGACTATGAAATAACACATGGAATCATGTAGTAACCAAAAAAGTGTTAAACAAATTGAAATAAACTCAGAAAAAAAATTAAACGTCCTCTCACTGTCAACTGCGTTTATTTTCAGCAACTTAACATGTGTAAATATTTGTATGAAAATAACAAGATTCAACAACTGAGAAATAAACTGAACAAGTTCCAAAGACATGTGACTAACATAAATGTAATATTGTGTCCCTGAACAAAGGGGGGGTCAAAATCAAAAGTAACAGTCAGTATCTGGTGTGGCCACCTGCTGCATTAAGTACTGCAGTGCATCTCCTCCTCATGGACTGCACCAGATTTGCCAGTTATTGCTGTGAGATGTTACCCCACTCTTCCACCAAGGCACCTGCAAGTTCCCAGACATTTCTGGGTGGAATGGCCCTAGCCCTCACCCTCCTATCCAACAGGTCCCAGACGTGCTCAATGGGATTGAGAGCCGGGCTCTTTGCTGGCCATGGCAGAACACTGACATTCCTGTCATGTAGGAAATTACGCACAGAACGAGCAGTATGGCTGGTGGCAGTGTCATGCTGGAGGGTCATGTCAGGATGAGCCTGCAGGAAGGGTACCACATGAGAGAGGAGGATGTCTTCCCTGTAACGCACAGCGTTGAGATTGCTTGCAATGACAACAAGCTCAGTCCAATGATGCTGTGACACACCGCCCCAGATGATGACGGACCCTCCACCTCCAAATTGATCCCGCTCCAGAGTACAGGCCTCGGTGTAACGCTCATTCCTTCGACGATAAACGCGAATCCGACCATCACCCCTGGTGAGACAAAACCGCGACTCGTCAGTGAAGAGCACTTTTTGCCAGTCCTGTCTGGTCCAGCGACGGTGGGTTTGTGCCCATAGGCAACGTTGTTGCAGGTGATGTCTGGTGAGGACATGCCTTACAACAGGCCTACAAGGCCTCAGTCCAGCCTCTCTCAGCCTATTGAGGACAGTCTGAGCACTGATGGAGGGATTGTGCGTTCCTGGTGTAACTCGGGCAGTTGTTGTTGCCATCCTGTACCTGTCCCGCAGGTATGATGTTCGGATGTACCAATCCGGTGCAGGTGTTGTTACACGTGGTCTGCCACTGCGAGGACGATCAGCTGTCTGTTCTGTCTCCCTGTAGCGCTGTCTTAGGCGTCTCACAATATGGACATTGCAATTTATTGCCCTGGCCACATCTGCAATCCTCATGCCTCCTTGCATCATGCCTAAGGCACGTTCACGCAGATGAACAGGGACCCTGGGCATCTTTCTTTTGGTGTTTTTCAGAGTCAGTAGAAAGGCCTCTTTAGTGTCCTAAGTTTTCATAACTGTGACCTTAATTGCCTACCGTCTGTATGCTGTTGGTGTCTTATCGACCGTTCCACAGGTTCATTAATTGTTTATGGTTCTTTGAACACGCATGGTAAACAGTGTTTAAACCCTTTACAATGAAGATCTGTGAAGTTATTTGGATTTTTACGAATTATCTTTGAAAGACAGGGTCCTGAAAAAGTGACGTTTCTTTTTTTGCTGAGTTTATATTTGAGATTCTTCAAAGTAGCCACCCTTTTCCTTGATGACTGCTTTGCATACTATTGGCATTCTCTCAACCAGCTTCATGAGGTAGTCACCTGGAATGCATTTCAATTAACAGGTGTGCCTTGTTAAAAGTTAATTTGTGTAATATCTTTCCTTCTTAATGCGTTTGAGACAATCAGTTGTGTTGTGACAAGGTAGGGGTGGTATACAGAAGATAGCCCTATTTGGTAAAAGACCAAGTCCATATTATGGCAAGAACAGCTCAAATAAGCAAAGAGAAATGACAGTCAATCATTACTTAAAGACATGATGGTCAGTCATTACGTAAAATTCAAGAACTTTGAACGTTTCTTCAAGTGCAGTCGCAAAACCATCAAGCGCTATGGAACTGACTCTCATGAGGACCGCCACAGGAAAGGAAGACCCAGAGTTGACTCTGCTGCAGAGGATATGTTCATTAGAGTTACCAGCCTCAGAAATTGCAGACCAAATAAATGCTGCACAGAGTTCAGGTAACAGACAAATCTCAACATCAACTGTTCAGAGGAGACTGCATGAATCAGACCTTCATGGTCGAATTGCTGTAGAGAAACTACATCTGAAAGACACCAATAAGAAGAAGAGACTTGCTTGGGCCAAGTGGAAATCTGTCCTTTGGTCTGAGTAAATTTTTTTTTTTTTTTGGTTCCAATCGCTGTGTCTTTGTGAGATGCAGAGTAGGTGAATGGATGATCTCCGCATTTGTGGTTCCCACCGTGAAGCGAGGAGGAGGAGGTGTGGGGGTGCATTGCTAGTGACACTGTTGGTGATTTATTTAGAATTCAAGGCATACTTAACCATTAAGGCTACCACAGCATTCTGCAGCGACATGCCATCCCATCTGGTTTGCGCTTAGTGGGTCTATCATTTGTTTTTCAACAGGACAATGACCCAACACACCTTCAGGCTGTGTAAAGGCTATTTGACCAAGAAGGAGAGTGATGGAGTGCTGCATCAGATGACCTGGCCTCCACAATCACCCTACCTCAACCCAATTGAGATGGTTTGGGATCAGTTGGACTGCAGAGTGAAGGAAAAGCAGCCAACAAGTGCTCAGCATATGTGGGAACTCCTTAACTTTTGGAAAAGCATTCCAGGAGAAGCTGGTTGAGAGAATGCCAATAGTGTGCAAAGCTGTCATCAAAGCAAAGGGTGGCTACTTTGAAGAATTTAAAATATATTTTGATTTCTTTAACCTCTCTGGTATAAGTGGGACGCTAGCTTCCCACAACGACAACAGCAAGTGAAATTGCAGGGCGCCAAATTCAAAACAACAGAAATCCCATAATTAAAATTCCTCAAACAGACAAGTATTATCCACCATTTTAAAGATAAACTTCTTGTAAATCCAACCACAGTGTCCGATTTCAAAAAGGCTTTACTGCGAAAGCACACCATGCGATTATGTTAGGTCAGCACCTAGTCACAGAAAACCATACAGCCATTTTTCAAGCCAAAGAGAGGAGTCACAAAAAGTAGAAATAGAGATAAAATTAATCACTAAACTTTGATGATCTTCATCAGATGGCACTCATAGGACTTCATGTTACACAATACATGTATGTTTTGTTCGATAAAGTTCATATTTATATCCAAAAATCTCAGTTTACATTGGCRCGTTATGGTCAGAAATGCATTGTCTCARAMAAACATCYGGTGAAAGTGCAGAGAGCCACATGAAATTACAGAAATACTCATCATAAACATTGGTAAACGATACAAGTGTTAAACATACGAATAAAGATAAACTTCTCCTTAATGCAACCGCTGTGTCAGATTTCAAAAAGGCTTTACAGAGAAAGCACACTTTGGTATTATGTTAGGTCAGCACCTAGCCACAGAAACCCATACAGCCATTTTCCAGCCAAGGAGAGTGTCACAAAAGTCAGAAATAGCATTAAAATGAATCACTTACCTTTGATGATCTTCATCTGGTAGTCTCAGGTCTCCATGTTAGACAATAAATGTTTGTTTTGTTTGGTAATGTCCCTCTATGACCAAAAACCTCCTTTTTGTTCACGCGATTTGTTCAGTAATCCGAATGCTTAAAGCGCGTGCACTAAGTCCAGACGAAAAGTCCAAAAAAAGTCCAATAAAAGTTAGTAGAAACATGCCAAACGATGTTTAAAATCAATCCTTCGGTTGTTTTTGTCATAAATAATCAATAATATTTCAACCGGACAAAAGCTTTGTCAATAGGAAAGGAGAAACAAGAAAGGCGCGTTCCCGATCAGGCGCATGGCTGATGAATGGAAATTTCCACTGGCCACTGATTGAAAGTGCTGTATATCCCTCATTTTTCATAGTAAAAGCCTGAAACAATGCTTAAAGACTGGCCACATATAGAGGAAGCCACAGAGCTTGTGAACTGGGTCCTAAGTCTTTGTATGGTGGATAGGCTTTCAATGGAAAAACAGCCTTTCAAAATAATAGTACTTCCTGGTTGGATTTTCCTCGGCTTTTCGCCTGCCATATCAGTTCTGTTATACTCACAGACATTATTTTAACGGTTTTGTAAACGTTAGAGTGTTTTCTATCCAAATCTACTAATTATATGCATATCCTATCTTCTGGGCCTGAGTAGCAGGCAGTTTAATTTGGGCACGCTTTTCATCCAAAATTCCGAATGCTGCCCCCTACCCTAGTGAAGTTTTAAGTCATTGTTTTGGTTTCTACATGATTCCATATGTGTTATTTCATCGTTTTGATGTCTTCACTATTATTCTACAATGTTGAAAATAGTAAAAAATAAAGAAAAACCCTTGAATGAGTAGGTGTGTCCAAACTTTTGACTGGTACTGCTTCTACACCTGCATTGCTTGCTGTTTGGGGTTTTAGGCTGGGTTTCTGTACAGCACTTCGAGATATTAGCTGATGTACAAAGGGCTATATAAAATAAACTTGATTTGATTTGATACTGTAGGTGTTTTGTAACTGATGTATCTTTCATTCATCAAATTGCAGGTGCACTGTTGGTGTTCGGATGCTGAAATTATTTAGTTATTTTTCTATTTTTCTCTCTGTTTTGGTGGGAGGGTCCTGTAAGTAAGGATTTCACTGTTGTTGACAGAGCATGTGACGAATACAATTTGGTTTGATTTTGATTTGTTGAAATGTCTTTGAAGGCTCAAAATGATCTTGCCTCAGAGTTTTCTATCATCCAGCTTTTGTGTTTATGTTGGCCTGTACAGTACATATCTTTGACTTTGTAATATGGTTTTGTGGAAGCTTTGTCACTGTAATGTGATCATAGAGAGGATCTCCTATCTGCAATCCTCGCTCAACAATCTAGCACCGTCAGCAGGACCCCTTGATGCCACCCCCCCCCACCATTGCTACTCCGCCTTTCAATACGTTTCTTATAGGATACCGTTGAATAGGCAGAGTACTTAGTTTTATATGATGAGACTGACAGTAGAGGCGATTGAATTGTCCCTTCTGGTTTGAACCCAAATGAACACTGGCTGGGTGTGAGCATGGTTGGTGGCCATGGGCTGCTTGATAGCTGGTGAAAGACCACATGGGCTGACATGAGATGTATTATATAACCTGATTGGAGTTCAGTTTTGTACGCTCAAACATTGCATTCACCATTTATATTCAAACAGACCGCAAACGGCAGTTGTTTCTTCTGCTGTAGGTTTATTAGCGATATACACTGAGTGTACAAAACATTAGGAACACCTTCCTAATATTGAGCTGCACCCCCTTTTGTCCTCAGAACAGCCTCAATTCGTCGGGGCATGGACTCTACAATGTGTCAAGCGTTCCACAGGGATGCTGGCTCATGTTGACCCCAAAGCTTCCCCACGGTTGTGTGAAGTTGTCTGGATGTCCTCTGGGTGGTGGACCATTCTTGATACACACAGGAAACTGTTGAGTGTGAGAGAGAAAAACTACAGCGTTGCAGTTCTTGACACACAAACCGGTGCGCCTGGCACCCACTACCACACCCCGCTCAAAGACGAATATTTTGTCTTGCCCATTCACCCTCTGAATAGTACAAATACACAATCCATGTCTCGATTGTCTCAAGGTTAACAAATCATTCCTTAAAAGAGCAGGTGTTTTTCATGTTTTGTACACTCGGTGTCGGTCTGTGTGAACTTGCTAGAGTTAAATGATAATCTCTCATTCTGTTAGCTGACCAGATTCCTCTTTTCAATTGTCATTCAGGAACAAGAACAAGACACATTCCTAATTGTCCACAGGAATATCTGTTGCTATCCATTGATGCGATAAACAAAAATATACTTATGAAGATGAATTGGCCATGCTGAAGCAAATATTTTGGAGCATCGCTTTAGGCAACATGATATTTGCATTTCATCTGTCAAATCAAATGTATTTGTCACATGCTTGGTAAACAACTGGTGTAGACTAACAGTGAAATGCTTACTTACTGGTCCTTCCCAACAATGCAGAGAGAGAACATTTAGAAAAAGTAGAAAAGTAATCAAATGTAATAAGAAAAGTAATAAGAAATACACAATGAGTAACAAAATCTGGGCTATATACACAGGTTACCAGTACTGAGTCGATGTGCAGGGGTACGAGGTAATTGAGGTAGAAACAGATATGTACAAATAACTAGGAACAAAGTGACTAGGCAACAGGATAGATGATAAACAGTAGCGGCAGCTTATGTGAAAGCAAAAAATATATATAGTGCAAAAAGGGTCTGTGCTGGTTGTCCGGGTAGCTATTTGGTTAACTACTGAACTAAGTATTTAGTCTTATGGCTTGGGGGGGTAAAAGCTCTTCAGGGTCCTGTTGGTTCCAGACTTGCTGCATTGGTACTGCTTTCCATGTGGTAGCAGGGAACAATCTATAACTTGGAGTCTTTGACAATCTTTAGGGGCCTTCCTCTGACACCGCCTGGTATTCTTTTTTTTTTTACTAGGCAAGTCAGTTAAGAACAAATTCTTATTTTCAATGATGGCCTAGGAACAGTGGGTTAACTGCTTTGTTCAGGGGCAGAACAGCAGATTTGTACCTTGTCAGCTCAGGGATTTGAACTTGCAACCTTTTGGTTACTAGTCCAACGCTCTAACCACTATGCTACGCTGCCGCCCCAAGAGGTCCTGGATGGCCAGGGAGCTCGCCCCCAGTGATTTACTGGGCCATATGCACTACCCTCTGTAGTGCCTTGCGGTCTGATGCCAAGCAGTTGCCATACCAAGCGGTGATGCAGCAAGTTAAGATGCTCTCAATGGTGCAGCTGTAGAACTTTTTGAGGATCTGAGGGCCCCATGCCGAATCTTTTCAGCCTCCTGAGGGGGAAGAGGTGTTGTCATGCCCTCTTCACGACTGTGTTGGTGTGTGCGGACCACAATAGACCCTTAGTGATGTGGACACAGAGGAACTTGAAGTTCTCAACCCGCTCCACTACAGTCCCATCAATGTGAATGGGGTCGTGCCCGGAACTCCGTTTCCTGTAGTCCACGATCAGCTCCTTTGTCTTACTATCATTGAGGGAGAGGCTGTTGTCTGAGCTTGTGAGTGCTTGTGTTTTAAGGGCGTCTGTGAATGTGTATATGCAGGATTCTTAGCATTTGTGAATGTTTTTGTTGTATTTCATACCATTTCTATCAAAGCCTCCATTCACGTCCATTCATAATTTAGAACCCTCACTACTGTTCTCTCCAGACTTCTTTTCATTTGCTTTTGTTTCCCCTTCCCTCAACCTTGACACAGTGCTTTTCCACACAGTGCTTTTCCCAGTTGCCCCAGGTCAGGAGACACCTTTCGTTACCTCACCTGCTTTTCCCCTTTGGAACGCACTGCTATTTAATTTGGTTTGATTCGCGCCCTCTTCACCATCACAACCCTTCTGTCTACTCCTTTTTCCTCCCGTTCTTCCTGCTTTTGAATCAAAGGCTGGCGCAGCTTATACACACTTAAGCCCCCTTTTAAAAACTATACTTTTTCCTCAGCTGGAAAACATGTTTAAATATTTAGCACCCATATTCACAGCTGTTTGACACTTGTAATTCCTCGTCTTACAAGTCCCAAACAAACCGCGGAGAAGATCACACAGTCAGTCTGAATCACAGCTGTCATCAGTATTCACTTCGACTCTCCCCCCTTATTGAAATAATAAGGAATCATCTGAACTTTGGAAAATGGTGATAGTAACCACTGGTGTTTGATATTTAATAAAAGGCAGCAGAAAATGGAAGGAAGACATATTTTGAGCTGCGGCTGCATTGTTCTGGGGCTGTCTGTTAATAACTTACAACTGAAGTGCGGTTCTCCAACGGGGGGGGGGGGGACAACAAAAACAAATCCAATTTTTATAGTTCCTAAGAAGGTCTTTGTTTCAAATGTAGGTGTCAGATAAAAAGGCATACGCGGAAATGGGGAAGGGGCGCGCACCAATGCACTCGCAGACGCACAATATTTATCATGGACTGTTTTTAAATCACTTGATGTTTAGCTGCATGAGAAGAACAATTATTTCGATAACAGGCCATTATTTCTTCAGGAGGCACGGTATATGGAAGGTATTTATTTATAGGTCAATGTGTATGCGTCTGTGTATATGCATCCCTATGTGTGTCTGCGTGTATGAGTGCACGTGTTTGTGTGTTTATTCTTGTGATGTCTTGGTGACTCGGCTCCTCTGTCAAAGCCACAGGGGTAAAGGCTTGATATTGTCTGTTGTAGCTCACCAGGAGTGGCCAGCAACTTGGCACTTTGTTTAAATGAGTAGCAGGGAAGATTCTGACACTGACTGGGTGGCTTAGGGAAATGCACAAAATCACATTTCTGAAGGGAGAAATTCTGCCCTTAGTCCGTCCTCTTGTCCCATTGCATAAGTAGAGAGATGGTTGTACAGATACAATAAAATGGTTTATGTTGTTTTCTAATGTAGGTATTAGGTTATGGATTTGGGACTGGTTTAGTACTCATACCTATAAATGCATTTGAAACCTGTTTTGTGTACGCGGACCACCCTAGTTTTCCGCCTAGTTCGCTATATACACAAAGGTATGTGGACACCCCTTCAAATTAGTAGATTTGGCTATTTCAGCCACACCCGTTGCTGACAGGTGTATAACATCGAGCACAGAGCCATGCAATCTCCAAGGACAAACATTGGCAGTAGAATGGCCTTACTGAAAAGCTCAGTGGCTTTCAACGTGGCACCGTCATAGGATGCCACCTTTCCAACAAGTCAGTTCGTCACATTTCTGACCGGCTAGAGCTGCCCCGGGTCAACTGTAAGTGCTGTTACTGTGAAGTGGAAATGTCTCGATGCAACAACGGCTCAACTGCCAAGTGGTAAGAAAAACAAGCTCACAGAATGGGACCGCCAGTGCTGATGTGCGTAGCATGTAACAATCGTCTGTCCTCTGTTGCAACACTCACTACCGAGTTCCAAACTGCCTCTGGAAGCAACTTCAGCACAAGAACTGTTCGTCAGGAGCTTCATGAAATGGGTGTCCATAGCCGAGCAGCCACACACAAGCCTAAGATCACCATGCGCAATGCCAAGTGTCGGCTGGAGTGGTGTAAATCTCGCTGCCATTGGACTCTGGAGCAGTGGAAACACGTTCTCTGGAGTGATGCTTCACATCTGGCAGTCCGACGGACAATTCTGGGTTTGGCGGATGCAATAAGAACGCTACAGTACCTGCCAAATGCAGTGTCAACTGTAAAGTCTGGTGGTGGAATAATGGTCTGGGGCTGTTTTTCATGGTTCAGGCTAGGCCTCTTCGTTCCAGTAAAGGGATTTTTTTGTTTGTATTATACCCCCATTTTTCTCCACAATTTCCGATCTTGTCTCATCGCTGCAACTCCCCAACAGGCTCAGGAGAGGCGAAGGTGGAGTCATTTGTCCTCTGAAACATGACCCACCTAACCACGCTCCTTAACACCTGCCAGCCAAACCCGGAAGCCAGCCACACCAATGTGTTGGAGTAAACACCGCTCAACTGGTGACCGGAGTCAGCCTGCAGGCCCCCAGCCTGCCACAAGGAGTCACTAGAGCGCGATGAGCCAAGTAAAGCCCCACCGGCCAAACCCTCCCCTAACCTGGACGATGCTGGGCCAATTGTGCGCCGTCCTATGGGACTCCCGGCCACAGCCAGTTGTGGCACAGCCCGGGAATTAACCCGGGTCTGTAGTTACGCCTCCAACACTGGGATGCAGTGCGCCACTCGGGAGGCTCAGTGAAGCGAAGTCTTAATGCTACAGCATTCAGTGACATTCTAGACGATTCTGTCCTTCCAACTTTGTGGCAACAGTTTGGGGAAGACCCTTTCCTGTTTCAGCATGACAATGCCCCCGTGCAAAAAGCGAAGTCCATACAGAAATCGTTTGTTGAGATAGGTGTGGAAGAACTTGACTGGCCTGCACGGAGCCCTGACCTCAACCCCATCAAATTGGAACACCGAGCCGGGCCTAACATCAGTGCGAGACCTCACAAATGCTCTTGTGGCTGAATGGAAGCAAGTCCCTGCAGCAGTGTTCCAACATCTAGTGGAAAGCCTTCCCTTATAGCAGCGAAGGTGGGACCCACGCCATATTAATGCCTGTGATTTTGGAATGAGATGTTCGACTAGCAGGTGTCCACATACTTTTGGTTACTTTCCTGTTGGTTGGTTTATATCTCTGGCTGAAGTCGTTATATGACCGGTGATGCGGTGTCGTTGCTGGATCTGTGCCGGCTGGGCTGCACTCTCACCCCTTCCTTCAGGTTACGTCAGCGTCAAACCTGGCTGGGCGCATTATTCTAATGACCCCCCTCCCACCCCAGAACCGCTACCACCAGCACATCCCCGAATAACCCCCCACCGAAAAGTAGACAGAACGAGGGAGAGAGAGAGAGAGATAGCGGGAGAGAGAAATTCAGGGAAATGCTTTGAAGTGGCTTTTCACCGCAGCGAGTCTGCTGGCCGTCTCCCCGAGACGTGTCACCTTTGCCGAGAGGGAATAGGAAAATCACGTTTCGAATGGTAATGATAACATACTAATCACTTGAGCTCTTTGAAGAACGGGGGAGTGAGCTACTCTGTCAGTATCCCCGGCTTCCTTGTGCTCCGAGGCACACAGGCACAGCCATGGTCTAGGTGTATTAGCTTAAGCGTTGCATGTCAATACGTCCCCTCCATCTCCGCCGATCCATAGGGGCTCATTAAGCCGAGCTGACTCCCTTCTCTCTCCCCGCACGGCGCGCATCGGCACACCACCGTCACACTGCACACCCAGACACCCGCCAACCCCCTTCTCTCTCTCCCTCCTCTCCACCTCACTCTCTCCCACCAACATCCTCCGCCCCTCCCTCCCTTTAACTATTAAAAGTATTTCTGCAGTTTTAAATGACATCTGTCAACCACCAAGGAGAAGACGAGTAAAAAAATAAATAAAAAATGGAGGCATTTTTTTTCTTCTCTGTTCCCATCCCTCTGATTGTCAAAGTTTGAAAAGTGGGATGTCGTCTTATTTTATCTATTTTATTTCCTTGGAGTGATTAGCTGGTACACATCTTTGACAGGTTAACTAGAACTAGAGATTCCAGCGCTCCTCTCTCCCTCTTTCAAAACGGGTGGAAACCCCTTTCAGAGAGTTACCATTCATCTGAGTGGTGGATCTATGGTACGTTTATGGTAGCCTTGTTGGGCTTGCATAACATAACTCGTGTTAAAAGGGTTTAAAACGTCACACATGTAGGTTCAATAAAGACATGACTACTGAAAGACTGGAGAATCCCAAGGCAAATTACATATATGTAGGCCTAGATGTATAATTGAGTTCAGGTTATTATAAAAGATGGTACAACCCTTGACTGTGACTTTTCCGCATATCTATCTGAATGGCTTGTTAGGACCATTTATAATGTAATAATACAATGACATTGAATGTGGTGATTAGCAAGACAATTATATTTATATTAACGCAGCTCATTTTACGAAACATATTTCTAGCTTTGCGAACACGACAGTGGTTAAATATGTTTTTGTGAATGTGAAAACATTTGTGACTCCACGGATTGATTACATTTGTGACCAGCGTTTTACGCATTTGTGTCTCTCTTTACATTTGTGAGTTGTGTTTTACGGTCAATTTGTGCAGATTAATGATCTGGCATCCAGATTTGGAGATCTTCAATTATCTTAAAAATAAATAAATAATAATCCTAGCTTTCTTTCCTCCTTTCCTTGCTCCCTTTCCTTCCCTAGCACCCTTTCCTCGTCTCCTTTACTAGTTCCCTTTTCTCCTTTCTTAGCCTATTTCCTTTCTCCCTTTCCTTCCTTTCCTCCCCTCCTTAGCTTTCCTAGCTCCCTTTCCTTGTTTCCTTTCCCAGCACCATTTCATTTCCTCTTTTCCTAACTCCCTTTCCTAGCAAAGGAGGAAAGGAATATATGAAAGGCGGAAAATAAATGGGGCCAGGAAAGGAAATGGGGGAAGCTAGGAAATTATAGAATAAGAGGGAAAGGGAGAATGGTAAAAGGCTAGAGAAGGAAAGTGAGCCAGGAAATGAGGAAAGGATGCTAAGATGGGAGGAAAGAGAGTTAGGAAAGGATAGAATGAAAAGAGTGCTAGGAAACAAAGAAGAGGAAAGGAAGCCAGGATACCAAATGGATGCATTTCTAACAGTAAGTATGTGATATATTTGTTTTTATGATATTTTTAAGAGAACTGAAGATCTCCTAATCTTGATGCTGTGTCATTAATATGCACAAACTGATCCATAAAATGCAACTCACAAATATGTGGGGCAACTCACAAATGTAATTAAAGTCACAAATATACTGATAAAAAATATAAATGCATCAACTTCAAAGATTTTACTGAGTTACAGTTCATTTAAGGCTTATTGTAAAGGCACCGTTTCTTTCATAGGCTATGTCTTTGTCATATCCACGCTACCAACAATGGGCTGAAAGGAGTCTGAAGTGGTTGTTTGTTATGTTATTTGTGATGCTGCTTGTGTGCGTATGTACACTGAATAAAAATAGAAACACAACATGCAGCAGTTTCAAAGATTTTACATTTTACAATTTGTCAATTGAAATAAATAAAGTCCTAATCTATGGATTTCACATGACTGGGAATGCAAATATGCATCTGTTGGTCACAAAAAAATGTAGGGGCGTGGATCAGAAAACCAAGTCTGTGTCTGGTGTGACCACCATTTGCCTCATACAGCGTGACACGTCTCCTTCACAGAGAGTTGATCAGGCTGTTGATTTGTTGCCTGTGGAATGTTGTCCCACTTATCTTCAATGGCTGTGTGAAGTTGCTGGATATTGTTGGGAACTGGAACAAGCTGTCGTACACGTCGATCCACAGCATTCCAAACGTGCTCAATGGGTGACATGTCTGCCATGGAAGAACTGGGACATTTTCAGCTAACAGAAATTGTGTACAGATCCTTGCAACATGGGGCCGTGCATTATCATGCTGAAGCATGAGGTGATGGCGGCGGATGAATGGCACAACAATGGGCCTCAGGATCTCATCACGGTATCTCTGTGCATTCAAATTTCCATTGATAAAATGCAATTGTGCTCGTTGTCTGTAGCTTATGCCTGCCTGCCTACCCATACCATAACCCCATCGCCACCATGGCGCAATGTGTTCACAACGTTGACATCAGCAAACCACTCACCCACACAACGCCATACACGTGGTCTGCTGTTACATGAGGCCAGTTGGACGCCAAATTCTCTAAAACAACGTTGGAGGCGGCTTATGGTAGAGAAATGAGCATTCAATTATCTGGCAACATCTCTGGTGGACATTCCTGCAGTCAGCATGCCAATTGCACACTCCCTCAAAACGTGAGACATCTGTGGCATTGTGTTATGCAACAAAACTGCACATTTTATTGTCCCCGGCACAAGGTGCACCTGTGTAATGTTCATGCTGTTTAATCAGCTTCTTGATATGTCACACCTGTCAAGTGGATGGATTATCTTGGCAAAGGAGAAAGGCTCACTAACATGGATATAAACAAATTTATGCACACATTTTGAGAGAGCTTTTTGTGCGTATGGAAAATGTCTGGGATCTTTTATTTCAACTCATAGAACATTGGACCAACACTTTACATGTTGCGTTTATATTTTTGTTCAGTGTACATAAAATGCAGGTCATAAATGTAATCCGTGGCGTCACAAATGTTGTCCCATTTCTAAAATGTGCTCTTAATCCAACGAATGTATTTGCTAAGCATCATTTGTTTTTTGTTAACGTATGCTTTTAGATCATGACATATGTTTGACTGGGATTTTTATTTAAATGTTGCATTCTGTATTTGCAAAGCCAATTTTTTGTTGTTGTTTATGACTCACTACTCAACCACTTCTAACAGGGGCCAATATGTATGGAAAGTTTTGTTCAAATGGAAAAGGGTGCGGTCAAAACAGGGATTGAAATCAAACTGAACGACCTGTCTTTCAGAAGGGAACGGCTCGGGGCGGATGTTGGCCATGTCATTCACTGATATTGTTGATGCCAAATGTAACATTCTATTACAACTCCTACCAGTGTCTAGATAAACAAAACACCTCTGTCGTTGAAAAATGATCAAATCAATCACTTGCTTATTTAAGAAACACAAAGTACCTTGATACCCCTTTTAGAACTGCTGTATATCGTTTCAATGGGCAGCCGTGTCAGTTGTTGATACCTATGAGTATGTCAACATACAGTGCACTCTGTGTGCAAGGCTTGATATGCTGTTGTGAAGATGGATTCTGTAACTGGATCTCGTGTTTGTAAGGATTACTGTTAGTCTATACAAGGATAATCTAGTATTGTAAGTAGCCGATACTGACTGGTCAGCACCGGTATAGGTCTGCTAAACATGTCATGTTTGCACATGCCGTTTAAGAGTACCTACAATCCATTATTGTCAATATATCTCAGTGTCCATTTGTTTAGGATGTAGCTGTCACTGGTCCTTGTTTATATGATTGCATGGTACATGTCGCTGATGTGTTGTGTATTCTGCTATTTGTTTTCGTGCTTTCTGTTTATTCAGCCTTCAGTAATTATGTTAGGCTATTGTTGCATTCTTTTTACGTAGCACACTTCCAAATTCGTTGGCGTGATATGGTCCTATGGTCACTTCCTGAAGTGGTCTACTTGTTCTGTCATCATCCATTTGCCACACCAGTAGAAATTTTGAGAAAGCAATATCTTTCTTATGTACCATAACCAAATACATTAGGAGAGTAAATGTGTTTGATTTCCACTTTAATGAGGGTTTTCTCCTTAATTCCAGAGCCATCGCCTTGACAGGTTAATTCTTTTTTGAACTTGAAAGCTGCAAATGATAATTTATTACATCTCAATCAGCTCTTCCTCCCTCCCTCAACTTTGCCCTCCACGCTAAATGTGAAGTAATTACTTGCAGTAGACTGAACAAGACGAGGAGGGGAAATAAAAATTCAAAAAAGAGAAGAACCTTCTGGTGATTCTTATTTTAATATTGATTAAGAATAGATACTTTATTGTACTTATAGTATTCTTAGTTTTTTTTTGCAGTAACAACTGGGCGATTATGCCCCCCAACTCAACATGCATGTTACCGATATTTCACCGGCTACACATGGTTGTTAATGAAGAATATTGGAACTGGCCATTGCTGTTGTGGTGGTCTGTGTTTTGGTGACAGTGTTGAGATGTTTCTCTGAAACGCTTCCCAGCCCTCTCAATCATAATTTTTCTGTCTCGTTTTTCTCCAATTTGTTTTAGAGAGCACATCTGTTGGACAACACAGAGAAGCTGGAAAGGTCATCTCGGAGGCTGGAAGCTGGCTACCAGATAGCAGTGGAAACCGGTATGCATTCTGTTTGGATGGAAGGGGGGGGGGGTGAGTGAGCGACAGCAAATTGTCTCGCTCGTACGTGAGGTGGATAGAGAGAGAGAGGAAAAAACTCCTTGACGACTGGTGACATTTTCAGGAGCACATCAAAGGCAGGCAAGGGAGAGAGAGGTGTACGGGCGACAGAGCAGGCGCCGCTGCTCCTCGTTTGGCTCCTGGGAAAAACACACGCTCTTCTCCCCTGCATCTGCGCGCGTGTATGTGTGTGAGTTGTTTTTTTATAGCGCCAAAAAGACAGGGGTCTACTGAAATAAACAACATCAGCGTTTCCTCCACTAGTTCTTAATTTAGAGACCCAAACAAACCACAAAAAACATCACTGAATACATGGCCATCTAGAACAGAAAGTAATGTGTTTTCCTCATTACCAAGGTTAGTTTTTTAAAATCTTTAAATATGGAGAAATTATCTCGTTTGGATTTTAAATAGATTAAACCAGTTATTCGCTTTTTCTCGTCCTGACAGTCACAACATTATTGAGTCACAGTGTATTCCTTGGAGAGATATCAAAGCTCATTCTTGAAGTATCAACTGGCTTTCTGTGGCTTCCGCTGTAGTTTTGAAAAAGTTTGTTCATTTACACTATAATGGAGGAATGGCGCGCGTGTGACATCGACAGATTTAATCATTCACGTCGAGAAAGGGGTGCACAGACCACTGCCTTTTGATGTTCAGTAAGTAGAACTCACAAATTCATAAATACAATCTGCATTCTCTGCTTAAAAATGTCGTTTCATATGATTCTCTGATGATCTCCGAGACGTATATTATTCTTGTTTTCCCCGTGTCGAACTCTGTGGCAGACCCTATTTTGATTCCATTCGGTCACGTATTTCAGTTGAATGGCTCTTTTTGATGGTTTGTCTAGTGCGTTGGTTGGTGTTAAAGAAATGGTCCGTGTTCTACCCGTGTTCTGTACCTCCCGGGCCCATTACTTTCCACAGTAAGGGCTAGTCATGCGCCCTCTGAACCCTCATCTGCTCTGTTTGTGCGGCTAACTGAGAACAATGGTTGTTTATCCTGGTCTCACACACACTGCTCACTGCTCAGGTCTACACCAGCAGTGAGTTGTTTGGGGTTTGGTGGGGTGTGAGCCTTTGTCACCTCGTGTTTAATCTGTGACCCCCCCCTCACCCTCCTGTCGGTCCCGGCCCTCCGCTCAGATGCACAACCTGAAACGACAAATGCTCAGGGAGAACCAACGCTGAGAGGCAACAGCCGAGTCACGTTGGGAACACTGTCAGACCACAGACAACAAACAATCTTAGAACTCAAATGTGTTGAGACCCCAGACATGTGAAAAATGCAGTGCCTTCAAAAAGTATTTACACCCCTCAACTTTAAAAAAAATCTTGTTGTATTTACAGCCTGAATTAAGCGTTTATTACATTTACATTTTGTGTCACTGGTCTACACACAATACTGCATAATGTCAAAGTGGAATTATGTTTTTAGAAATTAATCAAAAATGAAAAGCGGAAATGTCTTGAGTCAATAAGTATTCAAACGCTTTCTTATGGCAAACCTAAATAAGTTCAGGAGTAAAAATGTGCTTACGTAGCATGATTTTTGAATGACTATGTCATCTCTGTACCCCACACATGCAATTATCTGTAAGGTCCCTCGGTCGAGAGGTGAATTTCAAACACAGATTGAACCACAAAGACCAGGGAGGTTTTCCAATGCCTCGCAAAGAAGTGTAGATCGGTGACAATAATACAAAATAAAAAATATTCTAAAACATGCATCCTGTTTGCATCAAAGCACTGAAGTAAAACTGCAAAAAATGTGGCAAAGAAATGTACTTTAAGTCCTGAATAAAATGCGTTATGTTTGGGGCAAATACAACACATCACTGAGTACCGCTCTTTATATTTAGTACCATATCTTTATATTTTCAAGCATGATGGTGGGTGCATCATGTTATGGGTATGCTTGTCATCGGCAAGGACTAAGGAGTTCTTTAGAATAAAAAGAAACTGAATAGATATAATCCTAGAGCAAAACCTGGTTCAGTCTGCTTTCCAACAGACACTGGGGGACAAATTCACCTTTCAGCAGGAAAATGACCAAAAACACAAGGCCAAATATACACTGGAGTTTCTTACCAAGAAGACATTGAATGTTCCTGAGTGGCCTAGTTACAGTTTTGACTTAAATCGTCTTGAAAATCAATGGCAAGACTTGAAAATGGCTGTGTAGTGATGGTCAACAACGAACTTGACAGAGCTTGAAGAATTGTTCAAGTAATAATGTGCAAATATTGTACAATCCAGGTGTGCAAAGCTCTTAGAGACTTACTCAAAAAGACTCAGAGCTGTAATCCCTGCCAAAGGTGATTCTAACATGTATTGACCCAGGGGTGTGAATGCTTATGTACATGAGATTTTCAGTAAACCTTGTTTTCACTTTGTCATTATGGGGTATTGTGTGTCAATTGTAATACTTTTTTGAATTCAGGCTGTAACACAACAAAATGTGGATTAAGTCAATGGGTGTGAATACTTTCTGAAGGCACTGAGAACACCAACGTTGACTAGTGGTCATTCATCCCAGGTGGTTTATGAATTTATGTGGCCAACCAATGCTGCTTCAAGAACCTGCACTGCATATTTACATCGGTGGACAATCACAGCACCACGAGAAGACATGAAATTCAGTGGGGCAATCCAGCTAAGGGATATTTTTGGTTTTGCAGTCATTTTGTTTAATGTTTTTCGTTGTATTTTACTGTTGACAAAATTCACGGAAGATTTTTGAAAGATTTTATTTTGTGCAGGTGCTCAATTCACTTGTTTGGCCTAGCAAACGCCCCATTCAGTTCTCTCACGTTCAAACTATAAGAGAAAATAATACAAGTATGTACCAGGCTTTTATTCATCGTTCTGACGCATAAACATTTCTACACTTTTAAGATGGCTTAAAATGGATAAAGGATATGCTTTGAAATGTTGAATGTCGGGATGGATATTGTCTTAAAAGGGTTAAACAATAGTAGGCTGTGCGTTGTGTTTGTCCAATCAAAGACTTACTCTGGTCATAAATATGCTGTTACACGACACAAACTCTTACTATGACGGAAAATTAAAGCATCCTTAGTGAAGAACAGTTAGTGTAGCTATTTTACAATAATTCAAAGTCGCCCTCCAAATCCACACAATATATAATTATGCCCCATAAGTACTGTAATTGACCAATGGAGAGAAAAAAATATTTAAAGACAGTTTCTCTTTTCTTTCAAAGAGAGAGAGATCCTGAACAAAGGCATAAAAAAAAGATGGCGCTCCAACTACTGCTTGCCCCCCCTTTACTTTGGCATCGATAACATTCCACTTAATGACCACAAATCAAAAAAGCCAGGGTACCATAAGGTCACTTTATAAAAAAGACGTCCTCTCAGTTCTTTGAAATGGTGAGTCTTCACAGAATATAATTTTAGAGAATTTATTTGAGCACTGTTTTTTTTTCTTTTTCTATTTCACGCTCTCCAGTGTATTTTGGAAAGCGCTGGCTTGCCAAGAGCACTGAAAGCCCTTTGAGGGATATTGAGAAGGCTCTGTGGACATCCCAAGCTATTTACCACACACACCCTTAAGAACCAGCCTCTGTTTGTCTCATAAATAAAGTATAGAACTTCATTAGTGGAGGGCACAGACTTAAAAGGCGCGCATATGAACATGCAGACGGAGGGCTAGCCTGTTTTAAAGAGAGCCCTAAGTACAGGAGGAGGGCATGTAGTTAGCCAATTTAAACGCATTTGAATCAAGGGTGTCTGCAAGCCCAAAATATGAGGAGGCTAGACTGACTCCAAATCAAAGAGGTCAGACTCTGAGGCACAATTTGACTTTGTGAAGATGTGAGAGGGGTCTGATTGGACATGTTTAGAGATGGATGGCATGTCAGATTCCATTTTGTAGATGTACTGAAGTGCTCTCTCCCCTTGATTAGAATCAATTGGAGAGGGAGAGGGTAGAGTTAGTTTTGTTTGCTGAGGGGCGATTAATACAATACTGGCTCCCTTTGAAGTGCATACACTTACAGTATACCTGAACACTATACACGTACATACTGTACTCAATTGATTATTGACCTAAAATAATACTTTTTGAGAAAATAAAGAGAAATACAATCACTCTGTTTAAACTTAAGATGCTTCTGGGAGTAATTTGTTTTGTTTAGCCTGTACCGGTGTATGTTTGTTAGATGGCACACGTTAGTGTTTTGAAGTAATATTTTTTCCCATCTATGATTTGACAGGCATATTATTGTACATGTATTGGATATTAATCATTAGAAAAAACAGAGGCCTCTAATCTTGGCGCCACCAAAATGTCAACCCCCTTTTCCTCTTTTAAAGCTCAGCAGTCGAAAACAAAGCAAAGCAACTGATACAAACCACAAAGTGGGCAAAACGAATAAAAGAGAAACTCAAGGGGCCAGCGATGAAGCCGATATCGCTCCTCGGCTCGCGGCCCCGGTGTCTGTGCTCTGATCGATGGGGGAAAATGAAATCAGCTCATTAGGGATTGATTTCAGCCCTGTTTAGATAAGCAGAGCGGGTCGGGGCCCGGCCCCTGGTGGCCCCTCGGCAGCCCAAAGTTCACTCTGTGCCAGGCAGAGAGCAGCACCGCAGGCCATCAACTTTATTAGCACTGAGATAAGCTGATTAGACCTTGTCAATCAAAGGTGCCAATGACTCAATCGACAGACCCGGCCTTTCTTTTTCTCCCTTTTCTTCCCTTCTCTCTCTCTCCCTCCCACTCTCAATCTCCCTCGCTTTTTATGATAAATCATTGAAGCGACCAACAAAGCAGTAGGCAGACATCGTGGGCTAAGCTAAGCAGCCCTGCAGTTGTCACCAAGGCGGACGTGCAGGGACCCTGTGATGATGTGACAACTGTATTACAGATTAGATCAATTTGTTTTAGAGCAGTTTGATTTCCAACTGCAGCGGTATTAAAAGTCGAGGGGAGGAGAGGGAGGGAGAGAGCATTGATTGTCGTCATCGAACATGACTCCAGCGGCAGAGCACAGGGTGTTGGGGACACAGATAACTAAATAGATAAATGATGGGGTGGAGAAATAAATAAATATGTTTTGTAAACATACAAAAAGACGTCGGCACTCGTTTGAAGCAAAGCATGGCTTTGAGACTTGCTGTGAGTCCATGGGTGCTGGAGTGCCTCGGTAACATGGCTCACGCTTGTCCCCGGCTTGCACGATCTCCCCCCTCCATCTTAGTCCTTTCTTTCTCTGTTTCTCTTCTCACTCTCTTAATTTCTCCCCGTTCTGTCTTAAGATCAGACTTTATCATTCTTTTGGTGTTTAGCCACGAAAGTGACGCTTGCGCTTCAAATCCTTTTTGGCTAAACACTTAGCAAATGACATAACAAGCTATATTTAGCAATACCCAGAAATCATTTTTAGGAACTGGCTTTCAACGTTGAATTTTCTTTTCTTGTTCTCTTCTTATGAGACAACACATTTATAACTGATGTTGACGGGTTTTGTGCTATTTGGTAACAGAGGACAAAATCTAACAAAAAATCTAACTATCTGTCAATACCATTTAGCGTCATTGTATCAAATCCAGCTACATTGGGTCTCGGGCAAAGAGAAAAAAAGGGAAGGGGAAAAAAGGTCATATTCTGCTAACTGGTATCATTTGTTATTTATCAGAGAATCTAGTTAGTCACAAAATAGTATACTTAAGTCTAATATTCCCTCTCCTCACAATGTTCATAATAGTGAAAATGTAAGTTACGAATCTGTTCATCTGTTGATTTCAATTTGAATAGCTTACATTGTGGTGTTGTTTACATGGTCCTCTTTGTCGTTGTTTGAAGGAAGTTTAGTTTATTAGGATCCCCATTAGCTTCTGCACACGCAGCAGCTACTCTTCCTTGCGTCCACAAAAAACGTACAAATACATCACAAAGTACAGAACGGTTATAGACAAGAACAGCAAAAGATATTACAGAAAAATACAAAGTAATACATTGTCAAGACACCAAGAAACTATTTACACACTATTCATATATGCATATTAAAATATTTATCTACAGTACAGTTATATTACATCTTTATAAAGAGGAGAGGCGCTGTGATACAATGTTTTTAAATTAACGTTTTAAAGCTAAATTAACAATAAAGTGCTTCACATGGTCTAGGGTGGGGTAGATTTTGTATTTACAAAATGTATTAAGACTAAATATTTTGCGTGTCACGTCCAAATGATAGAGCCAAGTTTATCCAAGAAGTAGTGAATTGATTAATACAATGTATTCAGATCATTTACACATACGTTGTGGCGTCTATGTCGAGATATACCCATTGTAGATCCCTTTCTTAGGAATGTAGGCTCTATCTCCACTTCTGCTTCAGCTTATTCATTCTGTGGCACAGTGTCATTTTAATATTTCAGTATGTTCTTGTTCATTTGTCTTTTATAAGGACAGTTTGCTAAAGTGGATTTCCTCGAGGTATAGCATATTCAATAACTTTCGTTTTTTGTAGTCTGATAAAATCTGAATGCTGTGGTGTTTCAAAAAGAATAGGAAGTTATTTGATAATTGTTTGATTCATGGCGCTGAGAGATGGGATTAAAATATTTCACAGCTTGAGTTTGCAGTTAGGCAGAAAGGAGGCCTTTTATTAAATATTTTTTAAGGGGGAAATGTATTTGTCTTTTGTCTCAAGGAAAGAAATCAATTCTAAGAAATATAGACGGAATATAGCCCGAAACTGTATTTCCGACATATATACGCCTTAACGTATAGCCTAACATTTTGCTTTCAGTAAATCTACCCACGGGTAAGCTGTTTATCGGTAAACCCCCCCGGCGGATGAAAGGCCTCGTAATAATGATTTTTTTCTCTCCTAATCGGGCCTTGTCAGCGAGGCGTCTTATCGTGGAGAGGAAAATGACACCGATCCTATCGAAGAGCCCGAGTCCGGGTTTGCGGCGTGTGCCCCCCCCCCCCGGCTGCGGCCTTGCCATATCTAGCGCCGCCACAAACGGCGGGCGCCGCTTTTTTCATGTGGACTTCAAAAACGTCGCGAGTCATTAAAATTTGCACCCGCGTTTGGCTGCCGGGATCAGCCACTCCAGAGAGAAAATGCGATGTGGGAAGAGGAGACTCGCTAAATGTGCTAATTCCATCCTCACATGTTTACGGCTTAATTTTAATCGGTTTGAGGGGGGAAACTATTGGGGGGGGGCTATGAGAAAGCTTCACATTGCAATAAATTGCCATTATCTTGGACACCCTAGGACTCAGCTGTTCCATGGATTTAGGGGTCTACTGGCAACAGTGTTTATTGTGGCACACAAAAAAAGTGTTTACGCTTGAACTGTGCTAGCTAAGGCGCAATCGCTGGCTTCAGCCTGCACAGACAAAGGCCCCGACCTGACACAATGGCCAGCCTGCATACAGACCCCTCAATGCAAGAGCTCAACCAACAGACTCGAGAGAGTGTGTGGGGTTCATCTGCGCATTCGCTCGTCTGTCTGTGAGTCCGCAGGTGTTTGTCGCAAGAATCCGACTTGCAATGTTAGCTCAAGTTAAGTGGACTCATTTGGTGGCGGCCGTATCAGAATGAAGCTCGTGAGATGTTTGTGAGAAANAACGACGCGAGTCATTAAAATTGCACCCGCGTTTGGCTGCGGGTGTCAGCCGCTCCAGAGCGAAAATGCGATGTGGGAAGAGGAGACTCGCTAAATGTGCTAATTCCTGCCTCACATGTTTACGGCTTAATTTTAATCGGTTTGAGGGAGGAGGAGGGGAGGAAAACTTTTTTTGGGGGGGGGGGGGCAATGAGAACCTCACATTGAAATAAATCGCCATTATCTTTGACACCCTAGGACTCAGCTGTTCCAAGGATTTAGGGGTCCACTGGCAACGGTGTATATTGTGGCACACAAAAAGTGTTTACGCTTGAACTGTGGTAGCTAAGGTGCAATCGCTCGTTTCAGCCTGCACAGACAAAGGCCCGACTCGACACAATAGCCAGCCAGCATACAGACCCCTCAATGCAAGAGCTCAACCAACAGACTTGAGTGTGTGTGGGGTTCATCTGTGTGTTTGCTTGTCTGTCTGTCTGTTGGTCCGCAGGTGTTTTTCGCAAGAATCCGACCTGCGACGTTAGCTCCAGTTAAGTGGACTCGTCGAGGCGGCCATATCAGAATGAAGCTAGGGAGATGTTTGTGTGAAATGAAAGTGACCCAGTCGTCATACATAGCTTTTCCAGAATTCAGGAGTGAACAGAATACTTCTTGCTCCAGTTAAGTTCTATTATTACTGCTAGCATAGCATCCTGTTAGCAGCCCATTTAGTCTGCATGGTGGTTGCTAACAAGGATCAACGGTGCTAAGAGAAAGCGGTGGATCTACAGTAATTAGACTTTTAGTAGAATGATAAGCTTCAACAAAGAGCAGGCTTCCTATCGACATAACGAGAGTCTTAAAGTAATGATTAGCCCATGAAGCTTAGACTGGAAGGATAGACCTCTGAGCATTTCTTCTTCTTAGTGCAGCATTGTAATAAGAAAGGTTTCCCCCTTCAAGTACAGAAGGCAACATTACCAAAAGAAGGATAAAACCCATGGAAGGTCAACAAATCATTCATTGGATTGATGTAAACATGAATACATTGGGAGGCAGTTTAATAATGCAACAATGTATAAAGGCCCATTCTGATCAATGTTTAATTCAGCGGTGTCATTCATTATTACGTTGATATAAATGATACACAAGGCCACTTAAACAAAACAAATATTTATGAGGGAAAAAACTAAGTGCTCATATTACACTTTACAATGAACAATTGTTGGTGAACATGTTGATTTATAGTAATACCTGTTCACAATGTAGCCTGATCTCACTTTTTCAAAAAGCACATTTAAAAAGGTAGACATTTTTTATTTCAAACCACAAACCAGCTTCTTTTCTGTTATTTCGAGGTTACAACCACTATAAAGATACCCCCCTCCCACCTCCCTGTACGCACAGCAGAAAGTGCAGCACTGACCTCGAAGTGACACACAGAGAGAGGAAGAGAGAGAGCTCAGAAAAGGGATGAGTGGGATTGCGTTAAAATGAACTGTTTCAGAAGGAAATGGGAGACAAAAGCGAGGACTCTGGGCCCCCATGGGCGCTTTAAAGAGCTGCTACATCTGTGGCACTGAAATATTTAAAAAAGAGAAGGGGGGGGGAAAGAAGTGAAATTAAGTAAAGGAGAGGCAGAGAGGGAGAAGTGTGCCACCTTGTCAATACTAGTCCTCTGATGACAATGACACATTGATGACAGACAATTGATGCCAGTGAAAAGAGTAGGAAATTGTTTTTTAAAGAGCTATGCATGGGGAGTGAAAGACAATGCGATCAGTATATTTACACCTGTTATTTTATGTATTGATTAATTCAATATACACCAGTTAGCATCTTGCCCTCCTACCCCTTTACTCCTGTGGGTCAGTAGAGAGCATCTTCTATGATATGGAACCAACAAGCTTTGCTTTAGTGTAGTAGGTTTGATGTGTGTTTATTGTATATGAAGGCTAGTGTAGAATGCAGACACGTAACCCCCAGTCTCGGTGGCTGGGTGTAAGAACAGAGACCAGGCCTAAACGCTGTTTTTAGCCCCTCTCTACCTATAACCCTCACACACACACACACACACACACACCGATACACACACCCACACACGTACAAATACTTTAAACACATTAACCATCAGAAACACATGATTAGGCATCGCCGTCTGTCCCCTCTGTTTGCTCTCCTCCTGGTCGCCCTGAGGAGCGGGTCCCCACGCTTCCCCCCTCGGCCCCTCAAAAGAGTTTCCTCCTCGGCAGCCCCGTGCCCACGGACAGGACGCCCGCGCGTTTAGCACGCCCGGGGAACATGAAACGGCCCAGCCCGGGATGTCAGCTGGTCGCCCCATCTGCCAATCAGTGGGACAGCAAGGCTTTTGTCTGGGGGGTGGGGG
>NC_036848.1:29453393-29499211 GCF_002910315.2 Salvelinus sp. IW2-2015 | reverse complement strand
AAGTAGAGTGGGGATGGGAGGTGGAGGGCGGGGTTGACGTTGAAGTGCAAACAGCCACCACCACCGTGTGTCTAGCTGAGATAGGGATAGTAAGATGGGAGCATAGTGCTGGAAACTAGACACACAATAGGTTATGACTAGTGTGGGTCGTTGTTTTGTTGTTGTTTGCGACACTGCCAAATTCTTGTAATGGAAGTGCATTCTATTGTCAATATGGCTGTTGGTTTCTGGCTCATACACACTGTATGACGAACAGCAGAATGTCACCTGCTATAGCTGTGATAAGTACACCAACAAACGTTTTCCAGTTTGGATACTCCGTTCTTTGTCGTTATGTGAATTTGAATGACAATGCAGTACAGTTTTTGAGGGACGTAGATGTGTGAAAAAGATTGTCCTACCGAATAGAGTAATTTAATTGGTCTCAATCAAAATATGACTTTCCTTTTTTATGGAAATCCCTGTTGGCACTCGTCTGAAATGAATTTCAAGTTGCAGAACTTCAGTCGGGTCTTTCCGTCCTCCCGTTAAAGAACATAACCTTGGCAATACAAACCGTTTGACTCCCATAGTAACGAACATGCGCGTGTGTGAGTGGATGGGTGGCTGGTTCTGCACGGGAGGGTTTTTCCATGTGCATTCTGCTGTACGGCAGATAGGCCGCGCCCTTGAGCCACCGTGGGAGGTTCTGTAAGCCCGGGTTTTGGGTTCTTCTCAGTCTGCAGAAGGTAACAGCGGGGCCTCTACACACACAGGCGTGCTGTGTTAAAGTATTTGGACTGAAAATACTTCCTGAAAAGAGACAAGCGGCAACTCACAAGAACTGGTTGTGTGTTTATCACCGAGGCTTTGTTTGTTTTTGTTGTCATGCTTTCTGAGAAAATCTGTTTGTTTGTGTGTTTTCTGTTTGCCGTCAGTTATATTGCCCTCAGTTAAATTCCATGTTTTTTCCAGTGTGTTGTCAAGCTCGTCTTGTAATTATTTGAGTCAAATCAGGATGGCGCATAGAAAGAATGAACAATGAAGTCTTTCCTCACATTTCTCAGTCCCACTATACAACGTAAGCCGTGTAGGCTTGTTGAACTGTGTTCAAACTCCTCCTCCTGTCAGGAGAGCTCCGGTTAGGTGTATGTAAGGACTGAAATATCCCAACATAAGCCCCTGATTTCCAACAACTGTAGAATGGCAGGGTTTACATAGCCTAACATTAAGAAATGTAATGTGCAGTACAATGGCGGTTGAGCAAGTTTGTTTACAAGTCAGGTGTGATGCGGCATTGAGATTAATTTCTCTTCACTCAACGAGAACGGTTGTAGCGTTTCTCGGCCTCGTTCTCTAGCAACCATTTTTTTTTTAAATGTATTTTATTAACACATCAAACAATATCTGAATATAATGTTCTTAAAGCATGAAAGTGTTTTTAGGCGTTTATGCAGCACAATTAAAGAATACAAGTACAAGACAATGCCAGTAAATATTAGGTTAATCAGGTGACGCTAAATATCACAAGACTATTTTCCCTGACCTCTCCCCTCGTTAATAGCTTTGGGGAAAACATGTTCGCTTCATTTGAAAACACTATTGAAAGGCTCCACTCGGTAGGAGCGGGTTGACTTGGATTGTTGTCCTTGTGCTTTGTCAGATATTTTCATGGAACTCATTTTAATACAGCCCTTAACCTTTGTCTTTTCAGTCAGACATCTATCGATCCCAGAACTTGTCGTCATTGTGCCGGGGCTAGATTAGACTCTTTTTCTGTTTGGGATCATAGCATTGAACTCATATCGCTAAATAGGAATGAGTTAATTAATATACTGTTTTCAATGGGGTTTTTTTAACCACAAGACTCTCAGAAGATGTTGAGAAGGTCAGTTCACTCAATAGTACAGCGAACAAAGTTGAAACTTCCTGTATAGGATATTCACCCTCCAGTGATACAATTTTATATTGGCATCTTTCAATCATTGGTCATCATAGGCATTCAGTCATACACAGGATTTATCACATTGACTTTGAATAAAATGTTTTCTTGCATGCTTTTAGTAAGATGTTGTGTAATTTTTATCAACCTGATATATAGACTAATGGCTGAAAGGTGGAAGGCTCATTGTAACCGCTTACTTAATTCATACAATAATCGTTAGTGTTTCTGAATTCAGACATATGGACTTAATGCAAATGTGGGCGATGAGAAGGGGGAGGTGTGTGTGTGTGTGTGTGTGTGTGTGTGTGTGTGTTTTTCTTTAGAATAATTATATGCCAGGATCCCTTCTTTAATGCATTGGTAAGCTCTTTTGCTGAACACACACACACTTAAACACACACGCTTAAACACACACACACACACACACACACACACACACACACACCGGGACAGGTGATGGTTAAGATCTTACACATATGGAGATGCTGTGTGTTGTTCTGGTGGTGTTTTGAACGTATGTCTGCTCCCCAGTCTGACAGGTTCACCCTCCTCTCCAGGGGACGCCTTCACTTGTAATTTCCACAGTGACACTGAAATGGCGGTGACAACAATGGCTTCGCCGTCATAACTGCATCTATATTGTTAAAGGTAACTTAACATGCTTAGATATAGGCACTTGATCTGTGATGTAAATACATTTGAGCGTGCTCAGCATTTTCATCACTATATATCTCTGGAGGGGTTCATTCTCCTGGTGATTATTGTTGTGATTTTATTCCTTCTCAATTCTAGGTAATTTTCTAGAAAAATAAGAAAATACGATTTTACCCATCGTTGCATGGTAAGGAATGGCATAATTGACTTTGATGGTATCAATTTGGCTTATCAGGCTTCCGATAAACTTTGCCAATGGAAGTTCAATAGGAGTTCAAAAGACCTCTGGAGGTAAGAGCTCTCATCGAGGACATTTATATATATCTTTTTTAAAGACTTCCGTAAAGACTATAAACATGTGCTCGTTTTGCCTTTGTATCTCAGCCTGAACCATAGAGATCTGCTGAGACCCAAGTGCTCACATTTACTTAGTCAGTAGGGAGGCCTTGTGTGTACGTATCCACATCGGGAAATGGCAACACTGCAGCCTCTGCCTCTCCCATCTGCAATGGACAGCTTGTTTTAAACCGGTTTGAAATGTCAGCGTAAAACACAACTCAAAGGGAGCCAGTGCAACCTGTTGGATGGTGGCCTGTTACAAGCCAATGCAATATTTCAATCTGGACAACCACATCCACGTTTCAGTCAAGCCAAGTAAGATGGCGTGCATGAGTCTGTTGGCCCTTTTGTGTGTTTGTGCACATACACAAAATGACCCAAAGCGTTTCTGCAACTTCATTAGTCTATGGCAGTTTATGTTCGATAGAAGTTCTGCAATACGTTGCAGGTTTGATTAGAATTCAGAGCGGATCCTCTTTAACACCCCTGTTAACCAGCGTTTCCCAAACTCTGTCCTCGGGACCCCAAGGGGTGGTGCACGTTTTGGCTTTTGCCATAACACTACACAGCCGATTCAAATGATCAAAGCTTGATGATTAGTTGATTATTTGAATCAGTTTTGTAGTGCTATGGCAAAAACAAAACGTGTTTTGGGAAACCCTGCTGTAAACACTCAAATGGGCATCGTTTCTTAATGCCCATTGCAATGTTCACCTATCCTGTTACTTTCATGAGGGGTGATTTTTGGTAAATCTGGGCCAAGGCTGTGTTTTTAAACACAATGACAGAGGGGGGGGTGTGTAGTGACCGGGCCAGGCATCCTGGGCCACCTGGATTTAATCGGGCCAAAGAAGAGGCCCATGTCCGTCTGGGGCCCCAGTCTCCTGTCCACACATGGCTGCAGATCGACGAACAGAAGGTGTCTCCTCAGAACTCACACCTGAGCTCGCTCCCAGCCTGGGACTGGCCTAACTTTTCCCTCCCTCCCTCCATCCATCCCCTCATCCACTGTCCTCAGCATTATCACCTCTGTCAAGCCCTATCACCCCCCCCCCTTCTCTCTCTCCATTTCTACCTCCATGCCTCTCTCCTTCTCTCTCTATGGCCATGACCTGATCTACTTTTATCTTTCTCTCCGGAACCCTTTGATGTCTGCCACTTTACCCCGTCCACAGATCATGTGTACTTTTCACAAACAGCTTCTCACTTCATGCTTAGTGTGTTGATGTATATACATTTCAAAACACAGATATTTAGTAAATGGTCACTGGACTTTCTCAGCCCACTGTATGTAACCAGATTGACTATGACTAAGGTTGAGTGTGAGTTCCACTGTGGTATAGGTACTGTATGTCTTGTTCGCAGTCAACGCCGGTTTCCACTTTCTTTCGTTGATGTTTTTCATAAGTATCTCGGCTCAAGTAATTGTTTATTGGTTGCGTACACAGATTTGCAAATGTTATCGCAGGTGCTGCAAGGTGCTTGTGTTTCTAGCTCCGACCATGCAGTAATAATGCCTACCAATACAAAAGAATAAGCACATAATCCAAAAATTAAGAAATATCAGATCGAGCAATGTCAGAGTCCGGGAATATAAATATACACTCTTGCCAGTTTATTAGGTACACCATCCCGTTCACGAAAATGAATCGCTGCTGCAGAGACAGTAAATCACGTGGCTGTGGCTTGCTATACAAAGCAGGCAAAACAGGCATTGAGGCATTCAGTTACTGTTCGAATGGACGTGAGAATGGGCAAAACGAGTGATCTAAGCGACTTTGAGTATGGTGTGATTGTTGGTGTCAGGCACGCCGGATCCAGTATCTCAGAATCTGCCACCCTCCTGGGCTTTTCATACACAAGTGTCTAAGGTTTTACTAAGAGTGGTGCTACAAGCAAAAACCATCCAGTCAGCGGCAGTCCTGTGGGTGAAAACAGCTCGTTGATGAGAGAGGTCGAAGGAGAATGGCAAGAATCGCGCAAGCTAACAAGCAGGCCAGAAACAGACAAATAATGGCGCAGTACATTGTCCAGTATCCACATTATCCACAGTTCCACGGCATCTTGGAACACACAACTTGTCCATCCTTGTCATCGGCTATTGCAGCAGACGACCACACCGGGTCCCACTCTGATCAGCTAAAAACAAGAAGTGGCTCCAGTGKGCACGCGATCATCGATACTGGACAATTGAAAAGTTGAAAAACATTGCCTGGTCTAATGAATCCTGGTTCCTGTTGCTTCATGCTGATGGCAGAGTCAGGATTTGGAGTAAGCTGCATGGGTCCATGGCCCCATCCTGTCTGGTGTTAACGGTATGTGCTGGTGGTGTAATAGTGTGGGAAATGTTCTCCTGGCATATGTTAGGTCCCTTGATACAAATTGAGCAACGCTTCCATGCCCTGAACCATTCAGGCTGTTCTGGAGGCAAAGGGGGGTCCGACCTCGTACTACACTGAACAAAAATATAAACTTAACATGCGACAATTTCAAAGATTTTACAGAGTTATAGTTCATATAAGGAAATCCGTCAGTTTGAATAAATTCCTGAGGCACTAATATATGGATTTCACATGTCTGGGAATACAGATATGCGTCTGTTGGTCATAGATACCTTAACAAAAAAGGTAGGGGCCTGGATCAGAAAACCAGTCAGTATCTGGTGAGACCGCCATTTGCCTCATGCAGCGAGACACATCACCTTTGCAGAGTTGATCAGGCTGGTGATTGTGGCCTGTGGAATGTTGGCCCACTCCTCTTCAATGGYTGTGCGAACTTGCTGGATATTAGCGGGAACTGGAACATGCTGTCATACATGTTGATCCAGAGCATGCCAAACATGCTCAATGGAAGAACAGGGACATTTTCAGCTTCCATGAATTGTGTACAGACCCTTGCGACATGGGGCCGCAAGGGCACAACAATGGACCTCAGGATCTCATCACGGTATCTCTGTGCATTCAAATTGCCATTGATACAATGCAATTGTGTTCGTTGTCTGTAGCTTATGCCTACTCATACCATGACCCCACCGCCACCATGGGGCACTCTGTTCACAACGTTGACATCAGCRAACCACTCCCCCACACGATGCCATATACGCTGTCTGCCTTCTGCCCAGTACAGTTGAAACCGGGTTTCATCCATGAACAGCACACTTCTCCAGTGGCCATCGAAGATGAGCATTTACCCACTGAAGTCGGTAACGACGACAAACTGCAGTCAGGTCAAGACCCTGGTGAGGACAACAAGCACACAGATGAGCTTCCCTGGGACGATTTCTGACAGAAATTCTTTGTTTGTGCAAACCCACAGTTTCATCAGCTGTCCAGGTGGCTGGTCTCAGACGCCTGCATGTGAAGAAGCCAAATGAGGAGGTCCTGGGCTGGCGTGGTTATACATGGTCGGCAGTTGTGAGGCCGGTTAGACGTACTGCCAAATTCTCTAAAATGACATTGGAGGCTGCTTATGGTAGAGAAATGACCATTCAATTCTCTGGCAACAGCTTTGGTGGACATTCCTGCAGTAATCATGCCAATTGCACCCTCCCTCAAAATTTGAGACATCTGTGGCATTGTGTTGTCTGACAAAACTGCACATTTTAGAATGGCCTTTTATTGCACCTGCGTAATGGTCATGGTGTTTAATCAGCTTTTTCATATGCCACACCTGTCAGGTGGATGGATTTTCTTGGCAAAGGAGAAATGCTCACTAACAGGGATGTAAACAAATTTGTGCCCACAATTTGAGAGAGAGAAGCTTTTTGTGTTCATGGAACATTTCTGGGATCTTTTATTTCAGCTCATGAAACATGGGACCAACACTTTAAATGTTGTTTGTATTTTTGTTCAGTATAGATAATAATAAACTGGCCACTGAGTGTATATAATGGTGTGTATGGACAGTATATGAATAGGAAATGTTTGTACAGCAGTTGGTATGTAGGATGAGCCATGACTAGAATACAGTATACTTAAGTGGGTAAAACAACATGTAAACATTATTAAAGTGACCAGTGTTCAATGACTATGTACATGGGGCAAAGCAGTCGCTAAGGTGCATGGCAGAGTTCCCGAGTGGTAGCCAACAAGTAACAGTGACTAAGGCTCACGGCATCTCTTGACTTAATTCCTTGAAAAGAAAGTCCGTTTTTGGCTGTCTGTTGGCATTTATTTTATCTTGAAGTGACAGGGTGAGAAGCCACGGAAGCAGTATACAGTTGAAGTCGGAAGTTTACATACACCTTAGCCAAATACATTTAAACTCAGTTTTTCACAATTCCTGACATTGAATTAATACTAGTAACAATGTCCTGTCTTAGATCAGTTTGGATCACCAATTTATTTTAAGAATGTGAAATGTCAGAATAATATTAGAGAGAATTATTTATTTCAGCTTTTATTTCTTTCATCACATTCTCAGTTGGTCAGAAGTTTACATACACTCAATTAGTGTTTGGCAGCATTGCCTTTCAATTGTTTAACTTTGGTCAAACGTTTCGGGTAGCCTTCCACAAGCTTCCCAACAAATATGTTGGGTGAATTTTGGCCCATTCCTCCTGACAGAGCTGGTGTAACTGAGTCAGTTTTGTAGGCCTCCTTGCTCGCACACGCTTTTTCAGTTTTGTCCCCACACTTTCTATAGGATTGAGGTCAGGGCTTTGTGATGGCCACTCCAATACCTTGACTTTGTTGTCCTTAAGCCATTTTGCCACAACTTTGGAAGTATGCTTGGGGTCATTGTCCATTTGGAAGACCCATTTGCGACCAAGCTTGAACTTTAATCCATTTTGTGAAGTGCACCAGTCACTCCGCAGAACAGCCACACACATGATGCTGCCCACCGCCTGCTTCGGTTGGGATGTTCTTCGGCTTGCAAGCCTCCCCCTTTTTCCTCCAAACATAACAATGGTCATTATGGCCAAACAGTTCTATTTTTGTTTCATCAGACCAGAGGACATTTCTCCTAATGTGTATATAGATACTTTTTGTGCCTGTTTCCTCCAGCATCTTCACAAGGTCCTTTGCTGTTGTTCTGGGATTGATTTGCACTTTTCGCACCAAAGTACGTTAATCTCTATGAGACAGAACGTGTCTCCTTCCTGAGCGGTAGACGGCTGCATGGTCCCATGGTGTTTATACTTGCGTACTATTGTTTGTACAGATGATCGTGGTACCTTCAGCGTTTGGAAATTCTCCAAGGATGAACCAGACTTGTGGAGTTCTACAAAAAAAAAATCTGAGGTCTTGGCTGATTTTCTTTTGATTTTCCCATGATGTCAAGCAAAGAGGCACTGAGTTTGAAGGTAGGCCTTGAAATACATCCACAGGTACACCTCCAATTGACTCAAATGATGTCAATTAGCCTATCAGAAGCTTCTAAAGCCATGACATTTTCTGGAATTTTCCAAGCTGTTTAAAGGCACAGTCAACTTAGTGTATGTAAACTTCTGACCTCCTGGAATTGTAACACAGTGAATTATAAGTGAAATAATCTGTCCGTAAAACAATTGTTGGAAAAATGAACTTGCTATGCACAAAGTAGATGTCCTAACCGACTTGCCAAAACTATAGTTTGTTAACAAGAATTTTGTGGAGTGGTTGAAAAACGAGTTTTAATGACTCCAACCTAAGTGTATGTTAACTTCCGACATCAACTGTATGTCTCCAACAAGTCCGAAGCTAAGTCAGGTGCTTTGTTTTACTGTGTTGCTCTGCCGCAGCTGGGGTTGAGAGGAAACACCACCAGCTGACTGTGTGTGTATTAGAGTTCGACCGATTATGATTGTTCAAGGCCGATACCGATTATTGGAGGACCAAATAAAAGCCGATAGCGATTAATCGGCTGTTTTTTATATATATATTTGTAATAATGACAATTACAACAATACTGAATGAACACTTTTATTTTAACTTAATATAATACATACAATCAATTTAGTCTCAAATAAATTATGAAACATGTTCAATTTGGATTAAATAATGCAAAAACACAGTGTTGGAGAAGAAAGTAAAAGTGCAATATGTGCCATGTAAAAAAGCTAACGTTTAAGTTCCTTGCTCAGAACATGAGAGCATATGAAAGCTGGTGGTTCCTTTTATGAGTCTTCAATATTTCCAGTTAAGAAGTTTTATGTTGTTGTTATTATAGGAATTATAGGACTATTTCTCTCTATACAATTTGTATTTCATATACCTTTGACTATTGGATTTTCTTATAGGCACTATAGTATTGCCAGCCTAATCTCAGGAGTTGATTGGCTTGAAGTCATGAACAGTGCTGTGCTTCATGCATTGCGAAGAGCTGATGGCAAACGCAGGAAAGTGCTGTTTGAATGAATGCTTACGAGCCTGCTGCTGCCTACCACCGCTCAGTCAGACTGCTCTATCAAATATCAAATCATAGACTTAATTATAATATAATAAAGACACAAATACGAGCCTTAGGTCATTAATATGGTCAAATCCGGAAACTATCATTTAGAAAACAAAACGTTTATTTTTCAGTGAAATATGGAACCGTTCCGTATTTTATCGAACGGGTGGCATCCCTAAGTCTAAATATTGCTGTTACATTGCACAACCTTCAATGTTATGTCATAATTATGTAGATTTTTTTTTTGCGAAGTAGGCTGTGATTCGATGATAAATTAACAGGCACCGCATTGATTATATGCAACACAGGAGAAGCTAGTTAACCTAGTAATATCATCGACCATGTGTAGTTAACAAGTGATTATGTTAAGATTGATTGATTTTAAGATAAGTTTAATGCTAGCTAGCAACTTACCTTGGCTCCTTGCTGCACTCGTGTGACAGGTGGTCAGCCTGCCACGCAGTCTCCTCATGGAGTGCAATGTAATCGGCCGTAATCGGTGTCCAAAAATGACGATTGCCGATTGTTATGAAAACTTGAAATAGGCCATAATTAATCGGCCATGCAATTYTGTCACTGAATGGCTTGAACTGATTTCTAAAGTTTCCCTCATATGTTGTCTCCGTCTGTTTATCCTTTCACAAGACACAGACCAAGCCATTCCTAATAATGCAAAAACTCTAACAAGCATTTGCAACCCTTTTCTTCTGGCTTTAGCTATGCCTGGCCCTGTAGCAAGCCCTGCTAGAGTTAGCCATCTATTGGTTACAGACCTGCCGACACTGCTTACCACCTGGAGAAAGCCTGCCTACTCTAACGTGCTAATCAATCCTTCCCACTGCGGCCTGTCTGGACAGAGACAAACGGCTAGCCCCATCTGCTTCCTGCTGACATGTTGAAAGTGACTGTTGCTGTTAGCGTTCATGCTAGCTCCTAATTGATCCAAATTGACTTGCGCAGCTTCTCAGGATTTAAAGCCAGGGCGGGCACGAACCAGTGGTGACACCAGTTGCCTGGGTAACCCAACAATTTACAGGATGCACTGTGTCTCTCTCTTTCCTTTCTATCCAATGTGAGGTTAACCATACGGTGTAGTAGACCTGGGGGGAACACATTTATGCTGAATGTTCTTGTATGTCGTGAAAGTCATGCCCAAAGTAATGTAACGGTATGACAAAAATAACATGTTTCTAGATATACCCTGATTGTATGGGTACTGTTACTTGCACCCATGACATTTAGGCCTAGACCACTGCCTTCTTTCACTTGCTATTTTTGACTGGAAAGTTAAGTTACTATTTTAGCAATTAGCGTTTTCTGTAAAGTAGAATCCTCTGTCGACGTCAACGTTATGGTCCATAACTCTAATTGTTCCATTAGTTATAATTAATCCTATCTAATGCAATTCAACCCCTCTTAATATTGGTTTGTGTGTTTCCCCATTCATATTTAATACATATTATGAACATAGTTATTTCTCTCCCTTTGTCCGTGAAAGCAAAACGGGGCCCATCTGCTGATAAGTTTCTGGAAAGCATTCTTTGCAAGTACGTGTTTTTAAAACTTAAGTCGAAGTGACACTCCACTCGGTTCATTGGGGAAATAACCGTCCGGTTTTTTTCTTCTCATTCAGACGCCATCAGAGGGGCTGACTAATTTCTTTATCAGGCTAATACTGTATTAGTCCATTCTCCAAGATGTCTGAAACCGTAATTAGTGGCTTGCTTTGAGTGGGGCGGGCTGGGGCGGAGGGGGTGTGCGGAGGTGCGAGCAAGGGGGCTGCAACGGCGAGAGAGAAGAAAAAGACAGTCGTTTTATACTCTGATGGAGGTTATATTTTCTGTGACAACTGGACCAGAGTAATCAAAACGTGTTAATAATCCCTTCAAAGGGCTGTCGGCGCATCAGTGGAGCCTGAGTGAACATGAATCCCCTGTTAGCCTCGGCGCTGGCTGCTCCACCCACGCTAGCCTTCTCTTTCTCTTTCCATCTCTCCTCTCTCTGTATCGGTCCCTTTCCCTTTCTTTCTATCTTCCCCTCTCGTTCTATCACTCTGTCCCTCTCTCTTTCGCCCTCTTTCTCTTTCTCTCTTTCTACCTCTCACTGTAGTCTGAACCTCAATTACACAGCCTTTCGACCAGAGCGGGGCCCACAAAGACCAACACACACACGACACAGGCAATACATATGTCAAGTCAAAGACTGTAAAAGCTGTTCCAACACTCACAGTATTCTTGTGTTGCTGTCCGTATTGAGGGACCAGCCCTGTCTTTGCAACTACAATCCCCACCGAGCTGCAGTACAGCCAGAGCCCAGGAGAGGGCATTGGACAGCACCCTGGGGTCCAAGCTGAAGCTGTATGATCTCTTGGACGACTCAGGCTCTTTCCATTGGCGTAGGTTGAAGTCGCCTATAGACACTGATGAGTTTTTGGGGGGGTGACAGAATGGAGCATAGTTTCCTCATAAACCTGAAACTGAAATGAATTCTAAGAACTACTACAAATCAAAGCAAATACTGCCTAGAAACATACTTCCTAGAGACAGAAGTACTTAAAAGTTTGAGCACTTAAATGTGCAAAGAATAGCTGTAAAGTTATTGCTAAATTTGGCAACAAAAAAATGTTGGACCTAGTCATAGGGCCATTCGACGTAGGTAAAAGGGGCTTCATAAAATACATTTAATTATTAAGTGTACAGCTTTTCTTTTCAGTGTCCTTCACAGAAACATTCACACAGTGCCTCATACAAAGGCACCGATGACGAGAATCAGCCTTTGAGCCCCGACAAAATAGATATGGTACTACAACAGACTATTTCTTCCAGTAAATTAAATCAAAAGTGCCCATCACCCTTTAACCCCAACACCATTCACATCTCTCCTGCCTTTTCACTAACCTCAAATTGGAATGAAAACATGCCTAAATTAGTAGTGCTGTAGATGTCGCGCTTAAGTTGTAAACTTAAAACGCACATTCTTAAGAAATGTCACTCTCCTTTCCCCCCCGACTCTGTGAACGTGTTCCCTTGTATCTCGCTGCCATTTAACCAGCCCATTAACCCTGAATGCTGGGGTAGACCCCCGCTGGCCCTGGGTTTAGTAAGTGGTAAAACCTCCACACACACACACACAGCTTCTCTAAACCTCATCCTCAACACATCCAACAGGCCCGTGCCTCAGACGACCTGATGGCTAGGTATAAGATACAAGACGCTGGAATAATCAAAAGCATTGTTTTTTTTTTATATACTTCATAGCGTATTTTTATTTTATTTGAATTAGCCCTGTACTGATTAGGGCCCAGCACAAGGAGTATTTGTGGTCTTCGCTCGTCTTTAAAGGTGTGCGTGTGTTACCGTTACGAAAACACTCGGCTTAATGTCAAGTAGAGGTGTGACGGGATCAGTTGGAGGCGGTTAAAAATGCATGGCATCCAGGCAGGGCTCCGGGCCCTAAACTGACCTGTGATCAGCCAGTGCTGCCGTCCCAGGGGACCCTCTGTCTGCTGCGTTGGACCAGGAGACGGGACGTGCTCAATAATGTAGAAGAGGCATGGCATTAAAGACGTGTCCTCTATGCCACTGTCTGTCATGGCATACAGTCAAATACGTGTGTGTTTGCGTTAGTGATAATGTGTGTGTCGGTGTTTATGCCTGTATGGCTATGTGAGAAGCTTTTTTTGACGGTTGTTGATTATGACTAGATTTGTGTGAGTGTGTGTGTGTGTGTGTGTGTGTGTGTGTGTGTGTGTATATATATATATATATATATATATATATTGTCAAATCCGTTCCATCGTTAGCACTACTATACATGTGCTTTTACAACTTGCCCTCCCAACCTTAACAATACGGTAAGCATAGGTGTGTCGTGTGCTTATATATCACGTTTTGTTTTTTCTTTTCAAATACGTATTGGTACTTCGGCATGCATTCGTAAAGCATGTGTGAGATACACAGGTGGTGTGTGTACGCCCAACTAGCTAGCGCCTGGCCCTGGTCTGGCTCCCTGGGAAAGCTAGCGTAGCTCGGAGCGCTGGAGGACTCATTGACTTTCTAATGATCACTGGTCAGCCCCCTATGCCAGTGCCAGGGGTTTCGCCTAGCCGCTGCTCACCGCACCGCTATCGACTCAACCCCCAACCCCTTTTTTTTCTTCTTCTTCCTCTGGCCCGACGGCACTCCGTCAAAACCTATTAGCCACACCGCTAACGCTGAAAACACCCTTTAAAAAAATAAATAAAAATGTTCTACCTCTTCTTCCTCTTTTTCCCTCCCTTGTTCTTCCCTCTACTCTTCCTCCTCTGCCTGTTTGGAATAGAGAGAGAGAGAGAGACAGATAGGAGGCTAACCTCTGGCAAAGGTTCCTGTAGTTGTAGTGTATATCATATTGATCCAGATTCGCTTTAGGTACTGTGGAGAAGCTCTTCGTGTTCCCTTCTTTTAAGTCCCACACATTTCTGGGGGTAGCTGGGATGTTTGAGATGAAGGTTCGTTGACCTTTTCAGGTTCCATCAATTATATTGTGTTTTTTTTTTCTTCTGACATGTTAATTTCCACTTGTGTGTTTCCTATATGTATTTCGGTACGTTGTTAGAATGGAGATTTCACCCGGCATGATTTAAATAGTTTAGAATGTGTGACTGGCGCTGTACACAGTCAGTATTTGATTTAGTTTACTTTTGCATTTCATTTACTTGTATTAGGAGATGTGCTTTGCAATGGGTCACATACAGTGTAGTACCATGCACAAGTAATGGACAGTGTACTATGAGAATAGAAGCTGTTGGTACATTTAGGAACACACACTGTGGAAAATGGTTCCTTGACACACACCTCTCTCCTCGCACAATGTTCCTTTTTGTTGATTGGCTCAAACTCCCCGGAGAGAACTGTCTGTCAAATCTCACCGTTTGTCCAAATGCCTGATGCCTCCCCTTCACTACTCATCAATCCCCTCGTTTGAGCCCATTACTTATTCATATTGGGTGTTATTTGAATAATGTGGGGATCGAGAAGGAAACCAAACAAACAACAAAATGACAACCACACCAAAAACCACCCGAGGGCACATGCCAACGCATCACATCAGTGTCATCCGCTCCCCTCCTCTCCCCACGACACAGCAGCTCTCGACAGGTACAGCACACACACACACACACACGCAGACAGACAGACACACATCTGGGAGAAACTCACTCTCACACACACTAGCATGCGCACACACACATACACACGCGCTCATCGCCCACACCCTTAGCCTCTTGAGATGGCAGGAGTGGCATGGTGGTGATCTCATCTAGCTGTGGTATCGGCTTGTCAGACAAGTGCCACATACAGCCAAACACAATCAAAAACACGGCTGGAGCACATGTCGGTTGCAAAGGTCTCATTGGAGCCCTCATATCCATCAGTGAGTGAGTGGTGTACCGTTTTGACATGAAATGAACCAACTCGTATTAAAGGAGGGCTGTCAATGTGTTTGCAGCATGTGTTGTCTGTCGGTGTACACAGCAAATGTGGAGACTGATGCTTTTTTTTTGTGTTGATATTTAATTATTTAGCAGATAGTAGTGATGGGGGAAAAAATGTATACAGTTACGTATCGGGATTTTCTTTTTGACGAGATATCGTATCGTTTTGACAATATCACAAGATCATTTTTGCTTTAGTTGGCTGTACCTGCACCAAAATTCCAGTGTTTTTGTAGCTTGTTCTCCATCTTTTTAAAATAGGGAGACAATTTGTTTTCATGCACTTTTATTTCCAAGGCTGATCAAACCTTTTTCTCTCATCGCCCTCTCTTGTTCCACTGCAGAAGACATATGGTGAGCAATATGTTTGGAAAATCGAAATCGCAATAATATCAAAGTATCAAATCGCAATACATATAGAATCGTGAGAATCGCAATAGATATCGTATCGGCACCTAATTATCGTGAGGTGCCTGGTGATTCCCAGCCCTGACTTGATAGTGAGATGTGATTTTGGCATTTGAATTAGAATTTCCCAAATGATTCCGATAATGATGAACATTGTGTGGAATCCCACTGTAGTTAGAGCGAGTACTGTGTCAACAGCCAAACTTCACAACAAGCCCACTGTCTCTTTTTTGGTAGTCTCTCACGCGCACACACACACACACACACCCGCCACCCCCAAAAACCAGACATTAACACCAAACCCCAGACCAAAAAAAAAAAGCAGAAACCGGCTTTTGTTTGTTATTCTCAAAGGTGGATCACGGACCGGGCCGGGTAAGGGATTGTGACAGAGGTGATGTCTAAATTAATCATTCATGTCTCTCTCACATGGCCTACAGTATAGCCCTGAAATATTAATGGCCAGGAATACATTTGATTCTCTTTACCTCTGATTAGGATCCACCAGCACACACACATGTTTATTTATACCCTGGAGATGAGGCACCGGGGTCACTACCAGGAGTATCTCCTAGCTCGCCTCAATAGCTCGCCACTCACCTCATTGTTTTGGAATATGTACATATTTTCGCATGTGTAGGGTGCACACTATACATTATACATTATAGAGATGTAGCAACAAGGTATGATATCATATACAGTATGAATAATGTGCGGATGGGGGATTYTGTTGTGTTATTTTAATTAGGTAAGGGGAGTATTTCGGTGGTGGAGTGGGGCTGATGTCACTAAGGCTTGTTATGACCACTCAGTAGGTTTAGTTGACTTGGCGATGGAGATGGGGGAGCCAAGATGGGAGACATCAATGCAAGATGTAGCCCTTTTGTTGCGACCTTGTTCCCCTTTTTTTAATCCAACGTTATGAGGACTCTTTGACATCGTTTGCCAGGAGCATGGCTTTTGGGATGTTGATATCCTCATTTCTTTCTTTGCGTAGGAAATCCAAACTATTTGGTCAGACAAGGAAAAACTCTGGGTCTAGCTCTAGGGACGGGCTAGACAACCTTGCWCTGTGTTCATCACAGTCTGTCACATAAGTGGCCGAGTATGGCTCCGTTGGTAGAGCATGGTGCTTGCAACGTCAGGATTGTGGGTTCAATTCCCGGCGACACCCATACGTAAAATGTATGCGCGCATGACTATAAGACTCTTGTGGATGAAAGTGTTTTCTAAATGGCTTATATTATTTTATTTATAGGGTGATATCTTGCCCGCGTAGAGAACATCTCTGGTGTTGTTTTGACTTCCCAGACACCTGTGCTGTGCCGTACTGTAACTGTAGCAACGTAACCCTAACACTGATGGTGTTTATGTCTCAGCATGTCAGAGGAGGTCCGTGTCGCCATCCCTCCCTCCCTCCATCCGTCTGTCACACCCTCTCTGTCTAATGGTAAACGCAGAACGGTTGAGGAGGTCAGTATCTCCCTCCCTCCGTTCTTCCCTCCATCCGTCTATCACACCCTCTCTGTCTAATGGTAAGTGCAGAACGGTCAACAGGGGGAGAAACTGGAGCTGGCTTATGATTCTTTGTGACAACACAGCCGGCATGGCAACATGGCAACATGCCTCTGGAAGTACTACGTTTTTACCAACATCATTCTCAAAGCACCAAGGTTTATGCGTCTGTTTGTCCTTTCGCACATTGTTCTCTTCAACACGTTGGTTTCCCCATTGGAATGCAAGGCCCTATTATCTATCAGTACTATCAACTGTTGCCTGCAGTGTTTCCCCTAGGATTTTGTTTCTGATGTTTGTTTGTTTTTGCATATAGGGGAAACACTGATTGTCTTAGAATATATACCTCTGTGGGCGAAAATGTGTTGTCTATGACCGATAATCAACCCATTGTCAAGCACATCTTTTCATGGACAACACTCTATCCTGGAGAGGTACCTCTCTGCTGAGGCTAAAGTCAAATAACTGAGAGTGAAAGTAATTGAAAAAGAAACTTCAATACTTTTCAATGCTCGGGTCAGGATAATAAATAATACATTCATACAAGTAATAACCTGTGGAGTAGTTCAGATTGTTTGGGCTCGGTTGGATATGAATATGCCCATTTGATTTGATTTTGAGCTGAGACCATCTCGCCTCCCCTGTATTGCCTGTTACCACACTGTATAGCCTGACTGTGGCAGTGATTTGTAGCCGTAACATGCTGTCAGTTCATTTTGGGATTATCTGTAAACCTAATATTGTTTGGGTCCGCTGGCATCCTATTTTGTTTCCCTGCGATACTCCACCAGGTTATATTTAGCTGGTCTGTAACTAAGCCATGCTCTATACAGTTATGTTTTTATTTATTGTCATGCCTTAGTAGCCTGTTATATTTAGTGTGTTGGCCATGGTAGGTGTGTGTGTTTGTGTGTGTAAGGTATTTATAGGGTGACATGTCTATACGGCCAACAGCTTCATKCTCTGTTTAGAGCAGACGTTCTGTCATTCCCCCAACACTGGCTCACTTTGATTGTCCCCCACAATGAAATTGGGGAGGGGACTGTGGAGCTGTCTCCRTCCGTCTGTCTGTTCGTACGTTAGTCACACGCGATATCTCAGACAGCACTGGCCCGATGTTGATGAAACTAGGGTGAATGGTGCGTCTTGCCATAGCGATCCGGCGTTTACAAAATGACGCTGATTGGCCCAAGGCGGGAACTTTAGTAATTAACTGAAAACTGTTGCCTTTTTAATCTATCTGGAAAGGTAAAGTTGCATTTATGCCAAAGACAAGCTCACACTTCAGACTCAAACTCACAAATACACTTTCACATACACATGCTCACACCTGCACACAGTCACTCATAGCCTAGGGTGGGTGTGTGTGTGTGTGTTTGGTTTTACTATCCTTATGGGGACCAGAAGTCCTCGCAAGTATAGTAAAACAAGGGAAATTCGGACAAGTGGGGACATTTCGCCAGTCGCCACAAGGAAAAGTGCTATATAGGCTGAGGGTTTAGGGTTAGGGGTTAGGGTTAAGTTAAGGGTTAGGGTTAGAATTAGGGTTAAGGGTTAGGGTTAATTTAAGGGTTAGGTTTAGGGTTAGAATTAGGGTTAGGGTTTAAGGAAAATTGAATTTTGAATGGAAATCAATTGTTTGGTCCCCACAAGGATAGTAAAACGTGTGTGCGTGTGTGTGTGCGAGAGAGATACTAATGACACCATTCTCCAGGGCTGTACCTGGCTGTCAGTGTGGTGCTGCAGACTGTCACACACACACGCAGAATCTTGGGGAGCCCGGTCATTTTTCATTGTCAGGATAGAAGATTCACTCTGGCACCAGATTGATCCCACACATGTTTGCATAATTCTCCCTTTGCATATGGCTTCTGCGTATAGACCTGTTAGTTAGTGCATGGATCCTTCATGGAGGAACAATATGTACTTCTGTTAGCGAAATTCAAAGTGGAATTGACTTAATGTTCTTTAATCTTCATTGGTAACCTAATTAGACCAATACGCTCACATTTTCTGTCAGCGAAACCGCTTTCGGATTGAGGAAAATCTTAGCAACAATGAGTTGCTTTTTCGGGAACTAATTGTCGACTAATGGAGAGAAAAAAGAAAGAGAATATTATGCTTGTTCACACCCTAACTCTCAATCCCACTCTCCCTCAGTCTGTTGGCATGGGCTTGTGCCCTGATCCTCTCCCGTGTGGCTGGGCCTGGGTCTCAGTAGCTTGGTATTTTAATCTGGGCTATTTGTAATGACTGCCCTCCTCCACCGTGGAGTAGAGGTGGAGAGGCTCTGACAGGTGCTAATCGCTGACAGGAAAAGTAGCTGAAGATGGTGCCAACGCCCTATCTGTCTTTTTGGCTCATGTCCAAGGCCACTGTAAGGCGCCTTCCCCTCCCTTCCAGTATCAGTCCCCCTCGCCTCCCAACCTGTGGACAGTTGTTGACATTCCCTCAGGGAAAAGGCCCGCTTTTTGCTCTCCGCATTGTCATCGGCGCTCAGCCTTGTCACAGCTGTCTGTCTGTCTCGTGAGGGGCATGAACAGAAAGGGGTGGGGCAGGCGCGTTGTCGACAGGGACGGGGAAGATATGGAGGGGGGGCAAGTCTCATAAGAAAGTGGTGGTGGGGGTTGGTTGTGTAGTTTATCCATGCAGTCCTCCCTTGGCCCACACCTGACTTCARGGGATTGGCCGGTCATTGTGACTGCCTGTACGCAGGGGCATATCCAGACACAGTTAGAGTAATGTGATTAAAGTAGTAGACAAAACCGCAGGAGGAGTTGTGATGGTTGATAGCTCCTGTTAGTAAGATCTAATCTCAATCTTTGATCAGTGTTGTGTATCTAAGCACTGTAGCCGAGTCCCTTGCCAGGAGGGTAGGGAAATCAGTGGGATCCTCAAAAGAGCCGCTGACAACCAAGTAAATTAAGCAGCAATATTAATGTTTTGCCGAGTAGAAAGACTCAAGGCAATCAAGGACTGTTTTACTCAAAACAATAAAAACACTGTTCACAATAAAATAAGTTACTCAATTTAGCCTCTTTTTTTTTTGCATCCAGATGGAACAGGTGGDCATGATCTCCATTTATACCAACATGTACAGTGCATGCCCTGATTTAAAGACACCCAGCCAACAAGGCCAGGAGAGCGGGATGATGGTGTTCTTCCTCAGACCGGTGAAACCGCAGCAGATCTAATGTCCTTACACCACGACACAGACTGGGACTGTGGACAGGTTGACATGGACCTGTTTGAATTATTACGGGCAGCGAAGTCTGCATTGAAAGGATCTCGTGGCTCTTGCCAGAGCACGGAGATAATATCAGTGCAGGTCTTATGACTGGGTCTTCGCGGCAGGAGAACAGAGATTCAGCTACATTTTGTTTAATGTGGCGCCTTCTGCGGTCATTTGTCACAGAGCAGGTAACAAAATGGAGGAGTCTGAATCCCTTATAAACCCTAGGGCGACATTTGAGAGGAGAGAAACCGTAAGCGTCAGAAAAACAAACATGCACACCACTTTGACTTTGTGGAAGCTGCTGAGTCCACAGATACACTATATGATGTAAACTGATTGCTCAAAAAAGTGTTGGTAATTCTCTTACAGTGTGGTGAATTACACTTTTTGGGAGTAATCAGGAAGTATCCCTTTTTCCCTGAAGGAAAGATACCTTAGCTTGCTTGAGACTGACAGACACAAAGTTTTTTGGGGAAATAGTTCCGGTGCAGGTTTACAAGGTAGACAGTAAGCACGTGGCAATGCCCTTCTTGGCGTGGACCACGATGCCCACTGCCTAGGCTTGCACCCAGGTACCATTCACGCCAACTAAGCTGGCACACTGCAGGCATGGCCACAGCCAGTCTTCCTCAAAGCCCCCGTCTCCCTGCTCTCCTCTCAGTCCCTGCTGCTCCGTAGCCCAGGGAGCTCATTAGCCTCCACTTCATTTAATCCATTTTTTATACCCTAAAAAACAGTCCCTGATCTTAAAAATCCCAGCTAATTTAAGCCCTGGAAGTTGGGTGAGGAAGAAGAAGAAATGAGTCCATGTATCCTTGTGTCCTTGGTGCTTTTAATTTTTCTTCTGAGGTTAGAAATGGGAATAAATGCTACTGCAGTATAGTACAGCCGAGTGTGTTGTCCAGGGTGGAAGGAAAGCAACCGATGAGATGAGCCGGTCTTCGCTTAAGTTCAAGACATCCTTAATCCTTTTGGGAGAATGAGTTCACTTTGCCTAATGGAAACTCTGATAATAACATCCAGTTCTTAGTTTTACATCTTGGAATGGGTACTGGGGACCCTGTAGTCTCCCAGTTCTACCTGTTGTGAAACTAAAGTTTCATTTCCAGTATCAAGTCCATTGCTCTTTGTCCATCTCAGCATACAGTGCCTTCAGAAACTATTCATACCCCTTGACTTATTCCACATTTTGTTGTGTTACAGCCTGAATTCAAAATTGATAAAATATTTTTATTAAATTGCCCATCTACACACAATTCCCCATAATGACAAAGTTAATTTAAGTTTTTTGAAATTTTAGCAACGGTATTGAAAATTAAATACAGAAATATCTAATTTACATAAGTATTCACACTCCAGAGTCAATACATGTTAGAATCACCTTAGGCAGCAATGCATCCTGTTTGCAATAAGGCACGAAAGTAAAACTTTTTAAAAAATCACAAGTTCCCCTTTCAGCAGGACAATAACCTAAAACACAAGGCCAAATATACACTGGAGTTGCTTACCAAGAAGACATTGAATGTTCCTAAGTGGCCGAGTTACAGTTTTGACTTAAATTGTCTTGAAAAGCTATGGCAAGACTTGAAAATGGCTGTCTAGCAACGATCAACAATTAACTTGATCAACTCCAGGTGTGCAAAGCTCTTGGAGACTTACCCAGAAAGACTCACAGCTGTAATGGCTGCCAACTGTTGTTTTAACATGTACTGTCTCAGGGGGTTGAATACTTATCTAATCAAGATATATTGTTATATATATWTTTTTTCCCCCATAAATAATTGTGTGTAGATTGTTGACAAAAAAAAAAAAGACAATTAAATCTATTTTAATCCCACTTTGTAACACAACAAAATGTGGAAAAAGTAAAGGTTGGGAAGTATGTGTGGGGTACAGAGATGAGGTAGTCATAAGAAAAATCATGTTAAACACGATTATTGCACACAGAGTGAGTCCATGCAACTTATTATGTGACTTGTTAAGCACATTTTTACTCCTGAACTTATTTAGGCTTGCAATAACAAAGGGGTTGAGTACTTCATTTCTCATTTCCCCAAAAATGTCGTTCAGGTTGTAACAAAATGTGGAGAAAGTCAAGGGATGTGAATACTTTCTGAAGGCACTGTACCTCTTCCCTCTCTTTCTCCACCTCTCTTTTGTTAGACCTGTCATAGTCTCATTTTATATGACAGGAAAATGACACTAGTAGTTAAGATGACAGCCATCACCTGTTATGTAATCAACAGAAAGTTGGCCAATACAAATGCAAGTGGTATATCCCTAACTTGTCGAATCCTGCCTCCTTGTCCTTTATCGTTTTCCGTAAGAACGAAGCTCATTTGACGATGAGGGCCGTCATCCACAGCCATTATTGCACCTCTCAGGTTCCACTGTTGATGAGCAGCGTCTCCTCAGGACCTCAGACACGTAGCTACCGCACCAAAGGTCTCGGAGCGCACAAAGAACATGGAGGAAGAAAAAAGAGCTCGCCTCGCCAACGGATGTGGCGGAATTCTTAAGCAGCCTCGTCTGCCCCCTCGTTAGCCTCGCTGACACCTGCTGACGGGGGTGAGGTGGCGGCTTGGGGAAGGTTGGGTGGCCCCGGGGGTGCTATGCCATGACCATGCCAAAGCCGGGAACCCGTGCCACCCTCCTCGTACCCCCTGTCAGCGTGCCCGTGCCCTGGGTCAGTGCCGGGGCTCCGTACAGGGGGATGTCACGCGTCAGCCTCAATTACAATCAGATGACAACACGCCACCACCAGCGCTAATGCTAATGTTAATGCTACAGTATAACTGTACTGTATTTCTCTATCATGGCTGGCTAGCTGGGGAGATATGGAATACTCCTTGTGTTTAACCCCACCTCCACTACTGCTAAGGGAATCTCTATTTTCTGTTCACTTTATCACATAGTGGCGAGCGGGTGATTTGACACATGCATTTTGTAGAGGTGTCAAGGACACTCTTAAAGCTTTTCAAACTTTCACAGTGATAAGAAGTCCACTGTACCCATAGCACTGTGAATGACCTGGGAATGAACGAATCATCATTCTTAGGAACCACAAAAACACACAGTCACTAAAATGTCTTGCATATGGGTGTACTTGAATGACACACACACACACACACACACACACACACACAGTGTTGTCTGTTGGATATGCTTATTAATAATAGTGTGCCAGCCTTTAGTTCCACTTTGTCATTTTTTTATTTAGCCGACAGAAAGCAGGTGACAATCTTGTCATTCTCAGTCTGTACAGTACTTTCGAGTCATTAGCAAGGAAACAGCATTTGAAATCAAGTGTGAAGCCACTGGATGCTACATGTGACAAGTGAAGAGCATTGAGAGCCTTCTCTTTGTGTGTGTGTGTGTGTGTGTGTGTGTGTGTGTGTGTGTGTGTGTGTGTGTGTGTGTGTGTGTGTGTTCTCACTTAGACCCAGGGGGAGGGCATTGATGAAAGTCCATTTCATGTTTCTAGACAGTTTGGAATTTCCCAAGAAGCTTGTGACAGTCTATTATTATTCACAAAAATTAATAATTACTTATTACTTTAATTTGTGTACTCATGCATTAGGTGTAATTTGTACTTGGATACTCGGTCATGTAACATTTTGATGTATCTGTTGACTTGACAGAGAGATATGAGCCAATTGCTTGATTGATTTCTTGATAGATTGCCTGGTGGTACCACATACTGCTCTAATCCAAAACCCATATTATTGCTATGTGCAAGTGTCATCTACATGTTGAGCTTCTCTCTGTTAGTTACCTGTGTGTGGAATAGGAAGAGGGTATTTGCCGTCAGGGCGCCAAAGCCCAGTCAACCACTGCTGTGTCTGTCAGTCATTCCGGGGTCACATTCCATCATCCCCCCCCCCCCCAGGAGAAGAAACGGCAGCGCTACGCCGGCCGACGGGCCGCTGTGTGTAAAATGGAACTCGTCCCGGCGCCCGCCACCTTCGCATGCAGCGCCCGCCGCATCTAAACAACATTGAGACAAGGTGGGCTCGAGCAGATCCCATGTTTTATTCATGAGGGGACAGAAAGGTATTGGGGTTGTGTTATTACCGACGCCGAGCCTCTTCTCCTTTTGTAGAGCTGGCCCCGCCGGCGCACGGCACAAACCCACGGGGAGCCGCGCCAATCGCTAACCGCCCCTTCCCCGCCCACACACCACCGACCAACTTCAAAAAGCAAATTATTTTGTTCGGCGGCGACCATGACAATGTGTACCGCTCAGTTATAGATTAAAAGCTGGGACTTGCAGAAAAAAGAAAGGAGCCTAAGACGATAGAGGAACGACAGACGGGATAATAAAAAATTAAAGGACAGCCACCGAGTTGACAATTTAGTTATAATATCATGTCCTTTATGAATRAAAAATTTGATGGCACGAGGCCCTCAGAAGTTAGATTAAATTAGTTCTGGTATGTCGTAAAAAGTTTGATATGCTTCATTAGTGGGGAAGATGGCAGGGAAGTTTTTTTGTCAGTGAGAACTGTTTTAGTTAATTTCCTAGAACACGAGACATCTTGTCTCTGCTAGTGATACAGTCGGAAGTTTACATACACCTTAGCCAAGTACATTTAAACTTCGTTTTGCACAATTCCTGACATTTAATCCTAGTAAAAATTACCTGTCTTAGGTCAATTAGGATCACCACTTTATTTTAAGAATGTGAAATGTCAGAATAGTAGAGAGAATGATTTATTTCAGCTTTTATTTCTTTCATCACATTCCCAGTGGGTCAGACGTTTACATACACTCAATTAGTATTTGGTAGCATTGCCTTGAAATTGTTTAACTTGGGTCAAACGTTTTGGGTAGCCTTCCACAAGCTTCCCACAGTAAGTTGGGTGAATWTTGGCCCATGCATCCTTCCTCCTGAGCTGTTATAACTGAGTCAGGTTTTTAGGCCTCCTTGCTCGCACACGCTTTTTCAGGTCAGGGCTTTGTGATGGCCACTCCTCCAATACCTTGACTTTGTTGTCCTTAAGCCATTTTTTGACTCATCACGTACAGTGGTTCTTCCTTTTAAAATGTGCGTTGTACTGCAGCACAGCTTGCGGGCTGCTACAAAATGTTATGGCACGTTATTTAAGTGTCAGCAATTGTTGCCATTAATGCTAGTTTGTTCTAGTTTGCCCCCCAGTTGCCCAACTGCTGTACGCTGCTGCTACTGTTTACTATCTGTAACTTTATTCCTGTACATATCTAACTCAATTACCTCGTACCCCTGCACATCGACTCGGTACTCAAATCAAATCAAATGTTATTTGTCACACTCGCCGAATACAGCAGGTGTAGACCTTACAGTGAAATGCTTACTTACAAGCCCTTAACCAACAATGCAGTTTAAGAAAAATAAGTGTTGAGTAAAAAATTGTTTAGCAAAACATTTTTAATAAAAGTAACAAAATTAAACAGCAGCAGTAAAATAACAATAGCGAGGCTATATACAGGGGCTACTTGTACTAAGTCAATGTGCGGGGGCACCGGTTAGTTGAAGTAATTGAGGTAATATGTACATGTAGGTAGAGTTAAAGTGATTATGCATAGATTATTAAAAGAGAGCAGCAGCAGCGTAAAAGAGGTGTCTGGGTAGCCCTTTGATTAGCTGTTCAGCAGTCTTACAGCTTGAGGGTAGAAGCTGTTAAGAAGCCTTTTGGACCTAGACTTGGCGCTCCGGTAACGCTTGCTGTGCGGTAGCAGAGAGAACAGTGTATGACAAGGGTGGCTGGAGTCTTTGACAATTTTTAGGAACTTCCTCTCACACCGCCTCGTATAGAGGTCCTGGATGGCAGGAAACTTGGCCCCAGTGATGTACTGAGCCATACAAACTATCCTCTGTAGTGCCTTGCGGTCGGAGGCCGGGCAATTTCCATACCAGTCAGTGATGCAACCAGTCAGGATGCTCTCGATGGTTGAACCTTTTGAGGATCTGAGGACCCATGCCAAATCTTTTCAGTCTCCCGAGGGGGAATAGGCTTTGTCATGCCCTCTTCACAACTGTCTTAGTGTGTTTGGACCATGATAGTTTGTTGGTGATGTGGACACCAAGGAAATTTAAGCTCTCAACCTGCTCCACTACAGCCCCGTCGATGAGAATGGGGGCATACTCGGTCCTCCTTTTCCTGTAGTCCACAATCATCTCCTCTGTCTTGATCACATTGAGGGAGAGGTTGTTGTCCTGGCACCACACGGACAGATTTCTGACCGCCTCCCTGTAGGCTGTCTCATTGTTGTCGGTGATCAGGCCTACCACTGTTGTGTCATCGGCAAACTTGATGATGGTGTTGGAGTCGTGCCTGGCCATGCAGTCATGCGTGAACAAGGGAGTACAGGAGGGGACTGAACACGCACCCCTGAGGGGCACTTGTGTTGAGGATCAGCGTGGCGGATGTGTTGTTACCTACCCTTACCACCTGGGGGCGGCCCGTCAGGAAGTTCAGGATCCAGTTGCGTAGGGAGGTGTTTAGTCCCAGGGTCCTTAGCTTAGTGATGAGCTTTGATGGCAACGCTGAGCTGTAGTCAATGAATAGCATTCTCACATAGGTGTTCCTTTTGTCCAGGTGTGAAAGGGCAGTGTTGAGTGCAGTAGAGATGGCATCATCTGTGGATCTGTTGAGGCGGTATGCAAATTTGAGTGGGTCTACGGTTTCTGGGATAATGGTGGTAATGTGAGCCATGACCAGCCTTTCAAAGCACTTCATGGCTACAGACGTGAGTGCTACGGGTCGGTAGTCATTTAGGCAGGGTACCTTAGTGTTCTTGGGCACAGGGACTATTTTGGTCTGCTTAAAACATGTTGGTATTACAGACTCAGTCAGGGACAGGTTGAAATTGTCATTGAAGACACTTGCCAGTTGGCCAGCGCATGCTCGGAGTACACGTCCTGGTAGTCTGATTTAATCTTAGTCCTGTATTGACGCTTTGCCTGTTTGATGGTTTGTCGGAGGGCATAGCGGGATTTCTTATACGCTTCCGGGTTAGAATCCCGCTCCTTGAAAACGGCAGCTCTACCCTTTAGCTCAGTGCGGATGTTGCCAGTAATCCATAGCCTCTGGTTAGGGTATGTACGTACGGTCACTGTGGGGACAACGTCATCGATGCACTTATTGATGAAGCCAGTGACTGATGTGGTGTACTCCTCAATGCCATCGGAAGAATCCCGGCATTTATTCCAGTCTGTGCTAGCAAACCAGTCCTGTAGTTTAGCATCTGCTTCATCTGACCCCTTGTACTGTGTATAGCCAAGTTATCGTTACTCATTGTGTATCTATTATTACTTTTATTGATACACGTTTTACTTTTTTTTTTGTCTCTCCACGATCTTATCCACTCAGTGAAGTAATTACAGCGCAAATATACTGAATACAATGCATACAGTTGTCATTCACACCGTGGTATATTTAAGCAATAAGGCACGATGGGGTGTGGGAAATGGCCATTATACCATGGCTAAGAGCTGTTCTTACGCACGACGCAAAGCGGAGTGCCTGGACACAGCCCTTAGCTGTGGTATATTGGCCGTATACCACAAACTCCTGACGTGCCTTATTGCTATCATAAACTGGTTACCAAAGTAATTGGAGCAGTATAAATTAATGTTTTGTCATATCCATGGTATACGATCTGATATACCACGGCTGTCAGCCAATCAGTATTCAGGGCCCGAACCAACCAGTTCATAAATGTACAACACATTGAAACTTTTCAATTGTTTTCCTCTGGATTATGTTGACAATGCGCTTTTACTTATAAACTTGTGTGCCATTTTATTCAGGAGAAAAATAACAATAATGGCCAATGACAATAATTGTTCTTCATCTCCGTGGCTGTGCTCATTGTTAAATGAGGCACATGACGCATCTCCCTCTTGTGAGCCCCCTCTATGCCTCATATCCTTCTGATAATAGCTGTATTATTGGGCTCTCACAAGAGTAGGGAGGTGTGTTAGCCCCAAAGCGAGAGACAAACTTGCTGTTGTGAGCAGCCACAAAGATCTCGTGTTCTGATCAAGTCATAAGCTTTGCTGTTGCTTGGTAGAAGAAATAGCCACGGTCACCTTAAACTGTTGTGCAACCTCATGGGCAACTAAGGCCACAGAAAGGTCACCGTCGATCACTTCAGGAACTATGTAAGCTTAGGTACAGTGATAAACAAGTGTAGACTAAAGGAATTTGTAATAGCCACTGACATGGGGGCAAACCTTTTGTTATTTAGCTAGTGGTGATTGATAAAGTTTCAAGTTTTAATGTCACATGCACAAGTACAGTGAAATGCCTTTAAACCCAACAATGCAGTAATCAATAACAATGTAATACTAAGAATAACAAGGTAGAACAAAAACACGAGAAAGTAAGTAAGCGTACTATATACAGGGTCAGTCAGTTCCAGTACCATATTTACAATGTGCAGGGATACTGGAGTGATAGAGGTAGACATGTATAGGGGTAAGGTGACCAGGCATCAGGATAAAGGATATACAACCTTTACCATTAAATACATGTGTAAGCATTTAGACATTCATTGGGTGAAATGGGTTTTGTGTCTCTGTCATGTTTTTTTGGCATTATGTCACCACAACAAATTGTTTTACTCTCAACTTCAGTGTTGTCTTTGGGCACCATTTTCCTTTTTTTGTAGAATCATAATTCATTTGTATTAATAGGTTTTCAAAGCAACACAAAGAGAGCACACAATAGAGGAAACTCTTTGCTATTGAACAAAGACGTTGTTGGCCTTTGCGGTTCTCACTGTGTCATTTTCCAGCTGACTATGAACTATGTCCAACCAAAACCCTCTCTGTGTTTTGGGAACACACTCCACTGCGCTCATGAGTATTAATGAATTCAAAGTTTGAGAAAAGAATCCTTAAGTGTTAATAACTGTCAGCTTCTGTCAGCGCTCTGACGCTTATCGTCTTGTGCTTTCCATTCAGGCTAATGTTTGATGTCTTGCTTTCACGCCCTCCTTTTCCTCTTTAGTTAAATTACCGCCGACAGTCCTACGTCCCTGTAGATGGTTTGTTTGTTTTTCCCGAGCACACTTGTTTTACATATCGTTGACGTGGTGCTATGTTTATTTAGCGAGTTTGTTAATGAGGGGGAATGGAATATTCTTTGTCGATTTGCCTGTCATTTGATTAGAACTGGATTACGAGTCTGGGTGCTTCTTGGCATTGCCTGTATGAATGGGATGAGGAACATTGAGGTCGGTTCAAAACCTTGAAAGAGTGGGCCCTGGCTCTTGCCCTAGGGTGTGAAAGACCAATTCCTTCAAAAAGACCAAAGAGCTTCTGGTGTTATGTAAATCCCTTTAAGAACAGTCAGTCAGAAACAGACAGCGATACAGAGTTCAATCATGTTGATCAGAACAAGAAACTGTTAACAGCATCATCATCATCATCGTCATTGGGCTCCCGAGTGGCGTAGCGATCTAAAGCACTGCATCTCAGTGCTAGAGGCGTCACTACAGACACCCTGGTTCGAATCCAGGCTGTATCACAACCGGCCGTGATTGGCAGTCCCATAGGGCGGCGCACAATTGGCCCAGCATCGTCCGGGTTTGGCTGGTGTAAATAAGAATTTGTTCTTAACTGACTTGCCCAGTTAAATAAAGGTTACAAAAGATATATATAAAAATTCAATCAGGATGGCCACATAGCGAGTAGTTGTTGCACAACTAAACGTATCGTTTGCCTCACTTTTACTCTAACTCTCTGACGATTGGGGAGGGGAAAAGGATCTGAAACAAAGCACAAATTAATGAGTTATTAACAGAATAATCAGTAGGTGTTGAAATTTGCTAAATACTCCCTGTGCTCCAATGGGGGGGGGGTGCTTGAATCACGACAGGCCCTGTCAAAACATGCAAATGAGGGTGACGGCGCGTCCGTTTTGACAAGCGCAATTAAGGCGTTTCAAATTGGGACGCGCCAATAAAGAGAGGAACACAGGCCTCCCCAGGTCTTCGCTAATTGTGAAGATTGCTTTAAAGCTCTTCGAAATGGTTGTGCCTGGTGTGTGTGTGTGTGGAGTGTGTTCCTTGTTTCCCCCCTTTTTATTGGATAATGAACTGTTAAGAAGTGTTAGATCTTCCTTCGCCGTCTTTCGCCGAGAGTTTGAGGAGATAGGCAGGGAAGAGCAGCCCGAGGTGTGGTGTTTTATAGATAATTAAAAGGCAAAAAAAATAGTGTTGCACGCTTTGATCTGTCTGTCAACTTTCTGATTAGAGACATAAAAGCCTTTAATCAAGAGTGAAGCGATTATTAACGTTCCTAAACTGGACAAGGCAACGGCGTAACGTCAAGTTTCTTCTTCCCCTCATGTATTTTCTTCAAGTCCGTTTCGCTAAACTGACAAACTTCTTTCCTCCGCTGTGTGTTCTGCCCGAGGAGGGTAGATGGGATGCTGCGTTTGATTAGGAGGAATTGAGATGTTTGGGTTTTTTAATTGCGGGTATACCTCCCTCTGCTGCTTCCAAGTTTAGGAGTATTTATCCTTGTTTCATATGTATTCATCTTCTCCAGTCTTCCTCATAGGTTTTTTCCTTTCGTCGTCTTTCCATACAGTTTCCACTTATTTCCTTTCTACATTGAGACTATTTGTCAGCTGTGAGATGGTTATTGTGTTATGTCAGTAGTTTGTACTGTGATAGTCATTTCTATTGTCCACTACACAAATGATTAGCTTTAATCTATTCCCAACTACATACTGAAAGTAGTTAGCTGTAAAGCTTATTGTAAAGGCACCTTTTCTTTCATAGGCTATGTCTTTGTCATATCCACGCTACCAACAATGGGCTGAAAGGAGTCTGAAGTGGTTGTTTGTTATGTTATTTGTGATGCTGCTTGTGTGCGTATGTACACTGAATAAAAATAGAAACACAACATGCAGCAGTTTCAAAGATTTTATATTTTACAATTTGTCAATTTAAATAAATTCATTAGGCCCTAATCTATGGATTTCACATGACTGGGAATACAGATATGCATCTGTTGGTCACAGTCAGATACCTTTAAAAAATTAAAGTAGGGACGTGGATCGGAAAAGTAGGGACGTGGATCCAATCAGTATCTGATGTGACCACCATTTGCCTCTTGCAGCGCGAAATATCTGTTGCATAGAGTTGATCAAGCTGTTGATTGTGGAATGTTGTCCCACACCTCTTCAATTGCTGTGCGAAGTTGCTACAAGTCAATCCATAGCATCCCAAACATGCTCAATGGGTGACATGTCTGGTGAGTATGCAGGCCATGGAAGAACTGGGACCTTTTCAGCTTCCAGTAATTGTGTATAGATCCTTGCGACATGGGGCTTTGCGTTATCATGCTGAAACATGAGATGATGGCGGCGGATGAATGGTACATCAATGGGCCTCAGGATCTCGTCACGGTATCTCTCTGTGCGTTCAAATTGCCATCGATAAAATGCAATTGTGTTCGTTGTCCTTTGCTTATGCCTGCCCATAACATAACTCCACCACCACCATGGGGCGATCTGTTCGCAACGTTGACATCAGCAAACCGCTCGCCCACACGACGCCATACACGCTGCCTGCCATCTACTCGGTTCACTTGAAACCGGGATTGATCTGTGAAAAGCACACTTCACCAGCGTGCGAGTGGCCATCGAAGGTGAACATTTGCCTACTGAAGTCGGTTACGACGCCGAACTGCAGTCTGGTCAAGACCCTGGTGAGGACAACGAGCTTCCCTAAGATGGTTTCTGACAGTTTGTGCAGAAATCCTTTGGTTATGCAAACCCACAGTTTCATCAGCTGTCCGGGCGGCTGGTCTCAGACAATCCCACAGGTGGAGGTCCTGGGCTGGCGGGGTTACACGTGGTCTGCGGTTGGGAGGCCTTTTGGACATACTGCCAAATTTTCYAAAATGATGTTGGAGGTGGCTTATGGTAGAGAAATGAACATTCAATTCCCTGGCAAATGCTCTGGTGGACATTCCTCCAGTCAGCATGCCAAATGCACACTCCCTCAAAACTTGAGACATCTGTGGCATTGTGTTGTGACAACTGCACATTTTAGTGGCCTTTTATTGTCCCCAGCACAAAGTGCACCTGTGTAATGATCATGCTGTTTAATCAGCTTCTTGATATGCCACACCAGTCAGGTGGATGGATTATCTTGGCAAATGAGAAATGCTCACTAACAGGGATGTAAACAAATGTGTGCACAACATTTGAGAAATAAGCTTTTTGTGCTCATGGAAAATGTCTGTGGTCTTTTATTTCAGCTCATGAAATATGGGACCACCACTTTACATGTTGTGTTTATATTTTTGTTCATTGTAAGATAAGAGTACCAGCACTGTTAATAATATTTCCGCAATTTAATCTTATTTGTAGGTTGCTTTTAATTCCACACTTCATACATTTTCTACGCATTCTGACCACAACCTTAATCAATGCGTGCAAATAATTCCGGGAGCAGTGGAAATGGAATTAATCAGTCAAGTCCATTTGATCCATAGAATTGACCTTCGTGGCTGCGTGGATACAGTAGATGTATGGCCTGACCAGCCGTCTGTGGAAATTCACCATTTTTAATTGAAGGCCCTGTAAGGCGTCGTTCCCATCTTACTTCTGTGTGTTGAGGCAATCACAGCGTGGCCCAAAGTCCATTAGTTTTCATTTGGATGGTTAAGGAAGACTGGGTTGATTAACTCCAGGCAATTTGCTGACAGCAACCCCCTCCTCCTTCTCCTCCCCCTGCTACCCATTATTGTGGTTCAGGTTAATTTAGTCAGTATGCTTTGGGATTTAAACAATAGGACTTTACAGCTATTGAGCTGCTTTATGTATTTGCTCTGTTTTAACTTAGGAGTTTATGATTTCAGGAGTTTTACCTCAAGTTGTCTTCAGTACATTGGTGTATTTAAGTTTTTACATTACAAGTAGTGTATTGGGATACTTAAAGCTGCAATATGTAACTTTTTGGGCGACCTGACCAAATTCACATAGAAATGTGTGATATAGATATGTCATTCTCATTGAAAGCATGTCTAAGAAGCACTATTTCTAAGCTTCCCTTAAGTTTAGTTTTTGCGTCTTTTACTTTCGGTTTTGTACACCAGCTTCAAACAGCTGAAAATATAATGTTTTTGGTTATGGAAAATATATTTCACAGCAGTTTAGATGGTACAATGATTCTCTACACTATACTTGCTTGTTTTGTCACATAAACTGAAATTAGGCGAACTGTTCGAATTTTAGCAACCAGAAAATGGCGGCGCGATTTCTGCATAATGCATCTTTAAGCAATAAGGCCCGAGGAGGTGTGGTATATGAACAATATACCATGGCTAAGGCCTGTTCTTTGGCACGACACGGAGTGTCTGGATACAGCCCTTAGCTGTGCTATATTGGCCATATGCCACAAACCCCAGAGGTGCCTCATTGCTATTATAAACTGCTTACCAATATAAAATAGAATAGTAAAATATTATACCCATGGTATATTATCTGATATACACACACCTGAAATGCTGTTTCAGCCAATCAGCATCCAGGACCCAAACTACCCGGTTTATAATGTACGTTAAAGTTCCCTGACATTTTAATATTGGTTTTTATTTGTAAGCTGGTGCATTGCTTTGTGCCTGAGTATTTGACTGTGTGTACATGTCTGGTCTGTGGCCATGTCTACATCAGCATCTGTGTGTGCTTGACTGAGTAATTTCATAAATGTAAAACAACCGGCACTGCTCTCGAGCCTCATCTATTCTCATTCATGGCGAGTGAGAGGGACCTCACTGTTAAAAGTCAATTCGGGAACAGGAGTGTTTGAACTCGAGGCAGCGAGGGAGTTCAATTGAAGAGAAACAGCCTTCATTTTTCTCCCTGCCCCTTTTCTGCCTGAAACAAATGATTCTATTACCAGTTGGTCCTCCTAGTCAGCCTGGTCATTTATACCCATTAAACCTGCGTCTTATCACCCATAAGACTCCCTTACATCTCTCCATCCGCCAATTGTCCGTAATCAGCCATTTAAAACCGCGGCGGAACATTTCCTTTGCGTCTTGCTCCGGTCTGACGGACGGGCGAGGGATGGAGGGGGAGCAGGGGAAGGGGAAAGGGCGGATGATGAATAGGCTAAGTTGAGTGTCTGACTAATAGAGATCTGTCTTAATCAGAAGTAATTTGTCAGAACAGGAGATCTGCGGGGTCAGGGCGCAGGCGATGAATAAAACACGGCCCGGTGCGGAGTGAAGAAAGGCCCCCAGAAATATGTCCTGACTGGCTGCCTACCACACCGCTGCTCATAGCCACATACACATTAGACGAAGGCCCACAGCAGGGCTGGTCAGCCTGCTTGGTGTGTACACCCTTATCTGCTCACGTCTATGGAAACTCGTTCAAGAAAAGGCCCCTCAGATGGGCTGCCAGCTCAGAAATACACCTTACCCCTCCGCTGCTGTTCAAAGGAAATGGTGACTACACCCAATAGGGGTCCTCAACAGGACCCCCCCCAGTGTACTGATGTGAATATAGCTCCTTCTTATTGTTAGTTGTCACAACACTGGAGATTGCCCAGATGCTGCATCACCCCCCCCAATGACCGGGTTCTTACCTACTTCACTTTGTGATCCAAGTCAGTCGACGTGACCAAGACTAGACACATGGCCTGTGGGCTCGGCAGTTGAAACATAAAGTGGTGTGAACAACTTCGATGAGTGTGAGGAAAGTATTCCAGATAGTGTACAAAGAAAGCTAACTTGTTCCCCAGGTATTCTAGCCAAAGAGTTTAGCGAATGCAGATGCAGAATTTTGTCATTTTTTGTGGTTGGGTGTGTGTGGGTGGGTGGGGGGGGCTTGTGTGTGTCAGTGTGCATGCGCATGAGTCTGTGTGCTTGCATGTGAGACCGTGGCAGACTCTACCTACCCTCACAACTCCCCCCGGGTCATTTTCACTCCTTTGTCTGTGTGGATTGTGTCCGGATAGAAGTTTGTGTGGTAACCTTTTTAAAAAGTGGATTTCAACCAGCTAATGAAACAGGGCTGTGCTGAGCCTCAGAGTGTTACCGCTGTCAGGGCTTGTACCCTTTCAGCTCAGGGGAGAGAGGGACCAGAGCAGAGGAGAGATAAGAAAAGGAGAGAAAGAAAAGGGGCCCCAGACATCTCATGRTGGAACTGCTCTAAAAACTGCTCCTGTAAAATTGATGATGTGTCCAATTATATGTTCCTGTGGAGGGAGGAGTGGGAGGGACCCCTGGAATGGTGTCTGGGGTGGGTTGTCTTGGGATGGGATGGACTGGCTGGGAAGTAGACTTCTAACCTTATGGTAACTACCTCGACTGGGCTTCTTTGGCCTGGGCTACAATTATCTCCACTGGCCTTTCTTTCTCCCATTGCTCCATAGAAGTGTGATGTGGACAACCGTGTGGTGATGCGGTGAGACCCAATGCATCTCGCCAACACTAGGCCATAGAATCAAAGGGAAGGTGGAAGGATGCATCTGGATACTGCTCAGTTGATTTGTAAAGGTAAACTCAGTCAGCACACCATTGGGTCTTATCTAGTACCTCTGTTTGTACCCTCTACAATGATGACTTTGGCTAATCTCCTGTTAAGAGGGTGAGTTAATATATAAAGTCCTGCTCTCTAGTGGTGGTGTGATTTATAATGTGAGAAGAGTAATAGACTTGTTAAATGGACCTTTGGGGGATGTGGATGTTTAGCGAGCGAGTCTGAGCAAGGCCTTAGCGCCAGGGTCATTTAAATAGTTAATAGCCGTTCAAACGGGAGGGGAATATTTTATATGCTAACGAGCAACAAGTCCGGATCGTCGGCAGGAAAGGATAATTTCTCCCCTTCTTTCCAGTGTTTTGGACAACCTAGGGTTGTTCTGTCTGGTGGTTGAGCAGAGAGAGACGTTTTTGTGATTCTGAATTTGACGTGGATTTACTTTAGCTCAGTGTTCATTTTGCGAAGGTCGTGGAGGTCGTGACTTTTCACAAATAGTAGCTGATGTTGACAAAGATGTATATTATACATGTTGAGTTATTTTTGAATCGTACTTTTCTGTGACCCTGTTTCAAACGGTCTGTTAATTCACTCTGATCCAAGCTCTATTTTACAATTCTCACTCTGACGCTCTCTTTCACGCCTTGTCTACGCCAGCTGTTTATGATGGTGCCTTAACGCACAGTAACCTAGATGTGAATCCGCGTTGGATATTTCGCTGTCGTGAACTCTGACGACGGCCCACGCGTTGACACAGTGCCGTCTGTAGTGTAACGAACCAGTGTGGGTTGGAAGCCTGGTGACGATCTGTCGAGTCAAAACCTCCATCAGAGATGCAGGTGATAGTACCTCATCAGAGATGCAGGTGATAGTATCTAATACAGCAATTTTAACGTGACCTATTTGCGTATTGATAGTAGCTTAAATACAGGCTACATGGAAATGGATTTGGGGGGGGTCTTTATTTTATTACTGATTGCAGGACGGAATGCATTCAGGGGAAGAGATGCTGATTAGAAAAGCTGTCTCTCATCCTCCTCCACAGTAGCTTTGTTGGTTTTCGAAAGCCAAATTCAACATTTAGCCGATATGAGAGCTCCCTTTTCCAGGTAACAGATTTGTCAATTCGTGAACATTACCCGAACTCTCTGAAAGTGACTGTGGTCAGTTGAGAGAGTCAGGTACTGTAGATGGACATGTACTTTAACAAACTTAGTGTGTGTGGGGAGGGAGGGATCCCCTTTTCCCGTCTGGGGCAGGCCGTGTGTGTACATAGCTAATGGTCTCTGTGTGTGTGTGTGTAGGGTGAGGGGTTTCTGAATGGGAACATCCATTTGTGGTCCCACAGCTAAGGGAAATATTTATCTTTGAGTTTGTGGACCTGGCTGCTGAGAGTCTTTAATGTGTTCTACAGTCTGTCGGCTCTGGGGACACTTCATCATACTGCGATGGATTTTACAGCACACAKGCCCAGCAATTAAATGAATTTACAACTTACCTATGCAGGGGGAGATGCTGTCTACACCATTGTTGGTGCAGTGGTTATGACCTTCATCACTAGTGGTTGGAGGATGAGTCGCTTTTGCTAGCTGACCTAGACGTTTAAAGTGGAAGCATTTCATTTGAACCCTTCATGGAAATTGATACGCTTTTTGACTTTCCGTATGGAGTAATTCATCCTCATTTTGTCATTGTCTGCCTCTCTCGAGGATAAACGCACCGCCAGTGACAACCTTGATTTAACATCTCTAAAGGKGCACAATGATAGTGCACTGCGTTAGATAGCTAGCGCGCTCTCGGACACCTTGACGCCGCCTGTCTCCTAGAGACAGGCCAGCCTCTCCTAGAGACAGGCGCACGGCTCCTCTCAGCAGCACTGCCAGTAGAATGGAAAGAAACCTGAATCCACAAGGCCCATCCTTAGCCACTGAAATGTGCCTCGGCGGTTGTCTTTCTCTCCCTTTGTGTGTTTATGCGTCTCTGTTAGGCCATGCACATTTTATCGAATGCTTAACCGGTTTCATTGTTTGAAAAGTGAGGCGAGCGAGCGAATAAAAAAAAATAAGAAAGATAAGAAAGGAGACCCTCTTGTTAAAATATTATAGCAGCCTTAGTGCATCACTGGGGCCGAGGTACCTGCCGTCCAGGACCTCTATACCAGGCGGTGTCAGAGGAAGGGCCCAAAAATTGTCAAAGATTCCAGCCACCCACGCCATAGACTGTTATCTCTGCTACCGCACGGCAAGCGGTACCAGTGCACCAAGTCTGGAACCAACAGGACCTTGAACAGCTTCTACCCCCCCAAGCCATAAGACTGATGAATAGTTCTGTTAAACGGCTACCTGGAATACTTGCATCGATCCTTTTTTTGCACTGACTATGCACACACACTGGACTCTACCCACACATACTTACACATACACCCACACACACACAACATACGCACACATGCATACTGACGCCACACACACKTTCACACTCACCACATACGCTGCTGCTACGGTCTATAATCTATCCTCTTGTCTCGTCACTTTACATAGCTACCTCCATTACTTCGTACCCCTGTACTTCGACTCTGTACTGGTACTCCCTGTATTTAGCCATGTTATTGTTATTCATTATTCACTGGGTATTTATTCCTCGTTTCACTATTTAAATGTTTTATCTTTAACTCTGCATTGTTGGAAAAAGGACCTGTAAGTAAGCATTTCACTGTTAGTCTGCACTGGTTGTTTACAAAGCATGTGACAAATACAATTTGATTTGATTTTGATTAGATTTGGTTCAACACCTTGCGGCCCTAATCAAGAGGTTTTAGCCTCTCGGGGAAGCTACAAGAGGCATAGTTCAACCATAATCCGAAAGGAAATTGTGTATCTGTTTACTGGAAGCTCAAGGACATTATTTGTATTTATCATCTTGCAAATTCTTCAGTACAACTTTTACATTTCTGAGAGAGAGGAACCCGTTCAACATTTCATTACATGTATATCATTCAGAGCGAGGCCCTGTACACTACAACCAAGGACTTAATGTCAACTCGGCACTGCTCCAGCACAGAGTCTTTACAGCAGGATGTCATTGGGCCCTATTCTTCTGCAATGACCTCATCCGTCTTCTCAGTTGGAGTGTGTGCTTTTCCGATAATGCGCTCTCGGTCTTCCTCCATGCCAAAGACTTGTACAGCACTGTCACCCTCATTTGTTTTAAGCTACATCCCGGACAGAGACGGATAGAGGCGCTTAGTTGTCTTTACAGAAGATTTCCTGCTGCACCTCCTTTCCCTGTTTGTTCCTTGTTCTTTTGGAGGGGACATGGGGAGGGGGGGGCTTGTATTATTATGGTTATTAATACCTGTATTCAGTCTTTTAATCTGCCCTATTTGTCACATGTGACTGTCTGACTGCACTGTTTAATCTGTGTATCCTTCAATCTGTCTCGTCCCTGATTAGAAATTAATGAAGGCAAAAAGAGACACATTGTGTGCGCGTTGAGTGGAATAGAAGGGAGAGGAAAGGGAGTACAAGCGTCACTCATTCGACAGCGTACCCCCTMGTTTTTGTTCTCTTCCTCTCTTTGCGCTCTCTCCTTTCTATCTTGTAGAGCTGCCAGATGTAGCCCTTTTTTTTGCGGCGTTTCCCCTAAACAGGCAGCGCAGCACGTGGGCTCTTTGGAGTGCCGCACCTGTGTAGTGTAATCTACTCAGCAGTGTGTTGTTTACGCCGGATTGTTTGGTGCGTTTGAAAGGCCGTCTTTGATCCRCGCAAAGATTCCTCACTTCTCTTTTTTTTTCTCGCCCTCATTTCTTTTCTCTTTTTTTTACCCTAATGCAGTATCTGCTTACAGTTGGTGGCAGCGGTGGGATCTTTTTTKGGGTTTGTTTGTTTGGTGTGTTTTTCTCTCTCCGTCTAACCCAAGGGACAAGGAAATGACAGTGACCACTGACGAGCTTGTCAGACGCCTTGTTGGCAATGTTTTCTAAGTGTGCGTTAATGTGTTTACATCCACGATAGACGAGCAGCATTTCAAAGAAAGCGGYTTTATGAATATTGCATCTGCTGATTGGAGTCCAGTAGCAGGATGTAGTGTACTGCCTGAGATATTGTTGTGAGGGCTGGAATTAAAGTGATATAAGAGCCCAGTTTAGTTGCAGACGTCTAAGGCACTGCATCTCAGTGCTAGAGGCATCACTACAGACCCTGGTTCGATCCCGGGCTGTGGTCGGGAGTCCCATAGGGCGGCGCACAATTGGCCCAGCGTCGTCCGGGTTAGGGGAGGGTTTGGCCGGGGTAGGCCGTCATTGTAAAATAAGAATTTGTTCTTACCTGACTTGCCTAGTTAAATAAAGGTTAAATTAAAAAAATATATATATATATATATATATATATATTATAATAATAACCCAGGATTGTAAACTGTCATGGTCAAAACATATTGATACAACAGTAGCTAAAATGGGGAGAAGTCTGTCCATAATAAAGCACGGCTCTACCTTCTTAACACTATCAACAAGGCAGGTCCTACAGGCCCTAGTTTTGTCGCACCTGGACTACTATTCAGTTGTGTGGTCAGGTGCCACAAAAAGGGACTTTGCAATTGGTTCAGAACAGGGCAGCACAGCTGGCCCTTGGATGTACACAGAGAGCTAACATTAATAATATGCATGTCTATCTCTCCTGGCTCAAAGTGTGGGAGGGATTGACTTCATCACTACTTGTATTTATGAGAGGCATTGACATGTTGAATGCACCGAGCTGTCTATTTGAACTACTGGCGCCCATGCACCAGAGGTCTCTTCACAGTCCCCAAGTCCAGAACACAGTACTACATAGAGCCATGACTACATGGAACTCTATTCCACATCAAGTAACTGATGCAAGCAGTGCCTTAAAAAAACAGATAAAAATACACCTTATAGAACAGCAGGGACTGTGAAGCAACACAAACATAGGCACAGACAAGTGCATACACACACACGATAACATGCGCACGGATTTGGGGATACATAATAAATACAAATTAAGCCATTATTAAAGCAATTGTTAAAATTTAAAAATACAAATATTTACCTATATTACCTAATTTAAAATGCATACAATTCACCCTTTGCAAGTGTTGGTTAAAATTCCTGGAATTGCATATAGTTCTGTTTTATTCTAAGTACAGTGCATTCGAAAAGTATTCAGACCCCTTGACTTTTTCCACATTTTGTTACATTACAGCCTTACTCGAAAATTGATTAAATTGTTTTTTTTTTATCATCAATCTACACACAATACCCCATAATAAAGACGCAAAAACAGTTGTGTTTTTTTCAAATGTATAAAAAATATCACATTTACATAAGTATTTTAACCCTTCAAGCACATTTTGCATTGATTACACCCTCAAGTCTTCTTGGGTATGACTCTATAAGCTTGACACACCTGTATTTGGGGAGTTTCTCCCATTCTTCCCTGCAGATCCTCTCAAGCGCTGTCAGGTTGGCTGGGAGTGTCGCTGCACAGCTATTTTCAGGTGTATCCAGAGATGTTCAATCGGGTTCAAGTCTGGGCTCTGGCTGGGCCACTCAGGGACATTCAGAGACTTGTCCCGAAGCCACTCCTGCATTGTCTTGGCTGTGTGCTTAGGGTTGTTGTCCTGTTGGAAGGTGAACCTTCGCCCCAGTCTGAGGTCCTGAGCGCTCTGGACCAGGTTTTCATCAAGGATCTCTTTTCCCTCGATCCTGACTAGGCCCTGCCGCTGAAAAACATACCCACAGCATGATGCTGCCACCACCATGCTTTACAGTAGGGAGGGTGCCAGGATTCCGCCAGATGTGATGCTTGGCATTTAGGCCAAAGAGTTCAATCTTGGTTTCATCAGACCAGAGAATGTTGTTTCTCAATATGAGTCCTTTGSGTGCCTTTTGGCAAACTCAAATGAGCTGTCATGTGCATTTTACTGAGGAGTGGCTTCCGTCTGGCCACTCTATTATGAAGTCCTAATTGGTGGAGTGCTGCAGAGATGGTTGTCCTTCTGGAAGGTTCTCCCATCTCCACAAAAGAACTCTGGAGCTCTGTCAGAGTGACCATCGGCTTCTTCTCCCCCGATTGCCAGCTGTAAAAAGAATGTTGGTGGTGACAAACTTCTACCATTTAAGAATGATGGAGGCCACTGTGTTCTTGGGGACCTTCAATGCTGCAGAATTGTTTTGTTACCCTTCCCCAGACCTGTGCCTTGACACAATTCTGTCTCGGATCTCTACGGACAATTCCTTCGACCTCATTGCTTGGTTTTTGCTCTGACATGCACTGTCAACTGTGGGACCTTATATAGACAGGTGTGTGCCTTTCCAAATCATGTCCAATCAATTGAATTTACCACAGGTGGACTCCAATCAAGTAGAAACATCTCAAGGATGATCAATGGAAACAGGATGCACCTGAGCTCAATTTCGAGTGACATAGCAAATTATGTAAATAAGTAAATTAATAAATGTGAAAACATTTCTATAAACCTGTTTTCGCTTTGTCATTATGGGGTATTGTGTGTAGATTGACGAGGAAAAACATTTATTTAATACATTTTATAGTAAAGCTGTAATGTAACAAAATGTGGGAAAGTCAAGGGGTCTGAATACTTTCCGAATGCACTCTATATATGGGCAATTCCATGCCAGGAATATTGTTTTTGTATCTCAGATTGTTCTGGCAATTCTCACATGTAAACTTAATTGGGAGGAAGGATGTTTGATATGCTTTTTACATTTGTATCACAAACCGTTTTTGAGAAAGTGGCCATTTTAGGCCCTTTTCTGACCTACAGTGACTTTAGAAAGTATTCATACCATTTTACTTATTCCACAGCCTGAATTAAAAATAAATACAACTTTTTTTTTTTATCTCGCCCATCGACACACAATACCCCATAATGACAGAGTGATTACCCCATAATGACACCTTTGGCAGCAATTACAGCTGTGAGTTTTTCTGAGTAAGTCTCGAAGAACCTTGTGATGTAGGTTATTGTCCTACTGAAAGATGCATTTGTCTCCCAATGTCTGTTGGAAAGCAGACTGAACCAGGTTTCCCTCTAGCATTTTGCCTGTGCTTAGCTCTATTCCGTTTATTTTTATCCTAAAAAACCTCCCTAGTCCTTGCCGATGACAAGCATACCCATAACATGATGCAGGCACCACCATGCTTGAAAATATAAAGAGTGGTACTCAGTGATGTGTTTTGATGGATTTGCCCCAAACACAATGTTTTGTATTCAGGACATAAAGTAAATTTCTTCCCCAAATGTGTTGCAGTTTTACTTTAGTGCCTCATTGCAAACAGGATGCATGTTTTGGAATATTTATATTCTGTACAGGCTTCCCTTCTATTCACTCTGTCAATTAGGTTAGTGTTGTGGAGGAACTACAATGTTATTGATCCATCCTCATTTATCTCCTATCACAGCCATTAAACTCTGGAAAACCTCCCTGGTCTTTGTGTTTGAATCTCTGTTTGAAATTCACTGCTCGACTRAGGGGCCTTATAGATATTTGTGTATTGTGGGGTACAGAGATGAGGTAGTCATTGAGAAATCTTTTTACTCCTGAATTTATTTATGCTTTCCATAACAAAGTGGTTTAATACATATTTACTCAACACATTTCAGTTATTCATTTTTTATTAATTTGTAAAGAAAAAAAGAAGAAAAAAACATAATTCCACTTTGGCATTATGGGGTATTGTGTGTAGGCCAGTGACAAAAATCTCAATTTAATCCATTTTAAATTCAGGCTGTAATACAGTTTTGTTGGGGGGGGGGGGTGTGAATACTTTCTGAAGGCACTGAGACCAGCTTATTCAGTGCTTGACTTGGGATGGAAGAAGTGAAGGAGCTGTCCATTAGACTATGTTCACCGAAATTCACAAATGGCATTATGCTATAGAGACGACCTGATTATTCACTGTTAACGGTTTATACACATTTTCCATGACTTCTCTTAACCCATATATTCTACATGGGTTTTTTGTCTACATGGAAAAAGTAAGCATTATTAAACCTGGAAAGCTGCTGTGTCTGATCCCATRTAGACCTACCACCTCCTGCCGTTGTGCCCTTGATCAAGGCACTTAGCCCCCCACATAGAACTGTACTGTTAGTCACATGTTATCAACATGTGGTCAATCCTCGATCTGGAGAGCTCCTAGGTGTGCAGGATTGGCTTTTTCAACATTACAACCAAATACTTTTGTCTTTATAAAATGATTCCCTCATTCAATAAATCCGAAATCAAATGGATAAGGTAGGCTGTTTCAATGCAAGGTATCTAACTAGACATGTTTCTATATAAGGCCCAAATATTCATGTTTCGGGGGAGATCTATGCACATTAAGTTATTTGTCGATTAGGCTATTCTTAGAATATGTTTAATGTTGTCACAATTACATGGTTATTGTTTAATAGCGGGGAATCCCAGCTTTCCAACGGTGCAGATTTATTTAGGCTCTACAGTGCAGGTGGAAAGGCAACAATGAAATGAATGCTTAGTTCGCTATAGTTAACTTGTAGCAGTTCTCTCGCTGGTTATGTTTTCAATTGGTGATCTAGTTAATCTGTCTGTGATTATTTTATATCTGCTACTGAAATGTCGCTCTCTCTCTCCTCGGGCAACAACGGCCCACTCACACTGGCACACACGCAGCACCACAGATACGCTCTGAAGGGACATTCCGATAATGGCTGATAAGTAGTTTTTTACTTGATTTATGTTTAAAAGTGTGCTTTCATGAATTACATTAACAAAAAGTTTAGAATTGTTCAATATTTACAAACCCTCATTTGACAACTTGCAAAATTTTCAAACTGCTCAATCTCGAACAACCTACTGTCACTCTCAGATTCACAGATTAACGGCAAATAAACTTGAACAAAGCGGAATCAGGAAATGAATGCCCACATTGCAATTCCATGAAGATCCCGCCTTCTTTCYGCTTTGATCAACCTTTTTTGCCTCAGTGTGTGAATCTGGGCCAGCGATAGGCTACTTTGTTTTTATAGAGGAGCACTGAGTTTATTGGAAATTGAGACAATATCCTTTCCCCCTCCCCCAATATACTCTACTTTCCCCAAATAACTGTTCTTCTCTATGAAGTAACGATAGAAGTAGCCTGTGCCGATGGACTACATGGAGACTGAAAATAGCATTCAAACGAGGAAATATACCATGTCTGTCAATAACGTGACTGTGGTCAGGTGAGAGAGGCAGGTACTGTAGATGGAAATGTACTTAAAGAAACTTAGTGTGTGGTGAGAGAGAGAGACAGAAGTAAAGATGGAAGGATACAGTGGGAGATAGAGATGGGTAAAGAGTGATCCCCTTTACCCCTCTGGGGAAGGCCGTGTGTGTACATAGCTAATGGTGTGTGTGTGTGTGAGAGAATGGGATGGTGAATATGTGTATGAGGGTGGGAGAGAATGGGTGTGTGGATGCATGGGGTACAGTATATGTTGGGCGGGAATGGATGAGTAAGTCGATGGATGGGTGTAAAGGCGTCCGCATGCTTCCCAGGTGATTCAGTTCGGTAGAGTTTGTGCATATATTATGGCGCTATTTTCTGACGTTTTTGTGTTGTTTGGGCACACAACATTTTTCCAGAGGCAAGCCGAAGTTCGTAGCCAAAGTCTACGCCCCTTTGTTGGTGATTGATTGAAGAATCCCTACTGTTGACCAATCAGTCAAATGTATTTATAAAGACCTTTTTACATCAGCCGATGTCACAAAGTGCTATACAGAAACACAGCCTAAAACCCCAGACAGCAAGCAATGCAGATGTAGCAGCACGGTGGCTAGGAAAAACTCCCTAGAGAGGCTGGAACCTAGGAAGAAACCTAGAGAGGAACCAGGCTCTGAGGGGTGGCCAGTCTTCTTCTGGCTGTGCCRGGTTGAGGTTATAACAATAAAGTCTTTGTTGTCATTCAGCGAGTGACGACTCGTTTCCAAGCAAATTTCTTAATTGAAAAATACTGCTCCAAACATGTTAATGTAAAATTGCATGACTAAGATCTCCTCTGCAAAAACATCAAAATGAATGACAGATTAGATCAATTCTAACTATTTTGAGGAAGTGTATACAATTCTAACTATTTTGAGGAAGTGTATACTGGCTATGGAGTCTCAAAAAGGACAAATGGTACCACTGCCAATTTGTTCTTCTTTCTCAAGCAAAGATCTTTTAAGGGAGTATGCGAGCACACTCATTTGGTTCGGCTAGCAGAGTTCAGCTAGGCGCCAGTCCAACTGAAGCATGCTGACACCTTTTGTGTGTCTGAGAGGATGGGAGGTTGGGACAGGCTTGGCTTGGGTGGGCAAGGATGGGAGGTTGGGACAAGCTTGGCTTGGGTGGGCAAGGATGGGAGGTTGGGACA
>NC_036848.1:29335029-29453370 GCF_002910315.2 Salvelinus sp. IW2-2015 | reverse complement strand
TGGGAGGTTGGGACAGGCTTGGCTTGGGTGGGCAAGGATGGGAGGTTGGGACAAGCTTGGCTTGGATGGGAGGTTGGGACAAGCTTGGCTTGGGTGGGCAAGGATGGGAGGTTGGGACAAGCTTGGGTGGTGTAAAGGGTGGAGAAACCGGGGAGGGGGAGGTGGAGAGGGATGGGTTTGGCTTGGGAGAGAGAGAAGGAAGGATTTAACTATACTACAATGTCATTTCTTTGTATTTTTGTGATTTGCAAACCTGCTGTAATATGAATGAGTTCTGGACAGATTAGGAGATGTCAAGTCAAGTATTTGGGGTGGCCGGTAACCTAGTGGTTAGAGCGTCGGACTAGTAACCGAAAGGTTGCAAGATCGAATCCCCGAGCTGACAAGGTAAAAATCTGTCCTTCTGCCCCCGAACAAGGCAGTTAACCCACTGTTCCTAAGCCGTCATTGAAAATAAGAATTAGTTCTTAATAACTGACTTGCCTAGTTTAAATAAAGGTAAAATAAATCAAATAAAAATTATTATTCCTTGTTTGTCATTATAGCTAAGATTCAATGGTCGTTATTGGTGAGAGTGGAGAGGGGCTCTATCCAGGGGTTGGGACGGGGTGATTGGGAGGGCATCAGAAACTTCTCTGAGGTGTATATTTGAATTAAATTTACAAGGTAATACAAACTGAGCACAATACTTCAGTGGTAGTCTTTCTCCAATGTACAGTATGAACAATGAGATATTTMTGTATTTCATTTTCAATAAATGTGCAAAAATGTATCAACTTATTTTCACTTATTTTCACTTTTCACAAAAATCTATTTAATTGAATTCAGGATGTAACAGAACCAATTCAAAAAGGCACTCGCACATCTGAGCAATCTTATTTGCAGGTGCATGGCAACAATTGAACAAGATGAAGGAAAAAGGAAACCGCACACTGCTCTTGATAGTATCACCGATATTTAATAAGCTTACGTATCGGCCACACGGCCTTCGTCAGAGCTTTTGGGATTTTTTGAAAGTGATATTAATAATACTCTGAGTAAAAGAGAATGTTTTTGGATTTTCACCCTCCAGACTTTGTTTCCAAAAGGACTTAATGATGAAATGCCTTTGTATGTTATGCTGTGAATTGGAACATGAAATGTGTGTCTCTTGTAGATTATTCTGACGTTTTTCATATGATGTACCCAATGACTAATGAACTTGCTATGTCCTCATTGAGATTATACAGAAGTGTTCAATACGCCTTATTTATACACTTTTGTAATATTTATGAAATGCACATTGTTATATTTGGTAGCACTTATTTATTTTCCTTTGCCTCCAACCCCCTTCGATGTGTAGAACGGATGTGGGTGGGGCCAGGTCTACATAAGGGTGCAACTTTCAAAAAATCCCAAAAGCTCTGACGAAGGCCGTGTGGCCGATAYGTAAGCTTATTAAATATCGGTGATACTATCAAGAKCAGTGTGCGGTTTCCTTTTTCCTYCAGGATGTAACAGAACAAAATGTGGAAAAGGTCAAGGGGTGTGAATACTTTCTGAAGGCACTGTATTAAATGGGTCATATCTTCCACTTTTAACGTTGAATAAATGAATGTGAACATTTCTATTTCAGAATCTAGACATACATTGTTAGAGCACACTAGAAGGAGTATAATGATACCTAGATGTTGTCTGTATCATCTATGGTTCACAGATTATACGGTCTTACAGGAGGCATGCATCTGTCTAAAAAGGACCTAAAATGGCCACTTTCATCATCATTACCTCTAAAACGGTTTGTGACACAACTGTAAAAGGAATATCAAACATCCTTCTTCCCAATTAAGTTTCTATGTTCGAATTGCCAGAACAGTCTGAGATACCCCGAAAAATATTTCCGGGCCTTTCTGACGTGGAGCCGCCCATATATATTCCAAGAATATGGCATTAAATGAGGATTCATTGCTAGTGGTGGTGAAGCTGATAGTTCTGTCTGCACAGCTGATCCAGGCTCAATTTAGCTGTGCTAAGTAAGGCTTAGCTAGGCCAGACATGGGTTTTTGGCCCAATGTTCTCTAATGTTCTAAGGTTAGTGGGCTGGTTAAGCTGAAGCCAGCTGTCTGCTACAATAGCTTACACACACAAACACCTCACACATACTGTGGGTCTTAATGCACACCTCGATGCCTATCCGCTTTAGCTGTGGACTAGACTATTTGGCAACAGAAGCGGAGCACTTAATAAATGGACTTAAATCACTGGTTCAAGTTCGGGGCTTAGTGCTGTCATGTCCTTAAGTAAGGCACTTAGCTTCAACTTCTCTCAGAAAAGGTTCAGTTAGGAATCAAAGGGAAGACGGGYGCATCCCAGGCACAGTGTACCCATGCTTACCTATACTGTGTTTCTCCTCTCTTTTGTCTTTCAGAACAAGTGGGACAAGAGATCCTGGCTAACTTACACAGTGACCGCGAGAAGATCCAGAGATCCAGAGATCGGGTGAGAACAGTTGCACGCGCACATCCAGAACACACACACGTGCCGGACACGAACCGTTACACTCTTAATCTAATGAGTGTATAAAGGCCTGCGCTCGAAGGACAGTGGGATTGAAGGCTAGAACAAAGGGCTGGTGACAACAAGGCATTGTGGTTGGTTAGGGACATTCACCACCTCCACCGCTGTGCTCATGAAGGCATTGTGTGTCCCATGTAAGATGATGTAAGACTGTCTAATTGAACACACAAGCATCCACACACAGAAACGCGCACACACACACRCACGMACGRACRRACAMACACACACACACACACACACACACACTGACTGCATAAAGAACTGAGCGTTAAGCCTTGCAACTCTCTCTATCACTTTCCCCTCTTCTTCTCTCATCTTTATCACACTTAGAGCATTAGACTCTGACCCCCCCCCAGACAGGTAGAGCAGAGAGAGCCCCAGCACGGTGAGGGGCCCTCTGACGGCACCCTCTACGGAGAATGCTTTAAGATCACAACATGGCAGTGGGCCTCGCAGGCGATTTCAAAGGAAATCAAACATCTCCTTTCAAAAGGTCTGCCTGCCGCTAAGGAGGATGGTCCCTCGCTTTCTCTCCCTCGTTTTCTCTTTCCCATGAGCCTGCACAGGCCCCCCTCTTCCTTTTTAAAGACAGTTTGTGGGGCAAAAAAAGAGGGAGGGGGGGGAAAGAGAAGAAAAACATGATGTGAAGACACACAGGATGGAAGGATCGGTAAACATCTTTCTCGCATGAAAAAGACAGAGGATGAAGGAGTTTGGGGGGCATCGTTTAAGCATAAATACAGACACACACTTGCACTCACAAGCAGTGGCGCGCACACACACACACACACACACACACACACACACACACACACACACACACACACATCTCTCTTATACACATCTAGATGTGTATAAGAGACAGCACACACACACACACACACACACACACACACACACACACAGCAGAAGACATGGCTTTTCCCTACAGTCAAAGCAGGTGTGAATGCAAAGCAGGTGTGATTTATTTATTTTTTCTGGTGTCAATGGAGGTCGACAGCAGACCCTTGAACTTGGGGCCAAAAGTAGATGTCCTTTTTTTAACTTCACTCACTGAGGCCCCGTCACCAATCCTCATAGTATATGAACTCCTTAAATACTTCATTACAATGTATTGTTTGCCTTATTGCCTCATCAATCTTAGGCTATATCTCATAAATGGGCTCTTTGATATGGCTGAGAGAGCGAGAGAATGAGAGAAAGCCAGAGTGTGAGATTGATTCAGAAAGTGAGAGAAAGAAAGCGGGAAGGAAAGAGTGTGAGATTGATTCAGAGAGAGAGAGTAGTATTTTGGGAGAAAAGTGGGAAGTCTCTGGGGAGCGATCCATCCATGGGGTTTGAGAGAGACATCAGGCGGCTGTGGGGCGGGTGTCAGAGCCAGCAGCCAAACCCGCCCAGAACCACATCTGTCCCTGAGCCTGTTCAGCCTGGCAACCAGCACGGTCCTCAAAACAGCATGCCAGAACAACCCTCACATGGAGAGAGGGAAAGAAAGGAGAGTAGTAACCAAAACTTTTTGGGTTACTACATGATTCCGTACGTGTTATTTCATAGTTTTGATGTCTTCACTATTATTCTACAATTTAGAAAATAGTACAAATAAAGAAAAACCCTTGAATGAGTAGGTGTGTCCAAACCTTCGACTGGTAGTGTCCGTCACGCTTCTCGTGTCACAGAGGCTGAAAACAAAAACAGAAATGTGACCCCAAAGAGAGCGAAAGAAAAAGAGAGATACTAAAGGATATTCATTATTGCGCACGGGACATCGTAAGTACTGTTCAGTACAACACAGTACAGACGTCGGTCGAGACATCTCTCCATGTTGCTATTTACCTTGACCCCTTAGTTGTTTGTACGAAGCAAGCAGTTGTGAAAGATCTCAACAGGGAAATGTCGAACACAAATGGGGGGGGGGACAAGAACCGGTCACAATAATGAAAAGAGTAACACTGCAGATGGTTCCGATTGTGCCATTAGTGTGTAGATGTGAAAGTAGGAATAATCCGAAACCACAGCGAACCTGAAGGCTACAATCCTGCACAATGCCTTATATACAATGTGTTCAGTTACTGTGTGTTCCTTCAACCGTACATGTTTATCTTTCACTTTACAGGCCCTTCTCTCGTTCTCTGTTTGTCTCTCTGAATCTTTTTCTGTCTCACATCTTTATCCCAGTTTTATTCTCTGCATCTCTTTCTCTCTTTCTCTCCCACATTCTTCCCCAGAGACTCTCTCCCAGTCTCACTCACCCCTCAATCCCCAGCTGAGCCGTGTCCTATATGGACTGTGGTATGTCTGTGTGTTACACCTCTCCTTTCTCTGTTCCCCCTGCTTCTAGCTGAGAGAGACCGATGCCAACCTGGGCAAGAGCTCCCGCATCCTAACGGGAATGCTGAGAAGGTAAGAGGCAGGTAGGGACCATGATTCTAACGCACCTCTCTGCAGATGTCTTCACCTGTGTCATCAGCCACATTCACGTCCGCTCATTTAGACCCAAGTGCACTTGAGAAGGCCCCTAATAGGCAGTCATACGGTATACACAGGTGGCAAGTACATGCGTCATAAAGCACGTACAGAAACTCATGCGCACTCAAACCCACATCTTATTTATCCCGAATGCATACTGTACTGTTGTTCGTCATAATYCTAGTGGGGAAAGTATGTCCATGTGTTCGAAGACTGTTGTCTTATGAGTATGCGAAGTCCCCATACGTTGTGTGTGATGTAGACGACTCTTTTCTGCGGTTAACTATGGTATAGTTCCATCAGTCTAATGCAGAATGATACTGTGTAAGAGCTGTCCAACAACCAATGCTGGATGCTTTTTCGACGAACAAGAAAAACACAAGCTGTATGCAGTACACTCCGGCAATTTTCGAAATTGTCCGTAATTTTCACAAACACACATACCACCACCCCTAGCCAACTCACGCTCTCTGTCTCGCTCTCTCTCTGTCTCTCTCTCTCTCTCTCTCCTTCTTTCTTCCTTACTCTTACCCACATCCGTTCACTCACAAGCATACCAACCCCCCTCTCACTCTCTCTCTCTCTCACACACACACACACTCACACTCAGCTTAATGTCTTGTCACATCTCCATTTTATAAAGTGCCTCTGCGCCTACCCCTGAACCGTGACGCCGCGGTTTTGTTTCTTTTCTCTTTTTTTTATTTCCCAGTGTGGTTTTTGATTAAGAGTAATATGTAAATGACACCAGCTAAATTTTAAATCCCTGTGCTAGGAAGGAAGTGCCAATTGAAATAGATGCTTCAGTGCCTTTAGACAATCAGGGGCAGGCGCGGGCGGTGTGGAGTGCTAGCAGGAGACCAGGCAGGGCTGTGACGCCGACTGTAACCAATATTTCTGCATAGGTCTCCATTTTGTCAAGTCTGATTAGAGGAGGCCTGGGCTCGCCTGGTGTCACCCAGAGCTGTCCAGAAATCATTCATCATCCTGCCCCCCCCCTTTCCCTTGTCCTCCCCCGCTACCCCTCCTCCCCCTGCCGCCTCCACCCGGGCGCTAAAGTAAATAACACCCACTTATTTCAATATTATCATATTAATGTTAAAGTTCAGCTGTCACCTAATGGGAAGACTTAATCAAACGTAGCATTTAAGAGCGGTAGCGCCTGCCTAGCGCTCGCAGGCTCGCGGCTTCCTCTGGTTAGCCCCGACTCTCAAATCAGGATTTATTAGGTCTTTCTAAAGCTGGTCGGCCCCCAACCTCTTCCCAACCGCTGTCTTGCTTTCTGCTTCACGGGGCTTCCCATTCTTCTTTTGACAAATACCAAGCATTTTTACTCCCCTTTCCTTTAGCGTTTAAAGAAAATAAAGTCTTTGGTTGTACGGTTTTGTTTACGTTTTTTCATCTCTAAACGTCATTTATAACCAGGAAAGGGGACAGCGAAACAAAAGTGTCACATGGTGTAGTTTTGATATTAAGGCCGTCTACCGTTTTTGTGAATTTCATTACTTGCTCCTGTAGGTTTCACACATTTGATTGTTGTATTTTTATTAGTCATGTAAATTGTTGCGCTGTTTGGGGGGGGGGTTTTGGTGTTGGCGACCTTCATTTAGGCGGCTTGCTGTGTTTTGTGTTTTAAGCCTGCCAGTAGTGTGCAAAAGAGTTCTAGTGTTATATGTAAATGAGGCCGGTAGGGGAACCTCTACTGCTATGCAACTTCAGCTGTGCTGCGCAAATTAGCTTCTGGTACTCATTTGCTACTCTCCTTTTCAACTTTTTAATACTGAAACTCTTTCGAACTTAACTGTTAGAGGGTGCCTTACCTCGTATTGACCCTGTTAAAAAAACACATTTCACTGCGCCTATCCGGTGTATGGGACAATAAATGATTTTTTTTTATTGACTATTTAACGCTTTGAATGCAATATGTGTAATGTAGTTCGATCAATGCTGAAATTGCTTGGATATTAAAAAGTGAGTGAAAAAGGACAGGATTGCTCAGCGAGAGAGAGAGAGTAAGATAACGTCGTAGCGGATTTAAGTTGAGACGCTGGTCTTGTCACCTCTCCTTCTCTGTTTCTCCTGGTTGATCCGGAGAAGAGCCACTATGAATACTGGATATCACTCCAGCTGAGCATCAATTACACACTCATTAGTAGGTCTGTTCTTTTGGTTCAAGGCAGCTAATTAACTGAAAGATAGTGAGAAAGAAACCTCACTTCTCTAAGAAATACTCTTTAAGATCAACACGTCTGAGTTAGTTGTTGGTCTAGTGACACGGTTAAATAGTATTTCTTTAACGGCATAAGTTAATGTCCACGATACTAATTGGTTGAAATGAAACCCTGAATCTACAGGACTGGAGTTGACGAAACCCTGTCCTATGCTAGTCCTCCTCTACAGTACATGCCCTGGCATGTCATAGTCCCTCAATTACTTAGCCTAGTGTCGGCTGGTGGAGGGCTTCTTCCTCAGCACCCCCTTAAATTATTCATCCAATCATCTGGGCTCCTGAGGGTTTTAATTATATGGTCATGGTGATCTCATTAACGTTGAATGCGAATGCTAATGCCAATATATATATATTTTTTAAAGTAGTAATGTCAATGATACTCATCGGGAGTTAAGCGGTATGAAATGGATCGTGTACAATTAGAACGCTCCCCGTTATCAATGGCCGCTGGTGCTGGTAAGCTGCAGTTCTCCTCAATGACGAGCTGTCGGGACATCTGCAAATGTTGCGGTTTAAGAGGTATTCAGGAATAGTGACACACGATTGAGTCATCGACCCATATCAGTCAAGTCATATCGATAAACTTGCGGAATCATATCAATTCATTAAGAGGATTGCATATTATCACACCGCGTATATTCTGAATGACATGTTGTCAGATSGAAGCTGGACCTTCCCGTGCTCGACCTTGGGAAGAGGAATGCTGGCAGTAAGACAAGAGCAGTAGGCAGTAGTGTCTCTGTGTTTTGAGGTCTTTGTTGGTGGTACCACTGGCCTGTGAGGGGTGTAAGGATCGGCTGGTGGTCGAAGCCATGGCTGATTAGAGGAGCCACAGGCCCCAGCTCTCTCCTCAGTTATCTCAGTGCCATGGGGCCCTGACATTACAGCCCTCACACTGCGGTCACAAAATGGATCCCATGACTTTGCCCCGACAGAGGTGGACTGTCTGTGGTGGGAACGGAGCCGACTCCTGCTGCTACGGCAATCATGTCCAGCATCTCCTACCAGCCACAGCACACAGCACAACAGAGCGGTCGGAGAGTTAAGATGCAGCTCCAAACCCAGTTATGACCGCCGGGGTTCTGGAGGGTTCTGGGAAGGTGGGGCTGGATGGGGAGGCAGGGTAGGAGGGATTGGTCTTGTTCTCGCTGGCGGCTGATCCCACATGCAGGTGGTCGAGTCAGTCGCCAGGCAGATCAAAAAGTCAAACCCCTGGGTRGACCTCYCTTTGAAATGGGAATGGGGCCGAGATATCAGACAGAAAACATAAGCAAGCCCCGGCCGCGGAAGAGCTCCATATTCATGGCGTTAGCAGGGCTGGCAGTGGCAGGCAGGGGCCCCAGCCTTCAGAGGAGGGCTCTGGTCGCTCTGGACACTGATTAAGAGATCAGCACTTGGCCTGGTGCTAGGACGCTAGACCCAGCATGCTAACTCCCTTCAGCTCCAGAGAACCCACCAATGACCGACGGTGTGCAAGAGCTGCGCACCTTAGCCCATTCGCTAACTTTCTCCATCCTGGCCAATATTCTATGCTAATATTATACGGAATGCTATACTACACTAGTAGCCCTCAACCTGGGCTAGCTCACTTGAGCCAGGGCTTATACAATGCAAACTGGACTACCAGTGCTGCGGTAGAACTAACAATTCTGTTCAGGCTTACATGCATCCTGACCAGGATAACTTTATGTGTATATACAGTATGTCTCGTTTTGTTAATAAAATGTCCAAATCAATTCTTATTATTGCTAGTACATGCAACGATAGTTAAAGAAACCCTAGGTTGTTAGGACATTGTGTCCACACGTTCACGTCTTCACACCCGCTCCCTTCAGGAAAGCAGCTGGAGACAGGTCTCTCTCCCTTTTTGATTCACTGGAAAGTGGAGTTGCAACGATGGGCTTTCGAGAGAAAGAAGAAGAAGAGGAGAAAGAGAGAAGAGCGTGGCTGCGTTCGTTCGCGTGTTTGCCAGTCCCATTAAAGTGACATTTGCAAACAATGTCAGGAGGGAAGGAGATCAAAGAGCGCCGCCTCAGAAAAGCGCTGGGAGAAGGGAGCTCTGATGTCCTGAAGATCTCCAAATTTAGACCCGTTCCTCCAGTATTGGCTGAGTTTCTCTCTTTCCCAGTGCTGGAATATTAACTATGTGATATGTAGGTCATATAATTAATGGAATTCAGCTCCACCAGTGGGCTGTGGCTGGATGCAAATGGAAGGAAGTCTTGGGGGCCCTCTTGAAGTCTTGCTGTGAAGTCAAACAAAAATATTTGATATTTTTTGTAATTGAAGCTGAAAGACAGAACAAATTATAGTTCAGTGTGTGTGTTTTTTTTCCTCTCTTCTCGTTCCTCCACTTTAGTCCTTTTTTCCTGTTCTTTTATTGATTTGGTTTGCCTTTTTGGAGGAGGAGCGGAGGGAAAGCCTTGTTAAGATGCGAGAGTCGGGGGAGTGAGAGAGAGGCTTGGGTGGAGCAGTGATGGAGGGGGTATGGCATCTTCTCCCTCTTCGCGTGCACTCCCACACACATACACACACACACACACACACACACACACACACAGGAACTGCACACATCGCCTAATGTACACACACAGAATCCCTCACTAGAACTTGTACAATCAGTCTATTTCATTTTCAGCTGGGTGAAGGCAATAACCTGCTATCGAGTTTTCACCCAGGCGTGCGCCATAATTCCTATGGAAAAATCACAATGATCTTTTGCGAAAGACATATAATAGATATCCTGTTCCTGTCTCCGTAGTATTCTGGTCATAACTGTGGCCTGAGCACTCGCACTGCCGTCCCAGGACCAGCACACCAGGGTAGACTTTGCTCCGCATCCCTTCCCGACTCCGTAATGAGAGCTGCCGTTGGACCTCACCTGTCCGCTACGCTTCTGATGATGTGATGTTCATCTCTTCCAACTCTGACTATCCGAATCACCTCCACTTGGTTTTTGGGCCAACAAGCCTTTTTTATTAGCCTGCTCATTAGGACGAGTCACATCCACGTGATGACCGTTGGTCGAATGTCTACCAAAGTCAAAGTTTGATCAGTCTGAAGAGGTTTGGTTTCGATAGTTTAAAGCAACATGTTTGATCAAAGGTCATGCAACAACAACAAAAAATGACCCCCCCCCCCTGTTTTCCATTGGGTAATATTTCCAGTTGAACTCATTTCTTCAAGCCAGACAGGCTGGAATAGCCATAGCATAGCGCATAGCGCCTATCCCGAGAGTGGCGGACCAATCCCAACGGATGCCTCTGATCTGTTCTTCCATGTTGCGGCGGATCATTTGTACTCCGTTCCCTCTCGCCTCTCGATTTTATTCAGCATGGCTGATATCACATTGGCGTTTGCTTTTCCTCCCTCTGGGTCGGCCTATCTGCTCCCTCTGTGAACTTCTCGTGTTTTACTCTTCTGTTTCCCTGGCAAACGAGTGAAGTACCAAAGCGTGAATCGTAGCTGGCTACCTCTTTCGTCCATCGCTGGTGAAGGCAGCTGGCTTTTGTTAGTGTGTGTGTGTGTGTGTTTGCGGTACACGAGAGGTTCAGTAGGGGATACAGCGGTACAGTAGGGACAGCGTTTTAGAGCTCAGTGCCAAGTGTACAATGCTAAAAGACTTTATGAGAGCAGGCCTCTGTGGATTGGAGACCTTTATCTAGACTAGATCCGTGTACAGAGGGGCTTCATCACCAATCCACATAAATACGTTGATTGTGTAGCTATGGAAGCAATGGCAGACTGGGAGGAGCTCCAGCTAGTGTCAAGCACAGAGATAAAAATATAAAAAAACGGGAGAAATGGACAGTATCTTGTGTATTCCACCACAGCGTTCCTCTTTGAGTTTGTAGAGTTGTAAGTGGGCCTACTGGCTGGCAGAAAACTTTTGGTGTGAGAAACAATAGCTTCTCCATGTACTTGAAGGCTTTTTATTGTTGTTGCGTGTGTTCTTTTACAGTACATTCCGTTTAGTGAGATAGGTACGTGTGTGTGTGTTTCCACTAGTGTGTGTGTGTGTGTGTTTACACACACGTGTGTGTCTGGCTGCTGGGACAATGACATGGTGCGCCTGAGCCTCATTACCAGCCACTCAGAGCCAAACAAGCAGCACTGCCACCTATCTCTCTCTCTCTTTCTCTCTCTCTCTCTCTCTCTCTCTCTCTCTCTCTCTCTCTCTCTCTCTCTCTCTCTCTCTCTCTCTCTCTCTCTCTCTCTCTCTCTCTCTCTCTTTCTCTTTCTCTCTCTCTCTTCCTCTCCCTCTCTTCCTCTCTCCCCCCCCCCCCGTTAGAGAATGCTGATGGGACGCTTTTTGGGAAAGGAGAAAGACACAAACAAGCCTGGGCTGCAGAGACCGGGGTTGTTCACAAGGGCAAAGATGGGCTCATGTTTTATATAAGGAATGCCTTTGTCTATTGAGGGACGCGACTGTCTTTCTCTTCTCTGCATCATTAACTGTACCACACCTATAGTTGCAATGCCTCTAGGCCTTAATGGGGGTCAGATACTGCTATATTTCACTTACTATATATACAGTGCTAATATGTGATATCAGTCTAATATGTGATATCAGTCTGTCATTTCCCTGCTTTTGGATTGTCTTGGAAGTTGCCTGTAAGTTGCTGATGATTTAAATTCCAGATAAGGTTAGTGCTGCACATGGCAATGTAACCTTTTAAAGACGATGAGCAGATACAGCCATAGCAGCCTATCAATCAACTAGTTTTCCGCCCTGGAACAGGGACTTTTACTGTCATACTTTTCCCAACACCGTGAGGTCAACCCCGTGTGACATTGAGGTGATGGTTTTATTCGCCCTCTCTGGTTGTGTTCCGGTTCAGGCGCTTTTCCCCTCCGACATCGACAGGCCGTTCCGACGAGCTGACTGGAGATCAGTGGCGCCTTCCCCCCCTTGAAGTTGTTTCAGGTGTCACTCCAAGGGCACCCGCCCCGTTTGATCTGCCGTCGAGCGCCAGTCGGGCTGCAGCACCCTCTGATTCGCCCGTCAGACGTCCAAAAGTTCTGCCACTACTTTTGAGTGATGGCAAGGGAAGCTTGGTGGCAGTGGTATCGACGTGTTGCGGTGACAGTTAGGAGGAACTGGTCTGAATACTGGTTTGAATACTTAACTCTTGAGAGTAGCCACTGGGGAAAGCCTTCATTCGCCTCACTGTATAAGAAGACAGCGTGAAGGTGTGACTTCTTTCATATGGTTCTCCAGACCCAGACAAAACACAAAACGGCTACAACACCAAAAAGGAGACCAAATAAACATAAAAAACTGATTGACGCAGTGATCTCATTCGAAGCCTTGTCGTACGAAGTGCAAAAAGCACCCACTCCTCAAACATCTTCGATGCTGTCCAAAGGAGGTCCCTGCCTTCTGGAGGAATGACAGAAGAGCTAGTATGCAGAGGACGAAACGGATCAAACGGAAAGGAGGGAATGTTCTGTGGATATCTGTGCGGACACAGACGTCTGCACTTCCTCTCTTTCATTCCCTGTTTCCTTCATTCCTTCCTTTTCCACCTACTGTTTTTGCTGAAATTACAGGTGAGCTCCCAAACTGTGGCGGGCCCATCCTTTCGTCAGGCGAAAGAAAGAGAGAGAGACGCTTCTCGTTGTTGTTTGCGGAACCCACTCTCCCTTTGTGTGGCTCGTGATAACTTATTCAGCGCGGCCTGTTCATCCAGGGGTTGAGCGCGGGCGTCCGTCAAGACGAAAATAATGAGGCGACACGGAGAAACTCCTCTCCCCTTCGCCTGGGTCGCATCCACCCTGCCCCCCCTCCTCTTCCAGCCTACCATTATCAACCAATTTGCCATAATAGGGGGCCTTATTTTGGACATTTTGAAGCAATTAGAACCTATCACACTGTTCCTCCCCTGGCTGTCGTCCCTGCCAGTATGCCATTGTATATGTGTGTGTGTGTGTGTGTGTTTACATCTGGGCTCTGCGCTCCTCTAAACAGCTGCCTCAGAGAATGCAGACGTGGACACTAGGTATGCATGTGGAAGAGAGGCCTGGTTTATTGCCAGGTTTTAGAGCCGTACTGACCCACTCGAGCATGTTGGGTTGGGCCATGCTTTGCCATGCCAGGACATGCCATCACTGTGCCATGCCAAGCTGTTCTGTGCTGGGGTGTTTTAGCCTGTCTTAGTCCGTAGTGCAATGGCTGCCAGGATGAAAGCGCTGTAGCCAAATGACCTACCTTCTTTCTATCAGTCTTCGTCTACCCCTCCCTCTTACTGTATATGGACACATTCGTTTCTGGTGACTAAAAAGGGGATCAATACTTGACCTTACATTTTTGCTACAGGGAGACTTGGTACAGGAGCTCAGATCGTTTTTTTAGCCCCTCACTTTCCCAATTTTTGTTTTACTCATTTTACAAATTCTCAATGAGCGTTTATCTGCTTTAAATATTCTGCCCTTTGCCATGGAAAGTAATAATGCATTGGACCACCACTACTCTCTAGCCTTCAGTGTTGTAGTGCCCTCTTAATAGGAATAAGACATTGTCTGTCAGATTTACTGCACTTACTGATAAAGCGTTCAGTCAAAGGAATAGACAAATACAATATCTGTTGACTTATCAGATTATGGAAGACGAGAGTGAATGTATATCATATCTTTGAGGGGGATCCTTATGTAGTGTTTGTAGACAATTGCATTGATAAAACACATGAAGAAACATCACCTTTGACTATGTTTTTTGACATCTGGTTGGATGGTTAAGCTGAAACTTTGCTGTTGTTCTTGCATCTCTGATCTCTCTTTGGCTGGGTGCAAAAGCGTGAAATATTTACAAAATGTTGAAGTTCATTTTTTCCCCCATCCTTTAAATTGTTTCTCTTCCATCCTTTTTAATAACGTCTCCCTGTCTTGTCTGTCTCTCTGCCTCTCTCTCCTAACCCACCCTAGCAGTGTGTGTGGGTGCGTTTCGAGGGTGGAGGGGCAGGGGGGGTATGGAGAACACAATGCAAGCCTGCTCGTTTTGAGATGTTGACACTCGTGTTGCAGACAGCATAAAAGATTCCCTTTATCCCAGTGGTTGGGAAAATAAAAACAGGACCACATTTTGAAGAAGCTGAAGAGTTTGTAGCGTCACTCCCATCAAGCCTGGGCTTTGTTGGCTGTGGAGAGTTGAGAGGGGCTCCCGTCATGCCACTTCTCAAGAGTTTCAGTCCCTCGTTTTTTTCAAAGCTTCCAGCCTTGAGAGCTTTTATGATTAACACAATGATAGCGTATTGGACAATCGAGGTCTGATAAACAGACCACAGAAGAGAAGACTCCTATCGCTGTTCGCTCGCTTTGAAGGGACTTGTGTAATCCATATTGTCCATATCCTGATTGTACATACTGTATGTAGATGTATGTAGACATACTGTATGTCTATATTCTGTCTGTCTATTTTGTGTATTGCTGGCAGCACCATTTCACCAAGTCAAATTCCGGGTACTGTGTATGCAAATGTGCTTTGAATAAAGGTTATTCTGATTATAATTGCAACCAACCGAGGAAAAAGGTTAGCACGCGGCCAAGAGTTCCAGCAGTACTTTGGAAAAAGCACTTGCTTTTATAGATTGTTTTTAATTTTTCCCACCACAGCAACAAGATGATGTTGGTTGTTTTTGCATCAAGTGTTAAATCCCTCCATTCAGGATACACTACTGTGAAAATCCTCTATACCTCTGAAAGTGTGATCTGGAAATCCATAAGGGCAGGCCATACAATCAGATGCCCAGCTTCACATTTTTCACACAAAAAAAAAATATGAATTCCTTTTGGATTATGTCACCGCAAAACTTATTTTGTAGATACTTTAAAGTTGATTTGGGCGTTCAATTTATGAGATATTGCACTTCAACAGATGTCATCCTGCACAGTAAACACTTCCTAAAGTAAGATAATGACCAAACTAGAAAAGGTACATTTCCTGAAGAGAATTTGTGTGCTTGCTTCAAGCGGTCTAAAAATATTTCCATGGTAGTGGGATGTGTTAAATGTATAATTCAAGTTGAATATAAGTTAAAGCAGTTCAATATACACTGGACAATAATCTAAACGCAACATGTAAATTGTTGGTCCCATGTTTCATGAGCTGAAACGAAAAATCTTAGATTTAAAATTTTAGAGAGTTTGTCCAACTGGCCTCACAACCGCAGACCACGTGTAACCACGCCAGTCCAGCGCCTCTACATCCGGCTTCTTCACTTGCGGGATCGCCATTTTGCTGAGGAGTAGTTCTGTTTGTAATGAAGCCCTTTTGTTGGGAAAAACTTGTTCTGATTGGCTGGGCCTTGCTCCCAAGTGGGTGGGCCTGGCTGCAAAGTGGGTAGGCCTATGCCCTCCAAGGTCCACACATGGCTGCACCTCTGTCCGGTCATGTGAAATCCATTGATTAGGGCCTAATGAATTTCTTTCAATTGACTGATTTCATTATGTGAACTGTAACTCAGTAAAATCTTTAATGGTTGCATGTTGCGTTTATATTTTTGTTCGGGATACTATTTCCTCTAGCACATCAAGTATGAAAAGTGGCAGAACTATGCCTCTGAAATGCTCACCTCAATAAATACATTTAATTAATCAGATTAACAGTTAATAACATTTGCATGGTCCTATCTGTAATTAATTGAATCCTAGCCTTAGTATTCAATTGTTCTTTATCTGTATTTTATGTCAGCCATTGGAACTACACATCTCTTGCCTCTATAGAAATCATAGTGTGCACGAATCAGTTTAGGCCTCACTCAGGTCCTCCTCAGTAAATCACAGCAAAGTGTCTTGGACTCTTTGACCCACATCAGCGTGGCCAACGACCCTTCAGGAAGTGACTGATGTCCAGGCTGGACAGGGTTCATGACATCACGTTCGCTTGATGACACATCTGTGGAAAGCAGCTATTGGGCGATGTTTTGTTCTTTTATACCGCCAGCACACAACCTACGGTGTTTGTGTTTGTGTTGATGCAGTCTGTGAGCTCCTGCACTTCTCCATGCGTGCAGCTTTGTTTCTTGGACCATGAGAGGAGCGTTTAGTGTCGGTTGCAGTGAAATGTGAGGGGAGAGAGGGAGCAGGCCTCACTATACAATCACCCACTCCTTATTGAAGCTCACCGATAAAACTGTGATGTTCTAATTGGTTCATCTTAATTAAGCGCCGTGTGTGTGTGTGTGTGTGTGCGTGTGTGTGTGTGTGAGAGAGAGAATGCGCCAAACGGAAGTATCAAGCCAGGCGTCTGTGTGTGCACCGCTGGTGACTCAATTTACTCAGTCTCTCCAAGATAAAGACACACAGCTGCCATTTCTCGTTTTATTTGAACACATCGCTCTCACTCTCCCGCAATCTTTTGCCTTTCAATGCCATTCTTTCTCCCTCACACATGGCAGAAGCTTTTATGCCCTGTCTTATGTATTTAATATTTTATTTTCACCCTCCCCCTTTCTTTTTTTCTTTCATTCTCTCATTGTTCCAATACATTTTTGGTGTTTAATTTAATAACTGACTTGAGAGAGCGTTCAGTGTCACTTTGCTTACCTGTGAGTCTTCTGGTCCAGCCTTGAATTGTCTGTTAGATAGGTAACTCTGTGGCTTACTTAAAAGTCTGGATAAAATACTTTGTTTTGTTTTTGTCTCCAGCAAATCTGATTGAATAGTTACTTATTGATCAGTTAGCTTCACCTATGTCACGTATGTGATAAGTCATAATTATTTTTTGTAGCATGCTGTGGCTTATGACATACAGTTGAAGTCAGAAGTTTACATACACTTATGTTGGAATCATTAAAACTTGTTTTTCAACCACTCCACAAATTTCTTGTTAACAAACTATATTTTTGGGAAGTCGGTTAGGACATCTACATAACACAAGTAATTTTTACAACAATTGTTTACAGACAGTGAATTATAAGTTAAATAATCTATCACATGTCCAGTCGGTCAGAAGTTTACATACACTAAATTGACTGTGCCTTTAAACAGCTTGGAAAATTCCAAAAAATTATGTCATGGCTTTAGAAGATTCTGGTAGGCTAATTGACATAATTTGAGTCAATTGGAGGCGTACCTGTGGATGTATTTCAAGGCCTACCTTCACTCAGTGCCTCTTTGCTTGACATCATGGGAAAATCAAAAGAAATAAGCCAAGACCTCAGGAAAAAATTTATAGACCTCCACAAGTCTGGTTCATCCTTGGGAGCAATTTCCAAATGCCTGAAGGTACCACGTTCATCTGTACAAACAATAGTACGCACGTATAAACACCATGGGACCATGCAGCCGTCATACCGCTCAGGAAGGAGACGCGTTCCGTCTCCTAGAGATGAACGTACTTTGGTGTGAAAAGTGCAAATCAATCTCAGAACAACAGCAAAGGACCTTGTGAAGATGCTGGAGGAAACCGGTACAAAAGTATCTATAACCACCGAAAACGAGTCCTGAAAGGCCACTCAGCAAGGAAGAAACCACTGCTCCAAAACCGCCATACAAAAGCCAGACTACGGTTTGCAACTGCACATGGGGACAAAGATCATACTTTTTGGAGAAATGTCCTCTGGTCTGATGAAACAAAAATAGAACTGTTTGGCCATAATGACCATCGTTATGTTTGGAGGAAAAAGGGGGAGCCTTGCAAGCCGAAGAACACCATCCCAACCGTGAGGTACGGGGTGGCAGCATCATGTTGTAGGGGTGCTTTGCTGCAGGAGGGACTGGTGCACTTCACAAAATAGATGGCGTCAAGAGGAAGGAAAATTGTGGATATATTGAAGCAACATCTGAAGACATGTCAGGAAGTTAAAGCTTGGTCGCAAATGGGTCTTCCAAATGAACAATGATCCCAAGCATACTTCCAAAGTTGTGGCAAAAAGGACAACAAAGTCAAGTTATTGGAGTGGCCATCACAAAGCACTGACCTCAATCCCATAGAAAATTTGTGGGCAGAACTGAAAAAGCGTGTGCGAGCAAGGAGGCCTGCAAACCTGACTCAGTTACACCAGCTCTGTCAGGAGGAATGGGCCAAAATTCACCCAACTTATTGTGGGAAGCTTGTGGAAGGCTACCTGAAAAGTTTGACCCAAGTTTAAACAATTTAAAGGCAATGCTCTCAAATACTAATTGAGTGTATGTAAACTTCTTACCCACTGGGAATGTGATGAAAGAATTAAAAGCTGAAATAAATCATTCTCTCTACTATTATTCTGACATTTCACGTTCTTAAAATAAAGTGGTGATCCTAACTGACCTAAGGCATTTTTACTAGGATTAAATGTCAGGAATTGTGAAAGACTGAGTTTAAATATATTTGGCTAAGGTGTATGTAAACCTCCGACTTCAACAATACGTCCCAAAATATGTTGACTTATTTATCCTTTTTCATAAGGGATATTTTATGATAATGTGACCTATTTAAAGAGTAATAAACTTAATGCATCTTGGGGAATGGTGTTTGTTTGACTTGCTGGGAGGTTTTTTCCATTCTTCAGTGCTGTGCTACCATGGCCCATATTCACAGAGTGGCACACAGTAGGAGTGCTGATCTAGGATCAGTTTTGCTGTTTAAATCATAATGAATAAGACTGGGACCTGATCCTAGATGAGCACTTCTACTCTGAGACACTTTGCGAGTGCAGGCCAAGAACAGAGAGGAAAAACACGACGGCCTCAGAATACCTTCAATATTGGTATTTCTGCTGCTTGAGCATGAACGCTGAGAAGTATGTTGTGGAGATTAGATGGGAGATTGAGTTATGTTGCTTCCACACTAGACTAATTCCTTATCTCAAACACTGCCAGCAGTTTGTGACTCAGCTCATTTTGTTTGTTTATCTGCATTTCGCCTGGATACGTTTTGAAAGAACCAAAGGCTTTGGCTAAACTCTGGTTCGACATTTCATAAAATATAATGACCCTCTGCTCGTCGTCTTGTTATGGAGTGAATTCTAGAATGCCATTTTCATGGCTGTTTCCTCTCTGAGGCCAGCTAAAGTACAATGACAAAGCAGAGTAGACTTTGGATGTCTGGATAACCCCTGATCAATGCAGAAAATGCCTGAGAGCGAGTAACCAAGGCTGAACAGTCTCGTTATAGAGCATCTCATTCACATGCACTTGTATGTCTGTACCATAGGGCCTAAATGGCTTTTCACATTACTTATCCACCTATTTTTATTAGGATGTTATTGATATTAACCACAGGTCATAAGGTGCTCAACTTCTTGTTATTTGTATGGTAAAAAGACACTCTGCAGCAGAGACTTATTGGTATATCCTTGCTCTGGGACAGCTCTTGACAAATTCAGGGCAGAGCAGGGCTGGCCTCGACGAGGCATGCAACTCAGTCAGTAATGACCGGTTCCATGCTGCTGTGGCTTCTGGCCCATTGGGTTGTTTGTTTGGAGAGTGGTGCTCGACGGTGAAGTGCTGGCCCAGCTGCCACTGCACTCACCTTCCCCTGGCTGACGGGTTAAGGTTTGGGCCAAGCAGCCAGGCAGGCAGGCAGGGGGGTATTTGGCTGGGCACCTCAGTGCTAGCCCAGGCCCCATGCCAACTGAACGCCAGACTCCTCGACTCAGCTCAACCTGGGCACCCAGCGTCTCCGTGGCGACAAGGAGGTTGGTTTTACACCTCCAGGGTCAACATCATCCTGTCGCTACCTGTCCCAGTTGGGACGGGCCCGGCCTCGCAGAAACCCGCTAGCCTCGCTGTAAATTACACAGTACGTTTTTAACCACACACACAGCACTTTTTCAAAGCTGTTTACTGTACCTCCTTTTTGAAATGTCATTATTTTGATTGAACACCACTATTTTTCCCATGTTCTTTTTGTATGACTGATAATTTGTCATGAAATTGTGACAATTTGATGGACTTGTTTCTCTTGCATATCTCAGTGGCTACTGTATCTAATAATGATATTCCTCCACCCCCCTCATTTTTTGACTTGTATTTACAATATTAGTTTATTTTACTATTATTTTTTATTACAAACATTCATCGATAGGGCAGAAAAGTAGAGAACAGCGAAAGAGAGGAAGCTTTTTAAGTAGGGCGAAAAGACTGCTTAACCCAATTTATCATCCATAATGGCACAAAAATTAGGTGTCTGCTGCCAATGCGGCCTATTGGCAGGAGTAGCTTGAGGTACTCTGACCTCTAATTGACCCCTACTTCCACGAAATAATGACATGGCCTTGGATCAGGGCACACACAGAATTCAGAGCCTGATTGTTAGTAATGATTCCTTGTCAGACGTTCAGACAGTCCTATTCATCTTCACAGTTGTAATGATATATCAGATGCTTCTATCCCGGGAATCGAACCCACTATCCTGGCGTTACAAGTGCCATGCTCTACCAGGACTCAAACGTGTATGTACTCAAGCTTGTATTTGTGTTTCAAATGTTTATCTATGCATTGTGGTTGTGTGCATATACAAACACCCCTGCCATACTTCCATACAAGGAGCACTGGATCGGCCTGGAAACCCATTCAAATCCACAACTTCTCGAGTTGAGTCACTCGGCCAGTTTGTTTATTTGTCCCAATGTGTTCTGGGTCACTGCGCTGCTTCCTGTCTGCTGGCCTACGGTCCTAAACCCCCAGCTCCGATGGCGCCAGGGCCAACACTGCTAAGACGTTAAGGCGAGGTTGTGATTACATTGGCGTCTCTTCCTAGCAGTCTTGTGTCAGTTACCCAGCCTGTTTGCAGAGCCTGTGAATCCCCAACCTCAGTTGACCTGCGTAGTGCGAAACCCCCCCCCCCCCCCCCCCAGCATCATACACATGTGAGGAGCTGTATTATAAGCCAGGACCAGCATTGCTACAATGTTGCACCACCATTGTGTGGAGGTTTGCCCTCTGGCCTGGCAGACAGAGAGAGAGCTCTGTCCCTGTACATTTTCGCCTGCCTCTATTTGCGAAGACGCTGTCGACGTACACCAGTCCCATCAAAAAGCTATGCTGTGGTGGAGCATTTCAGGACAAACTTGACATAAACCATTCTAAACACTGGTTTCCTTTCACAAATCTTTAATTACATATTTTGGTGTAGTCCAAAGTGCAGAGTTTATGGCAAAGCAACCTTGCCACCAAAGCGTATAATAGTGAGGGTTACCACAGGGGACAGTTGGGAGAGGAGCACGAACACATGCTGAGGAGACTTGGATGGGAAATTGAACGAGTTGGTGGTCCTGAGAGTTGAGAGAGGATTTCAAGGCTAATCAATGTAGCCGCGGAAAGTTTCAGTACTTTTCCGGGTCGAATTAGTTCTCGAGGAGGCTTTCTGAGAAGAGTTCGGTGTCATCCTTCTCCACTGTTATTGAACTACTCCATCTGAGGTCGGATAAACTTCTCTTCGTTAGCTGTCGCTACAATGGAAGCTTTTGTTGTCGTCTCGTCCATTGTATTCCGACCCTACTCAATGGGACAAGTGAATCCATCTTCATTGGCCTAGTTGCCATTCAGGCCTCTCTTCATTCTCGCAACACAAGTCAACTCACTTAAACGGTGTCCATTGTGTTATTTGTCTCTAATTGCTTCAGTAAACAGTCGAATCCATACCAATCCTCTCCCATGTTGAGAATAGCTTCGTGCCAGTCAGTCATGGTCAAATATATTGAAGAACTAAAACCTCTTAGAGGCTACAGTCTCGTTGCCCTGTGTTCTGGTGTATTATGGCGCATATGAAGAAGGGCATTGTAGCCCTGGACATTGAACAACCCCCCCTCCAGGCTTTAGTACAATGACAGCAGTGAGGTCGCCTCTAGGCCAGGGCTATGAGAGATGTCAGCTCCAGCAGATAAAGGCCACACAAACAGATGCTGTCGCGTGGTAGTGTCAGCGGCGGGCTTGTTTGGCATCTTTTGTGTGAGGAATGTTTCTGGTTTATGAACGTTGTGCATTCTCTCTCTCTCCCCCCCCCCCTCTTATTGTGTTGCGTTACTGCTCTTCATGGCGTGCTAATTGATGTATCGTTTGTGCAAAGTATTGCTTTACTGCGTGTGGAGCTCAAACTTTAATGTTAACATTTGAACTGGCAAAGTTGTACCTTAACCTGAAGTCATGTTCTGTGACGTGTGAGTCGACCAGGGTGGATGTACACACTAGCTTGCCTAAAGCCATACATACTAGTGTACTGTTAATGGGAGGGAACAGTCAACCCTCTTACTGAGACGACCTATATAAAGTCCTCTGGACAGTTCAGGCTCAAGGCCTTGCTTTTCAAAATGTTCACAGGATCCTGAAGAGCCCAGTCCCGCAAATGTTCTCAGTCTAACAGGCGTCGCCATGAATCTGTCACTTTATGGAAACCCACCAACTCTCAGGAGCAATGGGGCTTGCAACGCCATCTTAGCGTTTGGGCCATTTAAATTGGGGACCACAGAGTTTAACTTTCTTTTTTTATGTTCAGTCAGTGTTTGAAAATAGAACTGGGTTGGAGAACCGTTAGGGCTCATGACAAGCAGGAATACCTAGGATAGGATAAAGTAATCCTTCTGACCCCCCCCCCCCCCCTTAAAAGATTTAGATGCACTATTGTAAAGTGGTTGTTCCACTGGATGTCATAAGGTGAATGCACCAATTTGTAAGTCGCTCTGGATAAGAGCGTCTGCTAAATGACTTAAATGTAAATGTAATGTAAGCAGAATTACAGTGCTGCTGTTGGACAGGATACTTTCCCCGTCCAGCCCCAGGGCTGTTCATGGGATCTAGTCCAGGGGAAGGATGTGCCTGATGCCCTTTAAACTGTCAGAGTGGCCATTATTGAGCTGCCCTTTCTTTCTCTCGCTCTCTCTCTCTCTCTCTCTCCTATCCTCCCTTCTGGGGTTGAGCGCTTCTCCATCCGACCCGGTGAATAAAATGATTTTTTCCCTCTTTCACGAATATTGCTTTTTTTAATGGTAAACGTTAAGATCCAGGAGCGGATCAATGGTTCTGGTCCTTTGATGTGGCGAGACGCATTACGACGGCCGACTTCTAATTGGCCAGGAGAGCTGTAGGATCGATGTGGGCTGTAATGGCTTGACACAGGATGGGTTTTAGACTTTATTATCATTAATATTTAGACATGACGCGGGAGGACCCGGCTGGGTTAAATGTACAGCGGCGGCGCGCGCCTTTGATCTAGGAGATAAGCGGATCGATCGGGGGGCGGTGGAATGAGGTCACAGGAAGCTCGACAAGCGAACGAGCAAATGAGTGGCGGCGCTAGCCAGGCCCGGGTTTTATCGGATTTCTCTGGGAAGTTTCGACTTGGAAGCTCAGAAAAAGGTCGCTCTTTCATTAAATAGTCTGCTTCAGAAAAGAGGAAGAAGGTTGGTGACCGGGGTGACATCCATGACTCTTCAATGTTAGATGAACATCACAATAACGACGCATAACATCTGTCTACTGTGCCTTCATAAACAACTGCTGGTATAATTATCCCTTTGTATACAAGAGGTTGTGAAAGAAGACACAATCGCCACCTCTTTCAGCCTCTAACCTGAGCTGTAGTTTGTTCTTTTGTTCGGATCTATTGTTTTGAGGTGTCTCTGAGAGTAGGACTCCGGGATCCGGCCCGGTGGGGACTCACCATGCCGAGAGGACTCTCCCCGTCCTCTCCTCGTCGTGTCCCCATCGCATAGCGTCGCCACAGGGCCTGGGATTACCCTTCTCAAGGGGTGGGGCGGTGAGAGACTGGACAACCAGAGAAGAAAGGTGGAGATGGCGCTCACTCCTAGAAGCTGTCAGTCAGGGTATTTCTGTTGCGCTGAGCTGTTCCCAAAGGATTGATACCTTAGTCATTGTACTTAGTGGACAAAGATCGGTAACAGGCAGGACAATTTGCGGTCGTCTCGGTTTTTCGCCGCTGTGACCCAGTGCCTGACATGGGACAAAGTGGAAAGGCCCCCAGGATCCAGGCCACTGGAGCTGTTGATACTGTACTAGAGAGGGGGGGGGGGGATGAGGTGAAGGGGGAGAATTGTCAGTAGTTGTGTCCGAGACTGTGTCATACAAAGACAACCATACGAACAGAAGCTCTTTTACCACATATCTTCACAAATGATACCTTTAAATCAATGTGTGTTTGAGTGTTTCACCTTTTCAAGGATTTGCGACCTTTTGACTCTTTCATCACAGCCTAGTGTCTATATAACACGGGGCGCAGGAAAGGGCGAGGGTCTGTGAGTTGAGGGAGGAATGCACATTTAAAAGTGGAGAGCAAGAGATGAGGAAGAAATAGGAAATGTGGACATAGTTTATGGCTTGGAGGGCTACCCAGGTGATAGTTTCTATCTTAAAACACACATATAAAAGAATATACAGGAAATATAAAGCAAATACAGTCACATAATAAGAGAGAACATTGTCTTTGCATCACACCAGACCAGATGTCATCCGCTTAGGATAACATTGGCATTTACTTGGACCCACCATCACAATGTCCTCTTTATTCTGTCATCGCCGACTGTGACTGTGGGAACTACCGCGCAAGTCAATAACTCTTTACTGAAAGAGAGAGTCTCGAACTGAGCGCGGTCACGTTAAAGGGTTCTGTGCTAAACCGTGTAGTGCTACTGCTCACGGCTAGCTCCTTCTATATTAATTTCTCTTATTATTTTCCCTGTGTGTCGTATCGGTACAATTTCATGAGACCAAGGCACTGTTGTGAACAAATGCCCTATTATGTCATTTTTCGGATTGTTACGCCGGCTTGGGCAACGTTAACGCGCCCATTGTTTATTGTGTGATCATTTGCGGATGTGTAAATACAAAGTGCTGATGTGTTTTCAGATGAGGATTGTAGTACAGTAGTTCATGCAGAGTTCAAGTATAGTTTTCTAGCTAAACAATAGGGAATGTATTACTTCACGGAATATAATGGACATTATATTGATTATTGTCACCAACGAAGCACGTTAAGTCCAATGTTACAACCAGTGGACTCTGAATAAACTTTTGTCAGCTTTTTGTATTTCATCACCAATGTTTAGGGTGTTTTTATCCAGGAACTGTTTGCAATGAAGCATGCATTTTGTATGCCCTCACTTTTCATGATGTGTTTTCGGAATACGTGATTGTGTGGAGATGAGTAGTGTAGGTTTTGTGGGTGCGCGAGTGTGTACGTTCACCGTTTTCTTCAGTGCGTTTCCACGAGTGCCTCAACATGTCTTCACTGTATTACATTGTTGTCTGTGTGTGCGCGCCGTTGTGTTTGCGTAAGGGCATGAGCGCACGTGTGTGTGTGTGTGTGTGTGTGTGTGTGTGTGTGTGTGTGTGTGTGTGTGTGTGTGTGTGTGTGTGTGTGTGTGTGTGTGTGTGTGTGTGGTGTGTGTGTGTGTGTGTGTGCGAGATAAGAAAAAGATGAGAAGCCGTTCAGAAGGCTTTTTCAGTCAGAAGCGTCCCCATCTGTTCGCACAGGCCTAATTGTTCTGGGTGTGAAGACAGGAAAAGGGAGAGGAGTGATTGTACTCATCCTCTTCCCTGAGTTATTTCCGTAACCTTAAAAGAGCGCTGCCAGAATGCTCCAGATTATTACCATGTAAATAACGGCACTTGGCCCCATTCCCTGCTAATGAATGTCATTTATTTTTCCAAACGAGGATTAATTATCGACCAAGGACCCTTCTCTCCTCCCAGTGGGAGTCGGTCGCAATTAGCAGCAGGAGATGGCTGCTAATATTTGTTTTTTAATGTGTGTATATGTATGTACGCGTACATATGTCACAGTGACACCGGAGAATAACCTTGCAATTAATTATTTGCCTAATTCAGTGGGAAAACAAAGGGAGTTTGTGTTTCATGAAATAGAGAAATTTGTCGGTGTGGATTGGACAGTGGGGCTCGTTTCAGTCAACTCTCCACAACCTTTTCTTGGTGAGGTTGTTGTTGGAAGTGGAACGTTGGGACATTCTTCTTGTTTGCGATGGATGGCAGAGAGACGTTAGAGCTTGGAAGTTTGCCTCCCGCCTCCCCGTTGCAAAAAAAGGCCAGTGAAACAAAGAACAGACTCAAATTAGATTTCCCAAAGCACAACATTCCCTCTCATTTGACACACCACTGTGGCCCGAATCCCGAAATAGAACTTCCCGAGAAATCCGCTCTGATGTGGAACGGCACGGTCATTCCTAAGAGCCATACGCTCACTGCAAATACAGTACGCTAACATATCCAATTTTTTACCCCAAAAATACGTTTTGCAAACGCTGACGGTGCTAAAATATCAATCTTGCTTACTTTAAAAATGTTCTGCCTATGTGCATTTTATGAGACTTCCTGTCTAATTTTGACATTCGGCTGTTGACGAGAAGGTTGCGTCTGGTATCGCAAACCTTATCCATCCTTTCCCACCTCCCCCTTCTCTCTCCCTCCTTCGCCCCCCTCGCTCTCTCCATCTATCTCTGGGTGCGTGGGCAGTGTGGAGCGGAGACACTTAACCCAAATGAAGGTGGAGACGAGGATGAGGGTTATTCCAGTCGACAGTGTTGCCGTTTGAGGTTGCGGACCCCCTTCTGAGAGCAGGAGACTTTGATTTATCTCCGGAGCTGAAGGGGTTAACTCACAAAACTGTGTGGTGGTTCTGAGGAAGCATAGTAGGAGAGATCTAACATGAAATATACTGTACCCGGATGATCCTAAAAACATAAATTTAGCTGTTTGTCCATGTATTTGTATTTCATGGATTATTTTAAAGTGCAATATTTTCTTCCTTTTCATTCCATGATAGTTTTTAACAAACAGTATGAATTCTGCTCTATTTGCAACCATGGCTTGCAAAGTTTGTTTATGTCAACAGAGGTTGACCCGAGTGCTTCTGTAATGAAAAAAAGCCAACTGCAGGCTTAGTGTGACAGGCGTGCAGAGAGAGACGGGGATTATGATAATTGATAACTGTGAGAAAGGCAGAGAAGGGGAGCCATACTATACCACCCCACCCCATGTTTTACGACTGGATTCTGTTACTCCTCCTCGGCTCGCCCTGTGGTGTGAAATGAGCATGTCCTAACTTTCTTGACTCTCACTCTACGAACAATGGAAGGTGTGTGTGTGTGTGTGTGTGTGTGTGTGTGTGTGTGTGTTGTGTGGTGTGTCGTGTGTGTGCGTGCGTGCGTCCTTAGGTTGTCTGTGCATAAGTGCCAGCATTCTTCTGTGTGAATATGTGTATTTCAGCCCTGTGCGCACACACACACACACACACACACGTCTCCCTCTCATCCTGTCTGTCAATGGCAGGTAAACGATAGGAGGGCTGATGTTTGCTCGGTGGCGTTTGACACTGCAAGTATGAACACATTTCAGCACCCTTTCTTTTCCCCGCTGTCTCTCTTTCTCAGTCTCTCCTCTCTCATCTCTTTCTTTTGGGAGGAGAGAGGGCATGCTTTAGGCTGGTTCAACTGGTTCTCAGTCAGAGATGATATTGGCTCCTCACGTTTCATCATTTCCTGCGTTCACAAGTTGGTTCTGAAGTTAAAAGCATAAATAATTGTATCACGAGGGAGGTGTCAAAGCAGGAGTTTTTTCGTATTCGGTTGTACCATTCAAATTGTAATATCAAGTGTGACAAATAGAAGTGTTGTCTTTCCTGTAATTGTTCATACGTTTTGTGAGAACTTGGCTCTTTGTGTGTAAACCGTGTTTAAATGATTTACATTTGAATTATTTAGCAGACACACTTATCCAGAGACTTCCGGAACCAATTAGGGTAAGTGCCTTGCTCAAGGGCACATTGCCATATTTTATATCTTTGTTTTGTTCATTTCAGGTATATTCCCTATTATCTTTCAAGATACCCCCCCCCCCCCCTTCATATTTTTTGCTCTCACACACACACCAAGACACACACACACACACAAAGGAGCTGATTGTGGACTGCAGGAAACGGAGGGACAACGTCGCCCCATCATCTCGATGGGGCTTGTATGGAGGCGGGTCGAGAGCTGTAAATTTCCTCAGTGTCCACATCCATAAGGATATTAACATTATCCAGACACACCCATGCAGTGTGTGAAGAGGGCACTACAGCGCCTCTTCCCCTCAGGAGGCTTGAAAAGATTTGTCATGGGCTCTCAGATCCTCAAAAAAGTTCTACAGCTTCACTATTGAGAGCCTCTTGACTGGCTACATCACGCTTGGTATGGCAAACTGCTTGGCGTCCAACAGCAGGCTCTACAGTGCATACGGCCCAGTACATCACTGGGGCCGAGCTCCCTGCATCTCAGGACCTCTACACAGGCGGTGTCAGAAGAAGGCTGTAAAAATTGTCAAAGACTCCAGCCACCCTAGCCATAGACTGTTCTCTTTGAAACCGCACGACAAGCGGTACCGATGCACCAAGTCGGAACCAACAGGACACAACTTGCGACATGCGGCTAGTTTCCTGAATCGGGTCACAAATGGCTAATCAAATGTCTGCGTTTTTTTGTTACACTAATCTCTTGCACTGACTCTATACACACACACTGGACTCTACCCACACACTCACATATACTTAACTGACACCCAACACACACACATACACACACACTACATACACCCACACATACAGTTGAAGTCAGAAGTTTACATACACTTAGATTGGGGTCATTAAAACTCATTGTTCAACACTCCACAAATTTCTTGTTAACAAACTATAGTTTTGGCAAGTTGGTTGGGACATTCTACGTTGTGCATGACACAAGTCATTTTTCCAACAATTGTTTACAGACAGATTATTTCACTTATAATTCACTGTATCACAATTCCAGTGGGTCAGAAGTTTACATACACTAAGTTGACTGCGCCTTTAAACAGCTTGAAAAATTCCAGAAAATGATGCTAGGCTTTAAAAGCTTCTGATAGGCTAATTGACATCATTTGAGTCAATTGAGTCAATTGGAATACAACCTGTGGATGTATTTCAAGGCCTAGACATATGGTTTCAGAAAGACTACAGTTGCATCATGAGATGTTTATACTGTATGTAATGAGGCCAGGGACTTTGTCATTACATCACGTTGGTGTCCCTATTCTACCGTGGCCCTGTTTTACCTGGCAAGGAGCTCACTCAGGCCCTGAGGAATGGAAGAGAAAGGAAGAGTGATGAAGAATAAGGGAATAACTAGGGAAATAACAACAGTACCCAATAGTGCAGTGTCACTGTGGCTGAGTGCCAAAACAGGTCATTTTCTCCCCCCGTGGCATATTTGGGAAGGCCTAGAGCCAGAGCCTGCCCGCTCCTGTCTGCAGTCAGCCTGTCTGCGCATTTTGCCGCAGATCACATACCAGGGGCACCATTTTCCACCCGGAGACAGACAAGCCGGAGGATCTGATTGGCCCGCTGCCAGAGCGTGCTCACAAAGGCTCCTTTGACAGCAGGTCAGTTGGTTAACCAAGTAGTTGAGAGTCAGGGGGGAGAAGAGAAAAAAAATAACTTTTCGCCACCTCACCCCCTTGGTTTAAAAAAACAGCCTCTCCACCAAAAAGGAGAAGGGTGTAATTGTGGCCTGCAATTCGGGGAGTTCCTGCATCTGCAGGAACCACTCTATATACTTCTATTGGTCCATTTTTAGGTTGGACTCCGTGTACACAGGCGGGAGGCAGTGGGCGCTTCCGTACAGCAACCCCGAAGAAGAAGAGGTGGGGGTGATAACGATAGCTACCTAGCTAGGACACAGGTAGACGGTGTCCTTCGCCCCCGCCTGTCGGGCTCTGCTTTCCTGCAGTTCTGTTAACGAGGCAGGGGCAGGTGTTCGGCAGGCGTGAGGAAAGGACAACGTGTGCTAGCTAGGACACCAGTACACAACAGGTGGGCGGCAGGATAGGTAGCTAGCTAGCTCGGAATGCCCACATGCAGGAAAACCCCGAATTGCGGGCTGCAATCACACACTATTTCCCCAAAAAAAGGCTTGTTCGTGTTTGTCAAACCAATTGAAAAGTGTAATTTTGGGTATTTGGGTCATTTGGTATTTTTGGTTTGTTGTGTTTTTGTCAAAAGGGAGGTAAAGATGAGATACGACTCTAGGCCTTTACGCATGTTTGAAATGTGTCTGCTGCTCATCAGTAAACAAGGATCTGGGCGTTTGTATGGACAGAAGTTCACAGTTCAAGGGCAATCTTGACCCCTGGTGTATGTTGTGGATGTGTGCCTGTGTTGGACCACATGACTAACACAAGCCCACCTTTGCGCGTTAACTCTCCTGTAGTAAATCCTATGCTGTAGCTGATACAGTCTCAAATCCCTCTTTCCCATAGTCATGCTGTTTGGGGGATCAACCGACATAGTTGTGTGTTAAATAGCTTGATTTCTTTAGGAAAGGCCCCCCACGCTCTGATAGCTCCCGTGTGGCTCAGTTGGTCGAGCCCTGCGCTTGCAACGCCGGGGTCGTGGGTTCGATTCCCACGTGGGACCAGTACGAATGAAAGTATAAAAATAAATGGCTACAATGTAAAATGTAAATGATAGAGAAGGCCAGGCTCTAGCTCTCTGGCTCTGCTCTGCCGCCCCTGTCTCTCCTGTGTACCAGCCGCTTTGCATACGACTGATGTTTTAAAAGCTTCATTGTTAACTGACGTTGGGTAGCCCTCCGCTGACCCGGGAGGTATTTGTTCGTTTGATCACGGGGCAGGTGTTTTAATGTATCCAAGCATCATAGTTCCACAGCAACCAGAATGGGATAGACAGAGTATGAAGGCAGGAGGATCCTATGGGGTTCATAAGTGCTGATCTGCACTTCCTCCTAACTGGGGAAGGTGGGCGTTAGCCGTTGGAGGGTGGACGTTAGCCGTTGGAGGGTGGGGGTTAGCCGTTGGAGGGTGGACGTTAGCCGTTGGAGGGTGGGGGTTAGCCGTTGGAGGGTGGGGGTTAGCCGTTGGAGGGTGGGCGTTAGCCGTTGGAGGTTAGCAGCAAAGACACAAGTTAACGTCTATTAGCGGAGCGAAGGAGAATCGGCCTTTGTTATTCAAAGAAGATGTACTATAAAATGATCCAATTGGTAATATATGGATTTCTAGATCTAATAGTGTTCCCAGGTATTTTTTTTTTTAAACATGGCTGCATGTTTATTTGTTTGGTATTGTGTGTGTGGTTTCTCTTATTTGCTACGATGTCATTTGCGTACTCGAAATAGATCTTCACCACACCTATCTTTCTGTCTTCAAAATAAAACCACGCTTTACCTTAGGCAGATCCAGGGAGAGGCAGATGAACTATCTGAGGTTTTACCCACAATTCTCAGCTCTCTGCCTATAGCCAATCATCTATCTTATCCCAGCCCCCCTTCCCCAACCTCTAATCGGCTGTGGATTAATAGACCAACAAGTGAAGAAAAATCCCTTTTGTTAGCATAAACCTACTACTCCTTCAGCAGTGGCACTGAAGGGACAAACAGGGTTGTGTCCTGGTAGAAAATTATCTCTCCTCTCTCGCACTTTCTCTCTCTCCTCTCTCTCTCTCCTCTCTCTCTCTCCTCTCTCTCTCTCTCTCTCTCTCTCTCTCTCTCTCTCTCTCTCTNAACAGGTTTTAACAGTTAGACACACTATGCCGTAAACAGTCAAACAATTTAAGGGATGCCTATAGCGTGTTTGACAGGTGTTTTCGCGTAAAGAATCCCAACTATGTTCATTTGGCATGTGTGTGAGTGTATCAAAGTGTCTTTTTCCCCAGTCATGAATATGTATAATCTAATATATTTCAGATGACAGGGAGAGTTAGAGTTCACCTTACTATGTTCCACTGTGCTGCATATTAAAGTGTTATATCTTCCTTGGATCTCTCCTACCTATTGGAGGTAATTTCTTATTATGGTGCTACATCTTGATGCACATTACTGAATCTCTCTCTCTCTCTCTCTCTCTCTCTCTGTCTCTGTCTGTCTGTCTGTCTGTCTGTCTGTCTGTCTGTCTGTCTGTCTGTCTGTCTGTCTGTCTGAAAAATCGAAGTCTTCAGTATTAATAATGGATGATCGTTCCCCATGAATTTTCCATCGTGTGACTCTGGTTCCTTGGTCAGCCTATGATGTTTTGAATGTACGGCGATGGAAATGGAGAGTGTCTGAGAAGGGACTCGACCCCTAGGACAGGGTCAAGCCTTACTGTATGTAGATGACCAAGTGGAGAAACTGTAAACATCAACGTGGGATGTTTGTGAGGTGTTTGTAGTGATTGTGTCGGGTAACATTTTAAAGTGTATAGGCCTGTGTAAGGGATGTTTTGGACATCGCAGTCAGCGTGTCTACGCTGACTGCGATGCTGTATGCGGAGAGGCATCGACGGGACATTTGGATCCTTCAAGATTGGGGAGATTCAGAGAAAGAATAGGTTCTTATCTCTACTTCTGTAGCCTGCTAGACACCAGATATTTGAAAATTATCAAACATTGAGCCCAATATAACCGTTACCATTTATCACTGGTTTTGATCAATTGCGCTCGCATTCAAGATGTGCACCGCGTCACTTTGCGCTCAAAACTTTTTCCCGATTTGGAAAGAAATCTCTTTTACTATTAGCTCACAGGTTTTGAGGGTTTGTTAAGGAGAGAGAAGGGGTAAAGAGTGGGCGGAGCATTATGCTGTGTGAGGTGCGTGTCCACAAGAAAGTCTCCAGCTGGAACTAAACTCATAGCAGATGGTTATTGGGACTTCGTCTCTTGACTTCCGTTTCCTAGAGGGAGTCCCCAAGCAGCCCTGACAACCCCTGACCTTTCAACCCTGACTCGTAGGGATGGAGAGGTGAACCAGCAATCTGCGTCTCTCAAGCTCACTCCACCGCTCCGTACATTCAGAGATGGCAAGAAATGCAAGAAAGAAGGAAAGTGTAGTAAATTAATTTGTGCAGCTGTCAGTGTGCTTAGAGAGGTCTTTCTGAACCCCTAATCTCTCTCTGCCGCTTTCCTCACCTGTCGTTCCATCGCAAAGTTTCCTATAGATTTTTTTCAGAGTTTTCTTCAGCCTGACCCTGTGTGGCTGCGGGCCTTGATTAGTTGGGAGCGGAGTCTATGGATTCCAGCCTCCAGGGCACTAAGCAAATGGAGCCAGAGCATCATGTCAATAACCCAGTTAATGCAACAAACCCGCCTCACTGCTGGCCCCATCCTCAAATTGTTCTTTTTTTAATTGGGGGGGGGACAATCATGAGGGAATCAGTGTCACTCGGGGCTTCTACCCCTCCTATCCCCTCACCTCTCCTTTTTCTCACTTTCTCTTTCTCTCTCCTGCTGGATTGGCCCCTCTTTCTCGCTCTCTCTTTCCTCTTCCTCTAGCACATTGTTTCTCTCCACTTGCTCACATCTTAGGTCTCTCTCTCTCTCTCATCATCCCCACTATCCCCCTCTCACTCTCCACTACCCCCCACCCCTCCTCTCTCACAGCTGAGACTGGAATTGTACTGGAGAAGGAAGTGTGTCTGCAAATTTAATGCATCGGCATGGATTATTTAGACTGACTAAAACCTCCCTTGTAGTGTCAAACGGTAGATGACATTATCCTCTTTTTTTTCTCTTACTGGACTGACCAACCAGCTTGAAGCTTTGCCCGTTTATCCACAGAATAGAGCTGGTTGGCTTTGAGAAGAAACACAAGGCCCAAACAAGTGGTTCTCCAACAACCGATGAATCACAAACCGAGATTCTGTTGGGGCTTCTTGAGTAATCCGATGGTTATTTCACACGGGCGCGTCAGTTGCACTCCTGTAGTTTTCCACTTTTCCACTACGCCCTCGTAATGCGAACATGCACGTACACAAACTCTCTCACACACTGACACACACACGGTGGACCTCAGTTCATCTCCTGTGCTCCTGCCTCCTGGCCACACTAGCGTGGTGTGTCCATAACCCTGGAGGTCGCAGGGTTAACTCTAAGACGGGCCTGCTGCCCTGAAGCCTGTGGGCTTGACCTCTGACCTCTCTTGCTGGAGCAAATTTTTATCCACACCACTAAATAACCTGGCTCACCTTTAACCTGTAAACACAGTCTGTTCAGACTGGCCCAAACAATGAAACTATAGAAATCAAGACATGATGAGGCCGTTTTTTTTCTTGCTTGTTTCTAGTCAGTCACCATCACCCTGTGTGTTGGCCTGTCCATAGAACTGTAGCTGTACTGCTAGTGTATGACAGACTATTCAAACCAGGTGAATGGCCTGAGGTAGAAGGAAAGAGCTCTTTGATTTTTCCTAAGCGCTAGTTTTAAGTTCTAGGCTGCTAACTGTCACAGCCATTGTTTCCATAGGTCGCTAAGGCTGTGTGCCACAGAGGAGTGTTCTGTCGATTGGTTTGCGTGCGCCAAACACGTGTCGCCCCCGCCTCTCCATGGTGTGCTTACCTATGGAGCAGCGAGAGGAACTGCCCCGCCCCTCCCTAAGGCTTAAGGAAGGAGGTGAGGGCTCTGCGAGTGTGGTGCCGGGAAAATAGCCTCTCACTCAACGTCAACAAAACAAAGGAGATGATCATGGACTTCAGGGAACAGCAGAGGGAACACCCCCCTATCCATATCGATGGGACCGCAGTGGAGAAGGTGGAAAGCTGCAAGTTCCTTCTGCGTACACATCACTGACAAGCTGAAATGGTCCACCCACACAGCCAGTGTGGTGAAGAACCTCAGGAGGCTAAAGAAATTTGGCTTGGTACCTAAAACCCTCACACACTTTTACAGAAGCACAATTGAGAGCATCCTGTCGGGCTGTATCTCCGCCTGGTACGGCAACTGCACCGCCCGCAACCGCAARGCTCTCCAGAGGGTGGTGCAATCTGCCCAACGCATCACCTGGGGCAAACTACCTGCCCTACAGGACACCTACAGCACCCGATGTCAAAGGAAGGCCAAAAAGATAATCAAGGACAACAACCACCCGAGCCACTGCCTGTTCACCCCGCTATCATCCAGAAGGTGAGGTCAGTACAGGTGCATCAAAGCTGGGACCGAGAGACTGAAAAACAGATTCTATCTCAAGACCTTCAGACTGTTAAATAGCCATCACTAGCACATTAGAGGCTGCTGCCTGTATACATAGACTTGAAATCACTGGCCACTTTAATAAATGGAACACTAGTCACTTTAATAATGTTTACATATCTTGCATTACTCATCTCATATGTAAACTCAGCAAAAAAAAGAAATGTCCCCTTTTCAGGACCCTGTCTTTCAAAGATAATTCGTAAAAATCCAAATAACTTCCCAGATCTTCATTGCAAAGGGTCTAAACACTGTTTCTCATGCTTGTTCAATGAACCATAAACAATTAATGAACATGCACCTATGGAACGGTCGTTAAAACACTAACAGGTTACAGACGGTAGGCAATTCATGTCACAGTTATGAAAACCTAGGACGCTACAGAGGCCTTTGTGCTGACTCTGAAAAACCCTGTTCATCTGCGTGAACGTGCCTTAGGCATTCTGCAAGGAGGCATGAGGACTGCAGTTGTGGCCAGGGCAATAAATTACAATGGCCGTACTGTGAGATGCCTTAGACAGCGCTACAGGGAGGCAGGACGGACAGCTGATCGTCCTCGCAGTGGCAGACCACGTGTAGCAACACCTGCACAGGCTCTGTACATCTGAACATCAAACTTGCGGGACAGGTACAGGATGGCAACAACAACTGCCACAATCCCTCCATCAGTGCTCAGACTGTCCACAATAGGCTGGACTGAGGGCTTGTAGGCCTGTTGTAAGGCAGGTCCTCCTCGTGTGGTACCCTTCCTGCAGGCTCATCCTGACATGACCCTCCAGCATGACAATGCCACCAGCCATACTGCTTGTTTTGTGCATGATTTCCTGCATGACAGGAATGTCAGTGTTCTGCCATGGCCAGCGAAGAGCCCGGATCTCAATCCCATTGAGCACGTTGGGACCTGTTGGATCGGAGGGTGAGGACTAGGGCTATTCCCCCCAGAAATGTCTGGGAACTTGCAGGTGCCTTGGTGGAAGAGTGGGGTAACATCTCACAGCAAGAACTGGCAAATCTGGTGCAGTCCATGAGGAGGAGATGCACTGCAGTACTTAATGCAGCAGGTGGCCACACCAGATACTGACAGTTACTTTTGATTTTGACTCCCCCCCCCTTTGTTCAGGGACACATTATTCCATTTCTGTTAGTCAGATGTCTGTGGAACTTGTTCAGTTTATGTCTCAGTTGTTGAATCTTGTTATGTTCATACAAATATTTACACATGTTAAGGTTGCTGAAAATAAACGCAGTTGACAGTGAGAGGACGTTTCTTTTTTTTGCTGAGTTTATATACTGTATTCTATACTATTCTACTGTATCTTAGTCTATGCTGCTTCGACATTGCTCATCCATATATTTATATATTCTTAATTCCATTCCTTTACTTAGATTTGTGTCTATTGGATATGTGTTGTGAAATTGTTTGATATTACTGCACCGTCGGAGCTAGAAACACAAGCGTTTCGCTACACCTGCAATAACATCTGCTAAACACGTGTATGGGACCAATAAGATTTTATTTATTCTCAAACCCTACACCCAATCCCGAGTAATCAGTTGTGCCACCTCTGGTCTCTCAGCCCAGTCAAATCTCTTCTCTGTCCTGGCACCCCAATGGTGGAACACGCTTGCCCCTGACGCGAGGACAGCAGAGTCTCTGCCCATCTTTCTGAAACCCTACCTCTTCAAAGAGTATCTTAAATAATCCCACAGCACCCGCCCCTCCCCCCTACTAGCACTGACTTCTCTGATCGCTACTTTGAGGAAAATTTGACTTGCTATGACTGAGATATGTGGTTGTCCCACCTAGCTATCTTAAGATGAATGTACTAACTGTAAGTCCCTCTGGATAAGAGCGTCTGCTAAATGAATGAAATGTAAAATGTTGATTCAGTCTTGCCATTTGTTTTCAGTTATTCCGCTTTGTGAAAACCAAGGTCCTGCTTGAGTGTGTTTGGGGTTACGCGCACACAAGGGTCAATGGTATTTGATGGCTCATCTGTAAAAGAGACCTTGGTCTCTGCGTGACTCCGTGTCAAAATAAACGTTAAATGCTCACGTTGTGTTTAATTACTCTACTTATTTCAAAATAGCTTTTGTAAAAAACTTTGCTGAAAATATTTCTTTACAGAAGAAATGCCTTTCATTTCAGAAGAAATGTGTACTTCCTCGTGCTCTGAGTGAACTATAATAACTGAGTAGGCGATACTCTGTCCTGTGTGTGTGTGTGTGTGTGTGTTGGGGTTGAGATCACTGTGTCAACATTACCCATATCTGGAGACACAGGATGCTGAATGAAGCCACAGGGGGTTTTAAGCAAATATTTGGAGACTTTATTCGAAATGGCAAACAAACACAAAAGGAGTCTCCACACTATTTAATAAAAAAGACTCAGACATAAACACACACTTCCTCATTACTTCTCCTCCGTGGAATCCTAGACAGCCCTATTTTACGACGTAATTAGTTTAAAGCATTGTTTGGGAGCGGAGACAGTACTCTGGCTGCTTGCTTAAGCAAACAATGTCACGTGGTACCGTGATGTCAAGTTATTGAACGTTTTAAGATAAAACAAGCATGGCAAAAAACTCTTGGCGATTGTTCCATAAACATCATTTGTCTTAGTCATTTCTGTTTGTTTTTCCCCCATCCTTTTCTGTAATGCTGCGATCCCAAACCGCTTTTTTAAACTCTTATCTATTCCTGATCCAATGGCTTCAAGTTGCCAAATCCCATGAATAAGGGAATCGGTGTCAAATGTCAAACCTGGCTGTATTCCTACTACCATTGTCGGACCCAATACCTCTACATAGAAAAGCAGCACAACGTGCACCTATATAGCTGACGTCGTCACTTTCCTTAAAGTCTTTAACGAGACAGCCATGTGAACGAATCCACTAAAACCCCATCTATCTATCTCTTTTCACTCTGTCTGTGGCGGGTATTGTGTGACTGCAGCGCAGCGTGCAGACATCATAAACCATTGCCCCGGGTCTGCCCTCGAACGCTCGGCGCATCCCTGCTCAACTTCTCCCCCTCCCTTTTTTCTCCTTTTCTTCCCCACCGTCTCGGTGAAAGCGAATGGACAGCCCATACGGATGATTTATGTGGCCTAATGAGATTTCAATACTGAACAAACAATAAAAAAGTATGTGCATCATAGTTTTGGAGGCCTGTGGTTCCATGGCTAATGTCACGCCCTTACAGCAGGCCCCGTTAATCCGATGCGCAGCTGGACCCTCCCGTGGAATGCGGCCGAGAGGTTTTGTGTTCTGGAAATCTTAGCAAGCGAGACGAAATGGTGAGAAAAGTAATTTATCGGGCGCTGTATAAACGCTGTACTATTCACTATCAACCTCCAGGCTGGAGGGATTCCCGTCTCAATGTCCCGCTCTGCACAGCCACCTTCCCAGAATGCATAGTATCAGTCACAACAGCAGTTGGTGGCAGCGGTGGGACCCGTCAGGGGTTAATGCTTGAACAGCAAGTTAGGTCGAGTCTACCCGATTGCTTTGCCAACCACTTAATTCAACCCCATGTATCCTTGCATACAGAAGGCTTTTGCAGTAATACATTGTACTGTAAAGATTAAGGTATAGAAGTCTTTTTTTTTTCTTTTTTTTTTTACATGCAACATCCATGTATGGCCTACATACTCAGTCGTGTGGCATTTGCACAGCAATATAACCTTGCCCTCCAAGTCAAGGCTCCTCTAAGAATCCTGTGTAGGCACACTTCAGCATCGTAGGGGTCAAAATCACATTTCATTTGTCACATGCTTCGTAGACAACAGGTGTAGACTAACAGTGAGATCCTTACCTACGGCTCCTTTTCCAACAATGCAGAGTTCAAGATAAGATCAAACATAATAACGCATTTAAATAGTGACACAAAGAATAAATACACAGTGAATAACGAGTAGAAAATAACATGGCTATGAGAGTCGATGTGCAGGGGTACCAGGTAATTGAGGTAGCTATGTACGGTACATATAGGTAGGGGTAAAGTGACTAGACAACAGGATAGATAGACAGCTCCAGCATATGTGTATAAAAGTTAGTAAGTTAGTGCAGAAAAGGGTCAATGAAGGTATTCCGGGTATTTAGGGTAACCATTTGATTAGCTGTTTAGCAGTCTTGTTTAGTCTTATGGCTTGACGGTAGAAGCTGTTCAGGGTCCTGTTGGTTCCAGACTTGGTGCACTGGTACCGCTTGCCGTGCGGTAGCAGAGAGAACAGTCTGTGGCTGGAGTCTTCAACAATTTTGGGGGGGGCCTTCCTCTGCAATATGCCTAATTAAATGCCACTATATTAGAAGAAGAAGACCCATTGTGGACATAGTCCAAAAAGTACTCTGTCCTTTCTCCAGCTATTTGTTTGTTTCCGAGATGCCTATTGGAGATAAGTGAAGTATGCAGGACACACAATGCACATATTATCCACATATTAAAAGGAGGGGGTGTAAAGAGAATAGGGGAAAGGGTGGAATATGGGATGCAAGAAAAGACAAAAGGGGGACCGAAAGGCAAGCAGTGTGGGAGAGATCATGTGAAGGTGAGGAGAAGGAGAAAGTGGTTAAACTAAAAAAAAATAGAGAGGAAGGTAAGTCGAAAACAGAAAAGGAGAACGTGAAGCGGGGGTGAGGGGGGAGAGAGATTGTAGAGAAAGGGAGGGAAGGAAAGAGAGCTACTTTTCTGTCATGCTGCCAGCTAGGGAAGTGATCTGTGTACCTATAAAAGAAAGAGAGAGCCTCAAAAAGCCACCTGGACATTTCACCGGGACAGGAGGCTGTGGCTGCCTGAAACCACTACAGGCAAAAGTTCTTGAAAATTCCAGAGACAGTTGCAAACAAGGTATTTTCTCTCCCCTTATTTTTTTTCCCTCATTCGCTCTCCTCTCTCACTTTCTTTGCCTGGCTCTCTTTTACACGCAACACAACACACCACACACACACGCACACACACACAAACACACACACACACACACACACAACCACACACACACAACACAACACACACACCACACGACACACCACAACTCACATCTCAGTGTACTCTAATCATCCTCATACTATTCCATCTTGCTCATAACTCCTCCATTCTGCATCTCAATCCCTCCCTCATTACCACACACAAATCCAAGTCTCCACTCCTCCGCAACTACCAATCCACCCAACCAACACAACATTTCAAGTCAAGAGGTCAAGTCCCAGCCTCGGCTGCTGGCTGGGTTGTTAGCCCGCACAAATAAAAAAATGGATGAACTTGTAGGACCCGCGATGCTGCTCTTCATCGCTGGTGCGAAGCTGCGTTAAAAAGGAAACGGGTGCCCGTACTGGAGCGGCTGTGCACCTCGCTCAGACTCACGGACTCCAAACGGAGACAGACTCCTCCCAACCGTGGCACAGAATGTAGAATAGAGCAAATAGAGCTAGAGAATGAACAAGCCTGTCGGAGACGCGTGTGGGAAGGAAAAGAGAGCCCTACATGTGTGGGTGTATTGAGCATGTACTAGTACCCCCCCAAAAAAATCCACTCCTACTTTCATCATATGAATCCAGATGCATGGTAATTACAACTAATACGCTTCTTGTGGAATAGATGAAAATAACCTAACATTCAAACCAAAGTAACCTAAATTGAAATACAGACATTCAGTACTGGCTAGAGTGTGATAAATGTATAATAACATTCAGGTACCTGTTGAGATACAGCATCAGTACTGGCTAGAGTGTGATCGTAGTGATAATAACATTCAGGTTCCTGTTGAGATACAGCATTCATACTGGCTAGAGAGTGATAGTAGTGTATAATAAACATCAGTCCGTTGAGATACAGCATTCAGAATCTGGCTAGAGCGTGCGAATGTATGTATAATAACAATCAGGTTCCTGTTTGAGATACAGCATTCAGTACTGCGCTAGAGTGGTCGATAGTATGTATAATAACATTCAGGTTACCTTTGAGAACAGCATTCAGTACTGGCTAGAGGTGTGATAGTATGTATAATAACATCTCAGGTTCCTATTGAGAACAGCATTCATACTGGCTAGAGTGTATAAGTAATAAGTTATACATAAATTCAGGGTTCCTATTGAGATACAGCATCAGTACTGGCTAGAGTGTGATAGTATGTATAATAAAACATTCAGGTTCCTGTGAGATACAGCATTCAGTACTGGCTAGAGTGTGATATATGTATAATAAACATTCAGGTTCCTGTTGAATACAGCATTCCAGTATGGCTAGAGAGATGTGATAGTATGTATATAATAAACATTCAGTTCCTTTGAGATAACAGCATTCAGTACTGGCTAGAGTGTGATAGTATGTATAAATAACATTCAGGTCCTATTGAGATACAGCATCAGTACTGGGTAGAGTGTGATAGTATGTATAATAACAATTCAGGATTCCTATTGAGATACAGCATTCATACTGGCTAGAGGTAGTAGGATGTATAAATTCAGGTTTATAGATATAGCCATCATACGGTCTAAGAAGATGTTATACCATTCAGGTTCCCTGTTGAGATACAGCATTCAGTACTGCGTAGAGTGTGATAGTATGTGTATTTGTGCATAAGTACTGTTTTTATTTCGGGAATTACATGATGTCGGGGAGTTTTTAAAGTAAATAACATGCAATTAAAGAGCTCTATTTTTTTCAGCCGTGTGTGTTGTTGTGTGTGTGTGTTGTGTGCTGTGGGTGTTGTGTGTGTGTGTTGTGTTGTGTTGTGTGTGTGTGTGTGATGAATTTGTTTTGTGTGTGTGGTGTGTGTGTGTGTGTGTGGTGTATGTGTGTGTGATGGTATGTCGAATGTGGCTATATAATAGAGAAGGAAGAACGTAGAAATGGTCAGTCGTGTGTGTGAGTTTAAGAAATCTTATTTAGCTTGAATGCACCCTTGGGGCAATGGGCAGAACATGCATACAAAGGGATAAAATAACATGCTTCAGGTCAGCCTATTATCCAAGCTGTTAGCCCAGCAGCTCAAATAGTTTTATGTTTATGACTGTTTTTTATATGTGGTTCTTTGCACACAATTTATGTCTGAACACATGTATGTTGTACAGTGTGCTGTTGCTGCCGATTTGACTCTTTTTACTAGATCTGTTTCATTCATTAGATTGAAACAAGGCAAGTTCTTACGGCTCTTTCCATTGAATCGATCAATTTAAACAGAGTACTTTGACATGAGTGTGAGTGAGGGAGGAGGGGTGTGAAGATGGGCAATAGAATCAAATATTTATTTGTATTAGTTCACGATCACAAGCAAACGCGTTAGTCAGGGCTCTCTCCCCCCCCCCTCCCAGCTTTCTGCACCATTTCCATTACTCTCACTATTTGTGAACGCATTGAGCCTTCCGGCACTCCTCCCTCTTTTCCCCTCCCTCGTTCCCTCCCTTCTTTTCTATCCTCTCCTCCACTCCTGTCCCATGCTGCATATTCCCAGGATTTAGAGAGAAAGAACCAGAATTGGTCAGACAGACATTGATTTTAGTTTTATTGGCCTAGTAGTGGAAAGGAGGGGGGGGGAGAAGAATCTCTGGGTGTTAAGTTTGTTTTCTAAGGTAGTAGTGATGTGCTGTGTCCGTCTGTCTGTCTGAATGTGTGTCTGTATGTCCACAAGTCCACCTCAGAGAGCCAGCAGAGAGGGGGGGTGTGTGGGGCTTTAGGGCACACGTGCGCGCGCACACCCACCGTCTCACTGACTCTCACGCCATAGAGGTGTATCCCTGGCCTCATTAGGACTGGTAATAAGGATGTGCTGTGAAGAAAATACACTAAGGGAGAGGGAAAAGAGAGAAAAAAATTGAGATTTTAAATTTTAATAACATGGGTAAGATTTTGTAAATCTTTCCTGACAGAAAAGTCCTCATTATTTTCATCTGTCTCTGAGGAGGCTCTCTCCCAGCCTCCTTCTCCGGGTAAACGGACTCTTCTAGGGTTTCTGCGCTCTCTGTTGCTTCTCTCTCATTTTCATTCTCCTATCCCCCCGCCCCCGTCTCTCTTATACTTCTCCCTCCTCTTGCCCCTCTCTCCCTCACTTGCATGCATGTACAGCATCGCCCGTCTTTGGGCAGTGCCACAGCTGCTTTGCTCTTTAGTGAACTGCTTGGTTGCTTGTTGGAGAGAGAGAGGAGAGGGAGAGAGAGAGAGAATGTTGGGGGATCACAGACGGGCCTCATGAGAAGGTGCACGGGGGGGGGGGTGTATAAGGCTTATCCCAAGTCACCTCTCCACCCCTCCCATTCTTTTCTCTTATGTCAAGTGTCAAACACAAAGGATGGATCCGGGTTTGATAAGTTCTGTTCTGTCTGGAGATGTGATGTCTCAGAGCTGGATCTGCTATAAGGTAGAATAAACCATGTTTTTCAAACTGAAACTCTCTGGTCAAAGATATGTTTGGAGAATTTTACGATGGCATTATGTGACTTCATTTGAATAAATATGGCTTGTAATCGTATGTGGCTGGTAGACTGAAATTAATCTCTTTGTGTGAATTATCATCTTTGCAGTGTAGATATCTGTTAGATGGACAACTTTGTAGCAAAAGGTATCATTGCAAATTAGGTCAATTGGATTATATTAATGGGGACAATACTATCGCTGACTGATCTGGTTTTTGATTGTGGACTACAGGAAAAGGAGGCCCGAGCACACCCCCGTTCTCATCGACGGGGCTGTAGTAGAGCAGGTTGAGAGCTTCAAGTTCCTTGGTGTCCACATCACCAACAAACAAGAATGGTCCAAACACACCAAGACAGTCGTAAAGAGGGCACGACAAAGCCTATTCCCCCTCAGGAGACTGAAAAGATTTGGCATGGGTCCTCAGATCCTCAAAAGGTTCTACAGCTGCAACATCGAGAGCATCCTGACTGGTTGCATCACTGCCCGGTACGGCAATTGCTCGGCCTCCGAACGCAAGGCTCTACAGAGGGTAGTGCGTACTGCCCAGTACATCACTGGGGCTAAGCTCCCTGCCATCCAGGACCTCTACACCAGGCAGTGTCAGAGGAAGGCCCTAAAAATTGTCTGCTACCGCATGGCAAGCGTTACCAGAGCACCAAGTCTGTGACCAAAAGGCTACTTAACAGCTTTTACCCCCAAGCCATAAGACTCCTGAACAAGTAATCAAATGACTACCCAGACGATTTACATTGCTCCCCCCCCACCCCTCTTTTACACTGCTGCTACTCTCTGTTTATCATATATGCATAGTCACTTTAACTATACATTCATGTACATACTACCTCAATTAGCCTGACTAACCGGTGCCCCCACACATTGGCTACCAGAACTATCTGCATTGTGTCCCACCAACCGCCAACCCTTCTTTTACTCTACTGCTACTCTCTGTATATCATGTATACATAGTCACTTTAACCATACCTACATGTACATACTACCTCAATTAGCCCGATTAACCGATGCCTGTATATAGCCTCGCTCACTACTGTTATTTTTCAGTCTTTTTACTGTTGTTTTTATTTCTTTACTTATCTATTGTTCACCTAATACCTATTTTTTACTTAAAAATCGCACTGTTGGTTAAGTAAGCATTTCACTGTAAGGTCCACGCCGGTTGTATTCGGCGCACGTGACAAATAAACTCTGATTTGATTTCATTCATCCGCTTTGTGATGGACTGTAGTGAACAATTCAAATGAACACATGACACAGATAGGTGATCCTTTTTTTTTGAGTGACTTGCATGTAGATTACTATCATCATGCCGTTGGGCACAGTCGGATATACGTTTGAATGCTCTTTTTAATTTACAGAGAGACAGCCTCAAACTAGCCAAACCAATTGAATATTCCTCCTTTCACACCTCTAGCTTGTCTCTCTGTCGTGGGGGTTCCGGGGTTCATTTCACTGGCTGTCAGAGGGCAGGGCTTACGCTCTTTAAAGTGTCACAGACACTGTTTAGTAAATGGATTGAAACATGGCTTAAGTGAATTATGACTGCGTTCTAATCCCTCGCTCCTCTCCTCCGCTCTGGACTCCTCTCCTCCTCCCCGTCTGGCAGCCTGAGCGTGAGGGGGTTGAAGGGGTGGCCTGGGGGCCTATTCCTCCCCCTCGCAGAGTGTTTTCAGAGGCCCCTAACCACCGGTATATTCATCTACATTACTGTAGGCAGGAGAGGGCTCCCCCAGTCCCATGCATTTTACTCATTCATTCAAATGACCTGGCTGGCATCAAACAGACCAGCCCTTGGTCCTCCCCTCCTCTCCAAAAAACGTTCCCGGTGTTATTAAGGAGGCATTTCCCATAACCAATGAACTAGACACCCCCCTAGTTAGCGATTTCAATATATGCATGTTGTGTTCTTATGTAAACGCGGATATGAAGTCTAAAATATGACGAGAAATAGGGCTTCAGAGAAATGGACCGAATCTTCGCTAGGCTAAGTGGTAAGGGGATACGGCGTGATTCACGCAACTGAGCCGTTTTTCTACTTACCCGGAGTCCGATGAACTCGTTGACACCGTTAATTATGTCTCTGCGTGCAGTTTGAGGGAAGTTAGTTCCGCAAGCCAATGCTGACTAGCGTTAGCCCAATGACTGGAAGTTTACAGGTACGGTAGCTTCTGACACTAAATGGCGGGTCTCGTTTTTAAGGAGAGTATATCTTTTTTTGGTGTAGTGTATAAAAATAAAAATAAAGTCGCTCTATAGGATACCCCATTATACTTATAAATGCTTTCTAAATTATAATAAATGCTAATTTAGTCATTTTGTAATGCATAAATGGTTATGAACACTAGAAGACTCATTTATCAGTAGTATAGGCCGATAGCTACACTACTTATAAATAGTTTATTAAGCATATTAAATACAACTTATTTTAAGGTGGTACTTCCCTATCCCCCTAACCAAGTTTTCGCCAGCCCAAAACTAACTTCCCACAACCCCCCCCACCCCCACCCCTTTCATCTCAACCTCCTCCCTCAGCTGTAAAATGAACTTACAGCAGGATCCCCAAAACACATCACAATCAGTAACACGCTAGTGTCTCTGTTGGGGCGTTTTGCGGGTAAATAATCATGCTGAATAATGAATGGCAATTAAAAGGGAGACATGGGGAGATGTGGCCTAGCTAAACCACGCGCTGATTAATGTTTCCCCCGCTTTTCCCCCCAATCGGCTCTGCATTATGCAAATGCTGCAGTGCCAGGACCCTATCAGGAGAGGCCAGGGCCACGGAGACGAGGCCCATTTATTCAAATCAATCTCTGATAAACATTGCGAATGGGTATACTCAGAGCGTCAGGGGGGTGTTATGTCATAGCTTACTTCACTCTCATTGCAAACGTCTTTTCTCGCCCTTGCATGCGTAGCCTGCGCGCGCCCACAAACGCAACCAGTGACGTGTGTACTGTACAAACATGTTTGCGCACTTTTGCTCATAGGCTGGCGCTCGTAAATCACTCATGGCACACGCTCCGACAACTTAACTCTATACAGACACAGGACGCGTACAGGCAAAGGCTCACGCCGGCAAGTGTGCATGTAGAGACAAGTGTTGTGTTGGTGTGTAGGCTGGGGCTCTCAGGGCTGCCGAGCTGTTTCCAGGCTGATGGCTCGGGACCCTGGAGACTTTCTCTATGTCAGGCTGGGACTGGAGCTCGGGTAGCATATGTTCAGGCTGTGGGTAGGGATTGGAGATAGGAGTCATGACTGAGGGGATTGTGAGAGTAGGACAGGGGGGAGGGGCTCATTCTGGAGGCTGGGATGGAGTATAGACAGCAAGGACTGAGACATGGGGAGGAGTTTAGAAGGGTGGGGCTGGAAGGTGGACAGGGGGCGAAGGAAGGGACAGGGGCCGAAGGGAAGTGGACAGGGGCCGAAGGGAAGTGGACAGGGGGCCGAAGGGAAGTGGACAGGGGGCCGAAGGGAAGTGGACAGGGGGCCGAAGGGAAGTGGACAGGGGCCGAAGGGAGTGGACAGGGGCCCGAAGGGAAGTGGACAGGGGCCCGAAGGAAGTGGACAGGGGCCCAGGAAGGGACAGGAAGGGAAGTGGACAGGGGCCCGAAGGGAAGTGGACAGGGCCCGAAGGGAAGTGGACAGGGGCCCGAAGGGGAGTGGACAGGGGCCGAAGGGAGTGGACAGGGCCAAAGGGGTGGACAGGGGTGACAGGGGCCAAAGGGGAGTGGACAGGGCCAAAGGGGAGTGGACAGGCCAAAGGGGAGTGGACAGGGGCAAAGGGGATTGGACAGGGGCCAAAGGGGAGTGGACAGGGGCCAAAGGGGAGTGGACAGGGGCAAAGGGCGTGAAAGGGGCCAAAGGGAGTGGACAGGGCAGGGGGACAGGCAAAGGGGAGTGGACAGGGGCAAACGGGACGGGACCAGGGGGGGGCCCAAGGGGAGTGGACAAGAGGGGCAAAGGGGAGTGGACAAGAGGGGCAAAGGGGAATGGACAAGAGGGGCAAAGGGAATGTACAAGAGGGGCAAAGGGAATGTACAAGAGGGGGCAAAGGGAAGTGGACACGGGGGCAAAGGGATTGTACAAGAGGCAAAGGGAGTGACCGGGGGAAAGGGAAGTGGACCGGGGGCAAAGGGGAATGAGTACAAGAGGGAGGCCATAGAAGAAGGTGTAAGAAGCTGAAAACTCAGGCTTGGGATAAGTTGGTCTGACTTTAGAAAGATCATTCCAGACACAGGCTAGAGGCAAGAGCAGGTCTACGGCTGGAGTTAAGAGCACACTGCCACTATCCTCAGGCCAGGATAAGATGCTGGGAAGGGGTAGGTAGGGGGTGAGTGAGCAGCCTGATTGAGCTCCACAGCCCCAGTGATGAATGCTGGAGCATGGGCCATTCATCTCCTGCTAGAGAAGTGGGACACTGGCCCACCCTCCCCCTCACATTCCCTTTCCACTCCCCCTCCCCCATGTCAGCAATGTGATAATTCTGTCATTTGTCAGGAGTGACGGAGGGTGGGAATTGTGTGGGAGAGGCACTGGAGAGACTACTTCTGGACTAGCGGACACACACACACAGAGATAGATTCACTGAACACACACACAAACACACACACACACACACAAACTTACAACACATTCATTTTGTCTCATTCTCCTCACTACCTCTCTTTGGTATAATTTTTTTTTCAAAGTAAGTTTTTTGTCATGTCTACTTAGGCAACAGTGGGAAATCTGAAATGTGCAAAAAGAGCGAGGCGTTTTATGGCACATTCCATCAGTAATTCACTGATTTTATTACCTCCAGGAAAACTTGTGTGCCACATTTTCCACTTTATTATGAAAAAATGTTTTTAAAGCTGTCTGCAGTTTTTGTATGCGTGATTGGATGTGTGTTTTACGAGTCTGTGTTGGGAGATGCTTGGAAACAAAGAATTGTGTGTGCGCGCGTATTTGTGCTTGTGTGTGTGTGTGTGTGTGTGTGTGTTGGTGTGTGTGTGTGAGTGTGTGTGTGTGTGTGTGGTGTGTGTGTGTGTGTGTTGGTGGTGTTGTGTGTGGTGTGTGTGTGTGTGTGTGTTTGTCGGCTTTTGATAGAAGTCTTGACAGTAGGAACACTGTGAACAGTAAATACCCTTATATGAGGCACTCATGGTACCCATTAAACATGATAACCTCGGAGTTAAGGGCCGGTCATTTTGTTACACATAAACGCATAAAAGTTTGGGAGTGTTTCAAATGTCTCTGTGGATTCAGACAGACTACTGTAACCCCTGGCTAACCCTGTCTTTGCCTATTTTTCCTTCTCTCTCTACATCTCTCTCTCTCTCTCTCTCTACCTATCGTTCTCTCTCTCTACCTCTCTCTCTCTACCTATCGTTCTCTCTCTCTACCTCTACCTTTCTCTCTCTACCTCTCACTCTCTCTTTCTTTCTCTCTCTCTCTGCAGAATCATCCAGAACCGAGTCCTGGTCTTCGTCCTTGGCGCCACCATCCTCCTTACCATCATTCTGGCCATCTATTTCAATGTGCGAGGGCACTGATCTCCCCCAATGCTCTCACACACACACACGCACTCCGTCACACACACACACACACACACACACACACACACACACACACACGCATGATTAATAGCGACAAAAGTGTTTGCTCTGGAGTAATTAGAACAAATGGTGCCCATGAATCACTCTTTCTGGGCCCTGACAGGGGTCTCTCTCTCACTCGCTTTCTCTCTGAGACAGCCCCCTCTGTTTCTTTTATTGCTATTGATAATATTCACGGTGTCGTCGTCACTGTACTGCGTTTAGCATTGGAGATCTATCTTTTCCCTGGGTAGAGAGGGCCTGTAAGGGGATTCAAATAGTCTAGACGGGTTCAAATATGTACAACTTCCTACTGTTGTTCATTCGCCACTTCCATGGTCTGACCTAAGGTGTTTGCGGGTCCCATTTCTATGTGTGTGTGTGTGTGTGTGTGTGTGTGTGTGCGTGCGCGTGCGCGTGCGCGTGCGCGTGAGTGCTTGTATATCTGTACGTGGAGCTTTTCTCTCCCTCTGTCAGACCAACTTTCAACACGTCTAGTCTATTAGGCGCTCGACTCAACTCTTTGTGTGCAAGATTAACATGGGGGCCTACTATATGAATGTACCCAGCCTACTGGCATGTAGCTCCTAGCTATCCTCTTTATGAACTGAACATACAGCACAGCACAAAGGACAGTGCCTTCAAATAAGAGGTGGTATTCAGTCACCTTTTTTTTCAGCACGGTTGGGCCCGAATATGAGATATACATTTGTAAATGGAAGATATATATAACCCATAGAAAATGCATGAACAAGTTTGCGTTTGTTTTAGCTCAAGGAAGGAGACCCAGGATTTGCTGGGAAATCCCCCTTTTATACACCCTCCTCACATTACTGACTCCTATCACTGTTATCTGACTGTAAGGGGTCTTAATCGTGTCCAGACTCCATTTTGTTTTTACACACAAGACATTAATAGAGACTTGATAATAGTAGGCAACATACTGTACTAACAGGTGTACATACTGTACGTAGAAAAAAATCATTTTGGGGGGGGGGGGGGTTCAACAGCAATTCTGTTTATTTATTTATAAACGTTGTTTTAGAATTGATGATTGATTTTTGGGATTAGCGTTAAAGATTATGTGATACTAAGTGTATATTTTATGAAGTCTATTATAGACTTTGGCCGGCGAATCACATGACATGTATAGTCCAGGACCAATTGAAACATGGATTGCTTTGATTGTGTGTGAATTCAGACTTAAGTCATTATTAATATGAGTGAAATTGCTCTGTTGTCCTGTAATTTATTGTATTTCTTCTTCTTTTGTTTTGTCAAGTTGTAATGAAGACAATAATAATGCAGTACTTTTACATAAGAGCCTTTTACCCGATGTCTTCAAGCTGACAATGATGTTCCATGCTCTTTTTACCAACTCACAATACTGTGTGTGTGTGTTTTAGTCCTTGTTTTGTAGTTAAAAGCCATTCTACTCTCTGTGGACAGGTTAATATTGTTGTATTTTATGTGTGTAAATAGAGGCAAGGCAAATGTTGGACTGTTGAGGGGGATTCCAGTGTCCAGTCCTGAGGGCTGAATTATGTATGTATGTGTCACACACATTACACTCACACAGAAACATACTCTCTCTAAAACCTACACCGGTACCCCCACGTCCACCTCCTTCGAACACACAGACAGACTCACAGACAGACAGAAGACCGGTGGTCTCTGCCTGGCTCAGACCAGACAGCCAACCTGCCTCCGTGTGGCAGAACGCGCTCGCGCACGAGAGAGAGGCCATTTGCTATTCCGTTTCAGGGCGAGCAGATTGTCTTATTTTGGAAGCGGGCTTGGTGGGGGGGGGGGGGGCTTTCTCCGCCACCCACTTCCAGCCGCCCGGCGGCTTCAAAGGTTCATATTAATGGGCAACAAAATAGTTTGTCTCTGTCCGTCCCATGTGGGGCCAGCCCGTGGAGAGTTATCATTAAGTTGAGGAATAACGAACAAAGAGGAGAAGAAGCAGAAGTGGAAATAAGGAGGTTGAGGGAGGAGAAATCCCTGCCAGTTTGACAAACCTCATCGGATAAGCACCTGTGCAATTGGTTTTCCCATCAAAAGGAGAAACTGGTGTGTGTGGAGGTCTGTGTGAGAGTCTATACATGGAGGTTGGTGTGCATGAGCAAAAGAACGTGATATTGTGTGTATGTGTCTGCTGTTCACCTATGTGTGTGCCTGCGAGCGCTCGTCCTCTCTCCCCTGTCCCTCCCTCCCTCGCGTCTCCCCCCTCACCCCACCACTCCTCCCTCTGTCTCTTCCTCCGTCTCTCTCCCAGCCTGTCAGGACGAGCTGAGTTGTGGAGCTGCTGCAGCCTCCCTTCCAACGTGCAAGCGTGGCTGCGGCAGGCAGCGAGCGCGGCTCTATTTGAAGTTGTAGCGGTGTCAAAAAGTCAGGGCTGACTGACAGCCATCAGTCCCACAGGGCCTCATTAAAAACAGACCCACTTGACAAGGAAATAATTGAGCGCCGGCGACAACTCTGCCTGGGCTCCGTTTAGATGTTTTTATTTTCTTTCATTATTATTTCTGGCTATTATGTTCATTAAGAAATTGCATTAAACAACTTTAGATATGGGGGGGTTGACAATTTATTTAGGGGGGGGGGGATTTAAACAGGAAGCCTGTCGTGATTCAATGGCTTGGCAGACGCCTGGTATTGTCTGCCAGCTTTCTCCTTCTCTCATTCTTTCTCTCATTCTCTCCGTTTTCTCTGCCCATCCTAGTCTTTCCTTTTTTCCCCATCCCTCTAATACAGTATCTCTACATGCCTCCCTGCTTCTCTCTCCTCATCTCCCACGTCTCTCTATCCATCCCTCTCTCTTTCCTTCCTTCCCTCTCCTTCCCTCCCTCTTTCCCTCAGAGCAGCGGGTGCCTTTGGAATATGAAATAGATTATTCATTACCCCCTTCTCCTCTTTGTGACTGCTTTTGGTTTTCGACGAGCGTCTCGCCATGGAGAGGAGGATGAAAACTTGTCAAAAAATAGGTTATATCTTATTCCAAGGGGCAACAATAGCAGCAGGTACAGACACCTTTTAATATTTCATTAAGCCCAGTGTTAACCCTCCTTAAGTGACTGGAGGTGTGGGAGCTCCATACAGACAGGGAGAGGGGGTGGGGGAGGGGTGAGTGATTAGTCATTTGATGTCTAAAGCGTTTTCAAAGCTTCTACGCCTCTGATTCGCTAGACAGGCTAGTCTTTGGGTGTCCTTGGCCATGGTTATATGAACATTGTCTGAGTGGCTGGTGAGTCGTCATGTCCTTGTTTTGGAGCTCTATGTTCTTGGCCATGTGCATCGTTGATTGTAGCACAATACCATATAGGCGTATGTGCCTACCGAGGACCCTCTCGACCACAATGCAGGTGAAGCTTACAACTCCTGGTGTTTGATGCGCAAACCAGGGCTATTCTTCTGACGATTTGTAAGATGTGCTTCTAAAACCGGTGAAAGGGGGCAAATTGTTCCTCAGGCAAGCCAACCTCTCCGCGGCGTTTCCCTTCCAGTACAAAATCCTGCCGTTTGTCAGCCGTTTAGGGCGGACAGGGATTGTGACAAGGAGCGTTTGAGCCGTTCTTCCTCTGAAGGGTGGGCCTTAAACGGGATAAACAGCTCCAACAGTGGGATCGCGATGGGAGGCAGACGGGTTTATCTCCCAGAGAGTTCCTGTGAGTCTCAGTGTCCCGCTACAAGGGACGCCTGCCCACCCGCAGACCACGGAGCAGAAATCCACAATGACACCGTTTGACAACACAAATGAATCTGCCTCTGTTTCGACTGTCCACACACATCCATAGACACATTACACACACACACACACACAGCCATCTCCACTATCACACGTGCTGGACTAACCCCCCCCTCCCATCATCCCCCTTTTATTGTTAGGCAGTGGAGGGAGAGATATGTCCCCCCTTTGTACATGCCACCAGTCCAAGTAGAATGGCTTTCTTTACCACCATGAACGCTGTTGTTCATTTTCATGGTGTTTTATGCTCACAAGGACATGACAATGACCCTATTCTTTGTGGAAATCACTGGCCTCCCCGTGCGTGCGTGCGCCAGTCCGTATGTACACGTGTTCATTGATTCAGTGAAGAGATGTAGCCGGAATGGTCAAGAAGTCCTGTTGAGTGCAGTTGCCGGCATGTGTGTGCATTGTGTGCACGTGTCTGTCTGTCCAAAATGTCCACCCATAGCGTAAGTCTTGATGATCAGGTCCATTTTAACCCTTCATCCGTAGCGGAACTGTGTGCACAATGCTGCTTTTCATCCTTTTTTGGGGCTGTTTAGTTTTTCCCGAGACATTTTCTGATTTCTGTAGATGTGAAGAATGCTATCGTCGTCATTAAAGCGGTATTGTATTGGGGACAACAAAGATGCCCTGTCTGTCTTAAGTTCCTGTCTTCTTCCCTCCGTCATCCTCTCTTTCTGTCGTTCAACCTGACACTTCGGCAAGGAGATAAGACGGAGCCTGCAAGTTTACATTTCACCCACCGCTGAAACCACAGTCAAATCCCATGTCTGTATTACCGTCCATTTGGCTGTTATGTGAGGCAGAGGCACACCTCGACTTGCACAGAGAAAGTCCCAACACAGATGGACTAGTCATACAATATGAACATTGAAACTCACAGACCAGGTCAGACTGAAGCAGACTAAACTACTGCACGTTCTCCTCCTCTCCCTCTCCCTCGTTCTCTTTCTCTCTCATCACTTTCCCTGTAGTATACTGGCATATCCTTTGAGCTAAAATTAACGCTTTACCACTACAAAGGAATACAGTTGTAACCAGCGCTTCCATTTGCATGATAATGGAGACTTAATATAATGGGCCCAGTAGACACAGTATTAGGTCTCTTAAATATTTGCTTACTTTTAGCCTCTCATTTCGTTAAGCAATGCTTATAATTTAATTATGGTCCTAATAGCTATTATATGAATATATAATGTAGTGCAGTAAATGTGTAAGATACTTTTGCAACATATTTAAATGTAGTAATTTGTTATGGTCCATTGATTTAAATATATGTTCAGTGGTAAAGTGAATTTCATTTCCCAGAAGCATGTTGACAAATTGAAATCAGTGGTCAGTGAGAACATTGTGTGTTCACTTTTCAGAGACTAATATTCTTCTGGTCAGCCCTGAGACAGAGTGTAATGTAGAGATGGGTTGAGCTAGAGAGGGACTGACAGAGAGGTAAAAATAAAGAGATGGATGGATGGATCAGACTAGGTTGCTGGAAGCCTGGAAGGCAGGCCCTGACTGTTGAGCTAGTTCCATGCTGTACAGTACTTTACTTTGCATATGGTGTCTTACCAGACAAGATTCTAAATTTCCAACTGGGAGGCATCAGTGGAGAAATCACTGTCTTCAAACAACGGCCTGCCATTCATGTTCCCCGTAGCCGGAGATCTGAGCAAACGGTGATAACCCACGACATCTTTCTGGAAAACGGGGAGTCGATCAGCTTTGATGGAGCACATCCTCTATGACAGGCTACTGAAGAGCTCGCTAATGAACTGGGGGGGGCATCGCTTAGCATGGCAGCATGGCGAAAGAAGGGATGGGGGGGGGGATTAGGGATGCGGGGATGGCGATGGGGGTCGAATTGAAGCAGTGAGGCATTTCATATGCATGATTGTCCAAACATAAACATAAGCTCATAAATATACTATGGATGGATGGAGATGAGGAAGATACGATGGTGGGATGAGAGAAAGGTATTGTCTGAATGTTACGCGCAACCCTAGAAAAGGGCAATCGAACCCTCCTCTCCCTGTCCTCTATCCCCCTCCATGCTACCTCCGCCTTAGATGGAGGGTGGTGATTAAATATTCATGTTGTGTCCAATCAGAGAGCTCGTCTGACGGTCTTTCTACACAGGGCAGGAAGTGGAATTGGATTCTAGCGAGCGGGGACCCTGCAGGTTGGCATGAGGGGTCAATTGAATGGGGAGTTCAGCAGTACCACAATCTATTTGATGTCCTCTTGTGTCCCCAACCACCCTTCCCTCATTCATACAATAGGATACATCTAACACAGTAAGGAATACCAGCCTGCTTGCTTTTATATGGATATCATGCTCGTTTATCAGTGTTGTAGAATGCAGAACAATATTTGGTTTCAAACTGTGGGCATTTTTCAGTTACTAACTCAAACAGACATCATTCAACGCACTTTCACTGAACACATAGACCCACACGTTCTGTCTGTCAGTCGCTCGCACGCACGCCCACACAGAAACACACATGCTTTTATTAAACACACAGAAACACAGGCACATACATACACACCTTTAGTGAGTTGTACGGCGAAGGCAACAAAATGCACAACTTTTGTTCATCTCAAGGATTTTCGGACTGCCCAGATGAACAGAGAGCTCGTATTGATTTTTCGCCTTGCCATGCAGTGACTGTGATTACCCATTTTCTCATTCATTTTTAAAGACAACTCGTGTGATTCTTCCCCTTTTCTCTCTTTTCTCATCTCTCTATCACTCCTATTTTCTAAAGAGTGATTGTACACTCCCCTTCCATGGCAGAATCCCTCCTTGACCCTGAGAATTAAATTATTCTATAGATCACAGCTGTTGAATATTAGGCCTTACAAAAGCGGTTAAATAAAATATGTTCAAATTGTCCAATCCCAGAGGCTACGGCAGAAATTCTAATCAGGTGAGAGAAAGGGAAAGGAGTCAGTGGGGATTATGAATAAAGGGTATCTTTGGAATCTTACTGGCCGAGTCTGAGGAAGAGAAAGAAAAAGAGAGGACCAAACCTTAATCTCACTCATCAACAATACACTGGAAGGTTCTAGATAACAGCGGGTGGTGGTGGGTTAAAGCTTTTTTTCCAAAGAATAAGGATATTGAGGGTTTTTCGAAAGAATAATGATATTGAGTGCCTTCAGAAAGTATTGACACCCCTTGACTTTTTTTCACATTTTGTTGTTACAAAGTGGGATTATAATGGATTGAATTGTAAAAAAATATATAAAAAAAAACACAAGATACTCTAATGTCAAATAAAAATTTCAACTTGATTAAATAAGTATCCGACCCCCGAAGTCAATACATGCTAGAATCACATTTTGGCTAGCTAACTAGCAAGCAAGCACATTGTATCGCTAAATAGTAAGCTAGCTAGTTAGCTAGCACATGGTGTCACCCCAGCCTCCCGCCTGCTGTGCTAGCAGCCTGTCTGAAACTGTCTGACGCAGTTCTGTTAACGACGGTGAGGGCAGGTGTTCGGCAGGCAGGAGCAAAGAACACTGTCTACTGGTGTCACTGACGCTAGCTAGCAACCACATTCAAAAATCTCACACAAGCATGAAGATGTTGTGTTCGGGGGGGGGCGTTCATGCAGGAACAAATGGGATGCTCGAGGGGGTGGGTGTTCATGAAGGAACAGGAATGCCCACAATATTGGTATTTCTAGGTAACTCTAAGAGCTTTGCACACCTGGATTGTACAATATTTGCATTATTCTTTTAAAAAATTCTTTAAGCTCTATCAAGTTGGTTGTTGATCATTGCTCGACAGCCATTTTCAAGTCTTGCTGTAGATTTTCAAGTCGATTTCACTCAAACTGTAACTAGGCCATTCAGGAACATTTCAATGCTGTCTTGTTAATCAACAATAAATTGTATTTATGATATATGACAATATTTTAGGTTAACAATAATTCTATTACACAATTTCTGATATATCACATGCCTTTGTTTTATTTTCCTCCATAAGTAAAATCAGGATTATGGCTCTACTGCTATTCATTCCAATTAGACTGGTTTGGATTTCTCCCTGACCAATATGGCTGCCATTTTCATCCCATTCTGGAACGTCAAGGGTTTATGACATAGCCCTCTTGTCACACCCTGGCCTTAGTTATCTTTGTTTTCATTATTGTTTTAGTTAGGTCAGGGTGTGACATGGGGAATGTATGTGTTTTGGTTTGTCTAGGGGTTTGTACGTTTAATGGGTCAGTGTCTTGTCTAGGTGTTTGTATGTCTATGGCTGCCTAGATTGGTTCTCAATTAGAGGCAGCTGTGGTTTATTGTCTCTGATTGAGAGCCATATTTAAGGCAGCCATAGGCATTTGGGTTTTGTGGGTTTTGTGGGTAATTGTCTATGTTCTATGTTGCATGTGTGCACTTAGTCTTTCATAGCTTCACGTTTGTTGTTTTGTTCGTTTATTAAGTATTTGTTTGTCTTCATTAAAAGAAGATGTATTTTTCACACGCTGCGCCTTGGTCCTCTCTCTCACCGCAAGACGATCGTGACACCTCTAGTAATTTAATAGGATCTCTATGGTAGCCCCTCTCCCCAGATAGGATATGAACACTTCATAAGCCATGACAAAAAATATTAGAATTACAGGAAATGAGCTGTAAAACTGCCAAATGTTCTCTGTCTCATGGCAAAATGTGTAGAATAGCAGTAAATTAGCTTTAAAAATGCTAAATTCTCTCAGCCTCATTGCAGAATGTGTAGGATAGTATGAAATTAGCTGTAAAAATGCACATTTTCTTCTCTGCCCCATGGCAAAATGTGTAGATTTGCAGGAAATTAGCATTAGAACAGCAACTTTTTTCCCAGACTCATGGCAAAATGTGGAGAATTGTAGGAAGTTAGTGAGTTTTTTTTATGGTTATTGCACAGATGTGAATGCTGAGCCCATACAACCAACATGTAGAACTGTAGTTGAGCTTGACCTTATGGACTTTCCATATAGGCTTTCCCAGATCTTGTGGGAGGGCCCCGCAAAGTTCCACTGGCACACATACACACACATATATTATCACAAACTTATTACCCATGATTATGCTGCCAATATGATGGTCCCTTTTAGCTAAAGGTCTTCAACGGGCCAACGCTGTCTTAACCTGCCATGTCAACCAAACACACAGCCAAATAATTGTGTCTCCAGGTATAAAAAAATGCACTCATTAATGGTAAACAAGACAAACCTTCTGGCCGCTGGATGCCTTCACTTGACCAGTTGATGTGGGTGTCAGGATATATTAATTATGCCATATTTCAACATGGAAGTTAGAACCATGGCTGGCCAAGAAAACCTCTCAGAGGGCGATTCTGCATTGTTTTATATACAGTGCCAGTCGAAAGTGTGGACACACCTACTCATTCAAGGGTTTTTCTTTATTTTTACTTTTTTCTACATTGTAGAATAATAGTGAAGACATCAACACTATGAAATAACACATATGGGAATCATGTAGTAACCAAAAAAAGTGTTAAGCAAATTAAAATTTATTTTAGATTCTTCAAAGTAGCCACCCTTTGACAGCTTTGCACACTCTTGGCATTCTCTCAACCAGCTTCATGAGGAATGCTTTTCCAACAGTCTTGAAGGAGTTCCCACATATGCTGAGCACTTGTTGGTTGCTTTTACTTCACTCTGCGGTCCAACTTATCCCAAACCATCGCAATTGTGTTGAGGTCGGGTGATTGTGGAGGCCAGATCATCTGATGCAGCACTCCATCACTCTCCTTCTTGGTCAAACAGCCCTTACACAGCCTGGAGGTGTGTTGGGTCATTGTCCTGTTGAAAAACAAATGATAGTCCCACTAAGCGCAAACCAGATGGGATGGCGTATCGCTGCAGAATCCTGTAGTAGCCATGCTGGTTTAGTGTGCCTTGAATTCTAAATAAATCACAGACAGTGTCACCAGCAAACCACCATCACACCACTTCCTCCATGCTTCACGGTGGGAACCACAAATGCGGAGATCATTCGTTCACCTACTCTGCATCTCGCAAAGATACGGCGGTTGGAACCAAAAATCTCACATTTGGACTCATCAAACCGAAGGACAGATGTCCACCGGTCTATGTGGAAACATAATAATGTTATTATTAAACATAATAATGTTTCTTGGCCCAAGCAAGTCTCTTCTTATTATTGGTGTCCTTTAGTAGTGGTTTCTTTGCAGCAAGTCGACCATGAAGGCCTGATTCACGCAGTCTCCTCTGAACAGTTGTTGTTGAGATGTGTCTGTTACTTGAACTCTGTGAAGCATTTATTTGGGATGCAATCTGAGGTGCAGTTAGCTCTAATGAATTTATCCTCTGCAGCAGAGGTAACTCTGGGTCTTCCTTTCCTGTAGCGATCCTCATGCGAGACAGTTTCATCATAGGCTTGATGGTTTTTGCAACTGCACTTGAAGAAACTTTCAAAGTTCCTGAAATTTTCCGGCTTGACCGACCATGTCTTAAAGTAATGATGGACTGTCGTTTCTCTTTGCTTATTTGAGCTGTTCTTTCCATAATATGGACTTGGTCTTTTACCAAATAGGGCTATCTTCTGTATACCCCCCTATCTTGTCACAACCCAAATGGTTGGCTCAAACGCATTAAGAAGGAATGAAATTCCACAAATTAACTTTTAACAAGGCACACCTGTTAAAAAAATGCACTCCAGGTGACTACCTCATGAAGCCGTTTGAGAGAATGCCAAGAGTGTGCAAAGCTGTCATCAATGCAAAGGGTGGCTACTTTGAAGAATCTCAAATATAAATTATGTTTTGATTTGTTTAACACTTTTTTGGTTACTACATGATTCCATATGTGTTATTCATATTTGTGATGTCTTCACTATTATTCTACAATGTCGAAAAAAGTACAAATAAAGAAAAACCCTTGAGTGAGTAGGTGTGTCCAAACTTTTGACTGGTACTGTACATGTGTTTACATTTCATTGAAAACACATACTTTACTCCCCCAAACAAAGATATTTGGGGGAGTTTTACTGGCTTTGCTAGGTCTCCGGAATTGTCCAGAAGTTGTCCAGAATTTATTGACCCTAGTGTTCATTCTCAATCAAAAGAAACGTTGAGCCCCTCACAGGGAAAAAGAGAAATAAAATAAAAAGTTATTAGTTGAGCATATTGCACCGGTGCGAAGGCTGAGCCCATTCAACCAACATGTAGTTGTAGCTTGGCTTTATGGACTGTCCATAGAGGGTGATTGACCGGAGCTCTATCCCTCGGTGTGTTCAGAAGACTACGAGACGCTCAATTACACTCTGGGATTAAAACGCTGAATTCACAGACTGACTGCCTCTGAGAAATACCAGTGACCTTTAGCCAACCGCCAAACTCCAAACAACAGCATCAACTAGAGATTTGCCATCGACAGCAAAACACTTCAGTAAGTCGAACACAGGTTCTCGTTACCAAAAGGGCACGAGATATAGAATTTCACAAAATGACCAAATATTTAGTTGTTTATTTCTGTTTTGGTTGGAAGGAGATTAATCCATTCATGCCATGTGTCCATCAGATTCTCATGAGCCATTACTACACATTAGAATAATAATAATTGTGTGTATATAGCAGCTTATGAATCATTAATCCCCATGGTTTCCATCTGGGGGTTTCTGTCGGGGGGGGTGGGGGGGTGCTTGGGCCCCAGCGGACAAGCCAGCACGATGAAAGAGGAAGAGATATATGGATAGTGAGAGAAAGAAACAGGGATACAGCCTACAGTGATGCATTACATTGTGAAACAGTCCAAGTATCCTCTATAGCACTCACCTCTGAATATCATGTGCCATATAACTTGTAAAGGATATAGATTTTTTTTTTTTTAATTGAATATCTATTTCATGAATATTTATTCATCGTTTTCTTTTTAACTGGGAATGGAGAACCATTAGCCATGTTTATACCTGGTGCTAACATGCGTCCTTTGTCCTAATCTTATCCACGTTCTGATTGTGTCCACATTTTAAGACAGGTGTAGACGATTGAAAGACGCATTGTGATCTAAAGATACATTGTGATCTAAATGTGATCAGATCTTCCTGCCCACCTCCGGAGCTAGTGTATATGGATCTGGACAGTGAAACCATTCAAATCATCATTATCCCGCCCTCTAAAATCATTGACAACTGGCACCATTGACTTAATGCCATCAATATGAGTATTAAAGTAAATGCATATTATTTTGAAAGAATATCTGTCTAATAATTTGCATACAGGGAGGGACAAGGAAATCTGGTCACAATGCAGACAGTGGACGGATAAAATTCACATTTTAACACCATGTGTAGACACGTCTGAAAATGCGGACACAATCAGAATGTGGACAACATCAAGATACAAGACACAGGATGCATGTTAGAACCAGGTATAAATGAGGCCATTAAAATCTCCACAAGTGCTGAAGTACTTCTTGTGGTTGAAGGTCAAGCGAGAGAATGTTCTTATAGCTCTATGCAACTAGTTTAATGGCGGTGATACACATTTTCTTCAGTAAGAATGAATCAGAAAGTTCACTAAGAGTGAGAAATGCCTCTCCTTAGGCAGTAGGCAACAATAGGTCATGAAGGAAAGAAAAGAGCATTTGTTTAAACAAACTAGTACTCTTACTATTGTACCCTCACCATGAATACAACATTTTAGTTCTAAATGAATTCCCTCTTGAACGGTACTAATAAAAACAATGGAAATGGAAATGCCTGGGGATGCCTAGAGCCTTCAGTGTTTGTGGTTCAACAATTCTGCTATTGCCTTGAGTCCTCGTTCACTTGTTGTATGGTGGTTATGAGTAAATAGCCTATAGTATGCATCCGGCTCTCATTGTGTTTAAATGGGCAATCTGTGGTTGCTACATCCATTTTTTTTACTTTTAAATTCATGATAACATGTATGTACTCATTGATTCTTCATGAATGTAACTTATGAGCTTAGTTCAACTGTCTTACCCCATCAGAACCCAAAATATAAGCTTTTTTTACCCCTTTGTTTCTGAACAAACACTGTATAGTCTCAAAACATGGTTAAAACTATCATTTTGATATCATGGATGGTCAGTGCTTGTATCCATAGCTCCATAGCTCTGTCTATGAATTTAAGCTATACACAAATAGACACAGACATATATTTCAAATAAAAAGTTGAAATGTCTTAGGTCAATAAGTATTCAACCCATTTGTTATGGCAAGCCTAAATAAGTTCAGGAGTAAAAATGTGCTTAACAAGTCACATAATAAATTGCATGGACTCCCACTGTGTGCAATAATAGTGTTTAACATGATTTTTGAATGACTACCTCATCTCTGTACGCCACACATACAATTATCTGAAAGGTCCTTCATTTGAGCAGCAGTGAATTTGAAACACAGATTCAACCACAAAGACCAGGGAGGTTTTCCAAGGCCTCGCAAAGAAGGGCACTTATTGTTAGATGGGTAAAATTCAAAAAGCAGGCATTGGATATCCCTTTAAGCATGGTAAAGTTATATATATTACACTTTGGATGGTGTATCAATACACCTTGTCACTACAAAGATACAGGTGTCCTTCCTAACTCAGTTGCCGGAGAGGAAGAAAATCACTCATGGATTTCATCATGAGGCCAAAGGTGACTTTAACAGAGTGTGTAGCCCTTTCCTGCAATCAAATGAACAAATCACCCTCTAGTGACCTCATGGATGGAATGTTATGAATATAGTTCATAATTAATACCTTCTTTTTTTTATCCGGCGTTTCTTTGTCATATAAAGTCTAATATTGGGATGGAAACTTAAAATGAAATACATTTCAACTCTATATAATAGAAATATTCCAGAACATGTATTCTGTTTGCAACAAGGCACTAAAGTACAACTGCAAAAAATGTGACAAAGCAATTCACTTTTTGTCCTGAACGCAAAGTGTTATGTTTGGGGCAAATCCAATATAACACATTACTGAGTACCACTCTCCATTTTCTTGAATAGTGGTGGCTACATCATGTTATGGGTATGCTTGTAACCATTAAGGACTGGGGAGTTTTTCAGGATAAAAAATAAATGGAATGGAGCGAAGCACAGGCAAAATTCTAGAGGAAAACCTTGTTCAGTCTGCTTTACACCAGACACTTGAAGATTAATTCACCTTTCAGCAGGACAATAACCTAAAACACAAGGCCAAATCTACTCTAGAGTTGCTTACCAAGAAGACAATGATTTTTCCTGAGTGGCCAAGTTCCAGTTTTGACTTAAATCTACTTAAATCTATGGCAATACATGAAAATGGTTGTCTAGCAATGATCAACGACCAATTCGACAGAGCTTGAAGAAAATAATAATGGGTAAATGTTGCACAATCCAAGTGTGGAAATCTCTTACAGACTTACTCAGAAAGACTCACAGCTGTAATCACTGCCCAAGGTGTTTCTACAAAGTATTAACTCAGGGGTGTGAATACTTGTGTAAGTGAGATTTCTGTATTTCATTTTCAATAAATTAGCAAGTCATTCCAAAAACATGTTTTCACTTTGTCATTATGGGGTATTGTGTGTAGATGGTTTAGAAAATATTTAATTCAGGCTGTAACACAAGAAAATGTTGAATAAGTCAATGTGTATGAATACTTTCTGAAGGCACTGTACATTCAAATACAGGAAGGTATTACTAACATGTAATAATATGTATAGAGAACTTAGTGAAACTTATATGAAACTGTTTTTTATAACCAAACCTTGTTCATATCATGAATCATTGCTGCAATATTCATATCGACAGCATGAAATCACGTGTCTTCCACAAAGTAGGGAGCCCTTAGTTACCAAGGTTATCTTTACCAAGGGATGGAAAGATTCTATTTTAAACCAAGTCAGAACAATATGTTCATATTTAGAAATGGGATACAGTATGAGTATATGCACACTCTGACACACATTGATACTCAGACAGATGAGGAAGGGATGAAACCTTCCTGAGTGCATTGCGTCTCATTAAAAAAAAAGGCCCTACTTTATCTGTACTGTAGCAAAACCAGAGAATGCTGGGAAGGCGAGGTCAGCGGATCATCCGTCAAAGAGGCTCCTCGTTGATGGATGGCACTCCGAGCACCACCGTACCCACCGTAGCCCTAACCGGCAAAAAGGCCTTCGCGGCAACTAAATAAATAAATAAACAGGGCACATCAAAGGGATTTTCTAAAAGAAAAACAAAGCCAGCACACGTTCGTTCGCAAACACACACTCACTCACACACACACATGCGGAGAGAGAGAGGGGGAAAAAACTCAAAGAGCTGAAAACGTACACATAGTTTACTCTCCGATGACACCCAGCTTGAAGAAAATACCAGACAAAACAGAGTGGCGAGAATTGTGTGTTTGATTCGATATTCGGTTTGAGAGGCGGCTCAAAGTAAGAAATTGGGCCAAAACAGATGGTTGCCATGTTCTCTTTTTCATGAAACGTACAGTAAAGGTACTTACAATCATCTTCATCCTCAATCCTCACGTCTCATATTGATGAGGTCAGTCACTATTTATCCCAGTAGACAGAAAATATCACAACACAGTAGGCTACTGTAATACTGTAGTTCCCTGTTGGTTTACTAAATCAAAGCCATCTGCTCAAACACAGTCAAACACAACAACACTCGGAATATTGAACTGTTTAATTGCTCTAAACACCTAATAATATGGACAGTTATCAATGCATACCATGGTGTACAATTATACTCACATTCTGTTGAAGTTGCTATTGAAGTTGTTTGAGCCTGAAGCCTCAATGGTTGGTTAAGCGTAAGTCATTATATTGTGTTTTGGGTGAAAATACAGTCTGTCAGATTGTTGCAAATTGGAGGTAACGGTGTTGTTTTTTTCATAGTTGGTTATGGGGTACCATGGAGCCTGTGTTCCAGGTTTGTGCTCTTGGTTTGGTTGGCTTTGAGAAGCTCCGTTGGGGCTGTATGAAATATTGAGAAAGCTGTGGACTTGTTTAACTATACTTGTGGGGACCAGAAGTCCCCACAAGAATAGGAAACGAACAGAAATTTGACGAACTGGGGACATTCTGTTAATCCCCACAAGGTCAAATGATATTTCTATGGGGTTTAGGGTTAGAGTTAAGAGCTAGGGTTAGTTTTAGGGTTAAGGTTAGGTTTTGGGGTTAAGGTTAGGGCAAGGGTAAATAGGATTTTGAATGGGACTGAATTTTGTGTCCCCACAAGGTTAGTTGTACAAGAGTGTGTGTGTGTGTTTTCCTACATTATCAGGACCCCAATGTCCTAAGAATTCACCCAAATGTCCTGAAAAGGTAGGACAACTTTTTTCAGGTCCTGAATTTGCTATTTTAAGCTTAAGGGTTAGGGTTAGGTTTCTGGGTTAGGGTTAGGTTAGGGAAAATAGGATTTTTAAAAGTCAAAAACAAATTACACTCCAAGTTCACGAAACAAAGCTATGTGTGTGCGTTTGCATTATGTCAGGGTGAGGGCAAACTGTTTAGACCCCTGCACGCTCATAAGAGCAGAAGAATGGATGGCCATACCTTCCATCACTGTAAACCTATTGATATGGATCAGCATGCTCTCTACAGAATTACTCTCTCTCTTCCCCTCTCTTCCCCCTTTTCTCTTTCTGTCCTCGACACCCTCTCTCATACACTTACATATTTAGCTCCCATAGATTTAATTGTGCTCATTCCCACCCCCTTAATCTAGACATTTCTTTACGCTTTTCCAACTCTCATATCATATGTAAATCCCTCCCTTTATCTCCTTTCTCACCTCCTCTCTCTGTCTATCCCTCGTTCTTAATCAGCTGACAGTGGCCTGCCTGTAGTCAGTGAGCCTGGCTCAGTTTAGTACAGTTGAAAGAACACATCAGATTTCTACTGCTTTCTCTGAGGGCTGATAATATGGGTTCTCTTACCTGTTAGGAGCTAGTGAGGCGTCCCTCCTCCCTTTAAATGAACTTCAGAGGGGGGAGATTGACAGAAACACAGAGAGAGCCAGCCCGTTTGACTGGCGGCCCTGTCAAAGTGCACCCAGAGGCGCTCCCCTACACTCCGTTCCACTCCCTGCCTCCCTGAGTTGATTTGGTCTTAATGGTACAGTAATGACCAGACCGAAGCAAACAGTCCCCCACCCCCCCACCCCCACAAGCACATACCGTAAAGCGTAAATTAAATGCAGTCTAAATTAATTGTTTACGAGGTTACCATGAATTGTTTGTTTGATTTGTTGCATTGAATAATCCAGTAATGACTCAATAGAATTATGGCAATAATCAGTTTTTATTGCCAGTCAGAAACTGCTAGCCATTGGCTGGTAACAGCTGAGAACTGCTAGCTAACAGGCAAGCACAAAAACAGTCAACAACTTTGGGAGTACAGACCCCCAGAAATCGTCCGATCGCCCTCTATCCTACCAACGGGACATTAAAAACTGTAATAATTTATGTTTCACCGAGTCGTAGCTGAACGACGACATGGATAACACAGCTGGCGGGGTTTTCGGTCCATCGGAAAGATAGAACAGCTGCCTCCGGTAAGAGAAGGGGTGGCGGTCTGTGTCTATTAGTAAATAACAGCTGGTGCATTAAATCTAATATTAAGGAAGTCTTGGGGTTTTGCTCGCCTGAGGTAGAATATCTCATGATAAGCTGTAGACCACACTTTTAAACCAAGAGAGTTTTCAGCTATATTTTTTGTAGCTGTCTATTTACTACCACAAACTGATGCTGGCACTAAGACGGCATTCAACGAGCTGTATAAGGCCAGCAGCAAACAAGAAAATGCTAATCCAGAGGCGGCGCTCCTAGTGGCCAGGGACTTTAATGCAGGAAAACTTACACCCGTTTAAAACAAATCTTGACCACCTTTACTCCACACAGAGACGCGTACAAAACTCTCCCTCACCCTCCATTTGGCAAATCTGACCATAACTCTATCCTCCTGATACCTGCTTACAAGCAAAAACCAAAGCAGGAAGTACCCGTGACTCGCTCAATAAGGAAGTGGTCAGATGAAGGAAAAGGAGGACCGAGTACGCCCCAATTCTCATCGACGGGGCTGTAGTGGAGCAGGTTGAGAGGTTCAAATTCCTTGGTGTCCACATCACCAACAAACTATCATGGTCCAAACACACTAAGACAGTTGTGAAGAGGGCACGACAACACCTATTCCCCCTCAGGAGACTGAAAAGATTTGGTATGGGTTCTCAGATCCTCAAAAACTTCTACAGCTGCACCATCGAGAGCATCCTGACTGGTTACAACTGCTCGGTTTCCGACAGCAAGGCACTACAGAGGGTAGTGCGTACAGCCCAGTACATCACTGGGTGCAAGCTTCCTGCCTTCCAGGACCTCTATACCTGGCGGTGTCAGAGGAAGGCCCTAAAAATTTACAAAGACTCCAGCCACCCTTGTTATAGTCTGTTCTCTCTGCTACCGCACGGCAAGCGGTACCGGAGCGACAAATCTAGATCCAAAAGGCTTCAAAACAGCTTCTACCCCGCAAGCCATAAGACTCCTAAACAGCTAACCAAATGGCTACTCGGACTATTTGCATTGTCCCCACCCCCATTTTTACGCTGCTGCTACTCTCTGTTTATTACCCATGCATAGTCACTTTACCTCTACCTACATGTACATATTATCACAGTTACCTTAACTAACCTTTGCCCCCACCCATTGACTCTGTACCGGTACCCCCTGTATATAGCCTCGTTACTGTTATTTTATTGTTGCTCCTTAATTATATATTTTTACATTTTTCTTATTTATTTAAATTTTTTATGTATTTATTTATTTTAGTAAATACTTTCTTAACACTTATTTTTCTTAACTGCATTGTTGGTTAAGTGCTTGTAAGTAAGCATTTCACTGTAAGGTCTACACCTGTTGTATTCGGCGCATGTGACAAATAACATTTGATTTGATTTGAAAGAAAGGACTGCCAAAAATGCACAGTCAAAGAGGAGAATAGTTATTCTGTCAAGGAAAAGTTTTTTTATCATTTTCTTTATGGATGCATACTAACACAAAATAAATGTGACACAGTATGTAAATGACCTTAGTGCAGGAAATGAAGAAATTGATTAAAATGCTTGCAGTGAATACAATTCACTATGCTAATGTAAAAAAGGTGTGTGCATTAAGAAATAGAAGTCTGTCTCTAATAATTGCCTGTTTTGTTCAGTGATTTAAGCAAATAAACACCCGGGCTATTATTTTAAGTTTTACAGTATGTATAGAGACTATAAGCTTGAAAAACAGAAGTGGGGCTAAACTAAACTGAAATGCATATCACTGTAATCTTTTTTAACGATCTTTCTTTAGTTGTTATTCGTCTCTGTCTGTAAGTGTGGGAGATACAGGAGGGAGATAAGAGTTAGTTGAAGCACTGAGAGTGTGTGGCCCAGGTTCCTTACTGATGCAGCATAGTAATAAAACCTGGGAAGTGTCTCTTCACCACTGAGAGCCCTAATAGCCTGTATGATGACACTTTATCTGTAGTTTGGGCATATAATCACTAAACTAAAGGGTGCGACCTCGGGGGCTCGGGTTCACTGGCTGACATTTGACATCTTTATAATTAACTCGGAAGGTCTAATATCATCCTTCAAATGACGTGCAGCTATATGCCATTTAATATGCTTATAAGCGGCATGTATTATTCAAACATGCAAATGAGACACCGTTAGAAAACAGACTTTTTGACACAGGTTTCTCCGATCACGGGGACTCTGGATATTAGTGCACAGAGTGAGGCGTGGGAGCAACAGCCCTTCTGAAATGTTCGTTCTCTGCAAATGACAATGACAAACTTTCCCCCCCCCCTTCTCCTTCTTTGTCCTTCTCTTACTTTACTTTGGGTGTGTTTAAAATGCAAGAGAGTTCAGAGAATTGAAATAAGGCGCCTCTAACGATCGAAAGTAATTTACAGTTCAGTGACACGCACCTGTCCCCCAAGGGCGTAGGAGACGGGCAGGACAGAGAGGAAGCAGGTAAATGGGGTACTTACCTGAAGGGGTCTTTAAAGATGAAGGCGTAATCGATGGCCGCCGTTTTGCAATCTCCGACCCAACTTTGCTATTTTGTGATTCTTTTGGCGTTCATCTTTACTTTATTTTCACAATGTATCCTCTATAATTTCTTATAACCGACAGAAACTTTTGAACATCAGATCAGCGGTTACTTACCTCAATGCTGGCTTCAACTTCAACACATCTACCCTGGGCCCTTTCTGTAATTCCAACCCAATTTTGGGGATATGCAAGAGGCAGGAGAGGGGGAATCCTGGAGAGATTCAGGTGAACGGAAAACCGGCCACCTCTTCCCTCCATTCGATTGGCCAATCACTTGATAATAAGATGGATGACCTCCAATTGCGGATTTGCTACCAACGAGACTCTCGTTGCTGCAATATCCACTGCTTTTCTGAAACATTGCTTTCGGACAAATACCCCCCATGGCTATCCGACATGCCTCAGATCAGTTTAAGAATATCTGTCTTGAGTTCAACTTGACTCAATTGATAATGAAACCCACTCGGATTAATGCAAGAAACCTAGCAAACTCCTCATTGATTGACCTTATCCTGACTAACCGTACCCATAAGTATTTGGCTCGTGGTGTTTATGCAAATGATACTGTATCAGCGATCACTGCCCAATTGCTTGCATTCGAGATACCAAAATGATAAACTCGGACCCTTGTCCCTGGCGTTTTGTTCATGATCTATATTATTATTCAGAGCTTTTTTCTGCTAGCTGCATACCAGACCCTGTTTTGGCACTGTTTTTTTCTCCTTCCTTTTTTACCTCTGGCTGATAAACATGCCCCTTTCAAGCAGCTCAGAGTCAAAAACCAAACTAATCCATGGTACTCTCCTGTACCTCCCCTTGATAAGAAATCAAGCCTGTGCCAAGACAAACTGTCTCGTTAGCTGATTGGAAGCTATAGGAGGTGCACTGCCTCGTTTAAACAGGCCAAATCAAACTACTTCCTTAGCGCTATGGCAGACTGTTAGTGATCCTCTGTTAGTTTCTGTTAGTTTCTGGAAAACCGTTAATTCACTGAAGCGGGGAAATTCCTCTACTTCCCTGCCTAAGCAAGTAGTTTTAGACTCCTGCATCATTACTGAAAAAGTTCAGATTTGTGATGCTGTTAATCATCATTTTATCCCAGCTAGTTTCTTATTTGAAAGAAATGGTGGTCATGCTGGTCTTGGCAAGTCAGTTCACTGTTCTCCCCACATACAGCCTCCAGTTGCCTCGATGGATGATCAGTCAACCTCACGTGACTTGGGAAATGGTAGTCAGGGTTTTTCTTAATGGTAATTCACAGAAACAGAAGTTCTTGCTGCCTTATTAGCTATTGACACCAAGAACTCATTAGGAGCTGACAATTTGGACCCACCTTTGCTTAAGTATGCAACGCCCCTCATTGCTGGCTCAGTAACACACATTTTTTATTTAACTTTGGTATCACAAAATATTCAAAAAGTGTCAAAAGCAGATTTTGTTCTACCACTCCATAGGGGGGGTAATCATCTCGATAATTATCGACCCATTTCCAGGCTCCTTTCTCTTGTGAAAATCCTAGAATCACTGTTCAACAAACAGCTACGTTATTTACTTATCTGTAAATGGTATTCTTAATGTTAATCAATCTGGATTCAGACCTAAACATAGCACCACTACGGCTACCATGCTTGTTGTAAATTATATTGCAAATGCCCGATAGAAAGAAATGTGCTGCCATGTTTGTAGACTTGTCAAAAGCTTTTGATACTGTACACCATGTTATTCTTTTGAATAAACTGTCTTCGATAGAGTTGGGTACTGATGCTTGCCAATGGTTTCAGAATTACAGTATCTCAATGACAGAACTCAGGCCATGGTAGATGGGGCCAAGGTAGATGGCTTCAAATCTGAGTCCTTTAGTTATATAAAGGGGCGCCCCAAGGTTGATACTTGGCCCACTACTAATCTAAATCTATATAAATAACATTGGTAATGCTCTAAAAAAGTATAATATTCATTTGTTTGCAGATGATACAGTGTTGTATTCCATTGCTTGATCAAGCCTATTTAACCTCAGTAGGCTGAAAAAATGTGGCTTGTCACCGAAAACCCTCACTAACTTTTACAGGTGCAAAATTGAGAGCATCCTGTCGGGCTGCACCGCCCACAACCGCATGGCTCTCCAGAGGGTCGTGCGGTCTAAATACTAAATACTGCACAGTTTCCTAAGGACTAGATGCAAAGCTGCCATCTCTATCGGCGTCATCTTGTAACAGCTTCGCCAAGACTCCCACACTGTGGCGAATTATGAGGTTGATTTCCACACGTTGGCTGCCGAGAGTGCCTTGAACCCAGAATCCCTGTTCGACACATTCCTTCATGGATTATCGGAGGAGGTTAAGGACGAGCTCGCAGCCCGGGAGCTGCCTACGGATCTCAATTCGCTCATCGCCTTGACCATCTGGATCGATGGGCAGCTACAGGAACGTAGGAGGGAGAGGATGTCTGATTCCGGTCCCAATTGCTCGTCCAAGGATCCCACCTTGCCTCCAAGAAACTCCGGAAGTCCCCGGTGTCTACGTCCCCGACAGGATCCAAGCTTACCGAAGTTCCTCCGAGCGTCTCCGAGGTCTGCCGACCTGACTTTTCTGGAGCCGATGCAAATCAGCAGAGCTAGGCTGTCTCCAGCCGAACACTTACATAGACTTAACACCCAGAGTTGTCTGTATTGCGGAACTGCCGGTCATTATGTGTCTACCTGTCCTTTAAAGATACCAGGCTCATCAGTAGATACAAGTACTCTGGTGGCCATACAGACAATTTTATTCTCCTCTCACTCGCACCCCTCTCCATGCCATCCTGCTGTGGGGTGACCAGTATAAATCTCTCTGGGTTCTCATTGACTCTGGGGCCGATGACAGTTTCATGGACGCCACCCTGGTCTCTGAGCTGGGCATCCCTACTCAGCCCCTCTCCAGCCCTCTGGATGTTAGAGCACTGGATGGATGCTCTATAGGCAGGGTCACCCACAATACCACTCGTGTCCACGTTTGTGTGTCTGGGAACCACAGTGAGTCTATACAGTTTATACACATCAAGTCTCCTCAGGTTCCTGTGGTATTGGGGTTTTCTTGGCTCCAGCACCACAATCCCCTTATCAACTGGACTGCTGGTACTATCGTAGGCTGGAGCCATTCTGCCATGCCCATTGGCTGAAGTCGTCGCAGCCTGCCCTGGGATGTCTTCCTGTGGGCTCAGAAGAAGTCTCGGACCTCTCCACCGTTCCCGCGGAGTACCAGGATCTCCGGGAGGTTTTCAGCAAGGCCCGGGCCACTTAGCTTCCTCCGCATCGACCCTATGACTGCGGGATCGACCTTATCCCGGGCACTAAACCACCCCGGGGACGGCTACCACCTGGTACGTATACAGCCTTCAACACTGCTAGCGGACACTATGAATACCTGGTGATGCCATTCGGTTTGACAAATGCTCCTGCTGTGTTCCAGGCCCTGGTTAATGACGTTCTCCGGGATATCAAATCACATTTTATTAGTCACATGCGCCGAATACAAGACCTTACAGTGAAATGCTTACTTACGAGCCCCTAACCAACAGTGCAGTTTTWAAAAAAAATATACGGATAAGAATAAGAGAGTAAAGAGAGTAATTAAAGAGCAGCAGTAAAAAATAACAATTTATACAGGGGGGTTGCCGGTATGTACATGTAGTAGGTAGAGCTATTAAAGTGACTATGCATAGATGACAACAGAGAGTGGCAGTGGTGAGGGGAGGGGAGGAGGGGGGGAATGCAAATAGTCTGTGTAGCTATGGCTTGGGGTTAGTAGCTGTTTAGAAGGCTCTTGGACGTAGACTTGGTGCTCCGGTACCGCTTGCCGTGCGGTAGCCCACCATGGTTCCGGATGTCTCCGCGTTCGTCGCTGCCTGCACCGTCTTTGCCTAGAACAAGACTCCTCGGCAAACTCCGGCAGGCCTCCTTCAACCTCTTCCTGTCCCTCACGTCCCTGGTCACATATTTCTCTGGACTTCGTCACTGGTCTCCCTCCGTCTGATGGCAACACCACTATCCTCACGGTGGTGGACAGGTTTTCCAATGTCGCCCATTTCATTCCCCTCCCCAAGCTACCTTCTACCAAGGAGACGGCCCAGCTCATGGTGCAGCACGTCTTCCGGATCCATGGACTTCCGGTGGACATGGTTTCCGACCGTGGTCATCATTTCTTGTCCCGGTTCTGGAAGGCGTTCTGCACACTCATTGGGTCGTCCACCGGGTTTCATCCCCAATCCAAAGGCCAGTCGGAGTGTGCCAATCAGGACCTGGAGACGACTCTTCTGTGCCTCGTCTTGGCATACCCCACCACCAGGAGCCAGCAACTCATGTGGGTGGAGTATGCCCGGAACACCCTTCCCTGCTCGGACACTGGGCTCTCGCACTTTGAGTGCTCCGTGAGTTATCAGACTCCGCTCTTCCCGGAGAAAGAGGAAGAGGTCAACATACCCTCTCCCCAGATGTTCGTCCGCGTTGTCGGCATACCTGGAAGAGAGCTTGGTCCGCTCTTCTCAAGACCACCTCTAGGTATCGTCGACAGGAGGAACGCCAACGGACCCCAGCTCCCTGCTATCGTCTTGGATATGGCTGTTCACTCGGGATGTGCCCCTCCGGGTAGAGTCTCGCAAACCTTCCCCCCCTTTTAATTGTCCCTTCCCCATCTCCAAGATTCTTAGCCCTTCTGCTGTTCGTCTTCTGTTGCCCCGTACCCTCCGTATACATCCCACTTTTCATGTGTCTAGGATAAACCTGTCTCACAGCCCTTTGTCTCCTATTTCCAGCCATTGAAGAGGAGTGGGACAACATTCCACAGGCCACAATCAACAGCCTGATCAACTCGAAGGAGTTGTGTCATGCAGCATGAAGCAAATGGTGGTCACACCAAATACTGACTGGTTTTCTGATTCACGCCCCTGCCTTTTCTTTAAGGTATCTGTGACCAACAGATGGATATCTGTATTCCCAGTCATGTGAAATCCATAGATTAGGGCCTAATTTATTTATTTCAATTGACTGATTTCCTTATATGAACTGTAACTCAGTAAAATCTTTGAAATTGTTGAATGTTGATTATAAAAAAAATTGTTCAGTATATGTTTGATGTATTTATGCAGGGCTCATCTGAAACAGAGACCCTAGTCTCAGTATGACTTCCCTGTCAAAAAAAAAAGGTTTAATTAGAAAAAAAACTATGGATTCTCCAAGCACAGGAAAGTAGAGTCAGGGAAAACAAGAGGTGAAGAGGTTTGCCACTTCATCAACAACAAATGGTGGACTGACTCGAGTGCAGAGGTAGTCTCGACCCATTGTTCACCCGTCTTGGAATATCTGATGGTCAAATGTCAACCCTTCTACCTCCCGATGGAGTTTTCAGCTGTTAGCTGTCAATTTAAAATTTAAAATTGATTAAATAAAACATGTTCCTCATCAATGTACACACAATACCCGACAATGACAAATCAATTTTTTTGACATTTATAGCATATAGAAAAAACTGAAATATATTCAGACCCTTTTGAAATTGAGCTCAGGTGCATCCTGTTTCCATTCACCATCCTTGAGATGTTTCTACAACCTGATTGGAATCCACCTGTGGTAAATTAGTTTGATTGGACATGATTTGGAAAGGCACACACCTATCTATATAAGATCCCAGAGTTGACAGTGCATGTCAGAGCAAAAACCAAGCCATGAGGTCGAAGGAATTATCTGTAGAGCTCTGAGACAGGGTTTTGTTGAGGCACAGATCTTGGAAAGGATACCAAAACATTTCTGCAGCATTGAAGGTCCCCAAGAATACTGTGGCCTCCATCATTCTTAAATGGAAGAAGTTTGGAACGACCAAGACTCTTCCTAGAGCTGGCCGTCCGGCCAAACTGAGTAATCTGGGGAGAAGAGCCTTTCTCGGGGAGGTGACCAAGAACCCAATGGTCACTCTGACAGTGCTTCAGAGTTCCTCTGTGGAGATGGGAGAACCTTCCAGAAGGACAACCATCTCTGCAGCACTCCACTAATCAGGCCTTATGGTAGAGTGGCCAGACGGAAGCCACTCTTCGGTAAAAGGCACTTGACAGCCCGCTTGGAGTTTTCCAAAAGGCACCTAAAGACTCTCAGACCATGAGAAACAAGATTCCCTGGTTTGATGAAACCAAGATTGAACTCTTTGGCCTGAATGCCGTCTGAAGGAAACTTGGCACCATCCCTACAGTGAAGCATGGTGGTGGCAGCATCTTGCTGTGGGAATGTTTTTCAGCTGGCAGGGACTGGGAGACTAGTCATGATCGAGGGAAAGATGAACAGAGCAAAGTACAGAGAGATCTTTCCAGAGCACTCAGGACCTCAGACTGGGGCGAATGTTTACCTTCCAACAGGACAACAACCCCAAGCACACAGTCAAGACAACACAGGAGTGGCTTTGGGGTAAGTCTCTGAATGTCCTTGAGTGGCCCAGCCAGAGCCTGGACTTGAACCCGATCGAACATCTCTAGAGAGACCTGAAAATACCTGTGCAGCGACACTCCCCATCCAACCTGACAGAGCTTGAGAGGATCTGCAGAGAAGAATGGGAGAAACTCCCCAAATACAGGTGTGCCAAGCTTGTAGCGTCATACCCAAGAAGACTCAAGGCTGTAATCGCTGCCAAAGGTGCATCAACAAAGTTCTGATTAAAGTGTCTGAATACTTATGTAAATGTTATATTTCAGTTTATAATTTTTTATAAATTAGCAAAAATGTCTAAAAAAACTGTTTTTGATTTGTCATTATGGGGTATTGTGTGCAGATTGATGAGTGGAAAAAAACATGTAATACATTTTTAAATAAGGCTGTAACGTAACAAAATGTGGAAAAAGTCAAGGGGTCTGAATACTTTCTGAATGCACTGTAGATTTCACCTCAGGACAATAAATATAACAATCTGGCACTTAACAAACTGTACGAGGCTAAAAACAAGCAGAAACGAACATCCGGAGGATGCCTTTCTTGTCGCTGTGATTTTAATTCTGCCTCATTAAGTCCTAGACCACTGTTACTCTACCCACAAGCAAGCATACAAGGCCCTCTTTTGGCATCCATTTGGCAAATCAGATCATGACTCAATACTTCTGCTTTTTACAAGCAGAAGCTCAAACAGGAAGTGCATGTGACTCGCTCCGTTGAGAAATGGTCATCAGAATCAAAGATTCTGCTACAGGACTGCTTTGTTAGCGTGGATTGGAATATGTTCCGTGACTCCACTGATAACATCAACGAGTTAACCCCCTCCGTCACTGGCTTCATAAGGAAATACATTGGCGGCGTTGCCCCCACAGTGAAGGTTCGCTGCTTCCCCAGTCAAAAGCCCTGGATTAACACGGAGGTTGGCACTAAAATAAAGGACAGGGTTACAGCACACATGGCTATCACAGACAACCCTGAGCCTACAGCTGAGGACAGGAACAAGTACAAGAAGTCCCGCTACGATCTCCGCAGAGTCATCAAACGAGCAAAAGGACAATATAGGAATAAAGTTTATGCGCGCTTCGACAATAACAACACCGTACCATGTGTGAGGGCCCCCACCCGCCTAGAGGACTGGGTGATCTTGCTCTCCGAGGCCGACATGAGTAAGGTCTTTAATCAGGTCAACACTTGCAAGGACGCGGGGCCAGATGGTATTCCAGGGCACATTCTCAGAGCATGCGCAGATCAGCTATCAGGCATATTCACTATAATTTTCAATCTCTCCTTATCCTAGTTTGTAATCCCTACATGTCTTAAGATGACTTCCATCCTTCCTTTTCCCAAGAACTCTAAGGCTTCATGCCACAATTATTACCACCCTGTAGCACTCACATATGTAATCATAAAGTGCTTTAAAGGCTTGTTATGTCACACATCAACTCCATCATACCAGACAACCTAGATCCACTCCAATTTGCATACAGCCCCAACAGATCCATAGACGACGCAATCTCAAATGCACTCCACACTGCCCTCACCCACCTCGACAAAAGGAATACTTTTGTGAGAATGCTGTTCATTGACTACAGCTCAGCGTTCAACACCTTTGTCCACTACAAGCTCATCACCAAGCTTAGGACCCTGCAACTGGATCCTGGACTTCCTGATGGGTGACACCAAGTGGTGAAGGTAGGCAACATCACCTCCACACGCTGAGCCTCAACACAGGGGCCCCACAGGGGTGTGTGCTTAGTTTCCTTCTGTACTCCCTAGTCACCCATGACTGCATGGCTACGCACGACTCCAACATCATCAAGTTGGCTGACGACACGACGTTGGTAGGCCTGATCACCGGCAATGATGAGACAGCCTACAGTCAACCATTGAGAATGTTTGGGATACTCTGGATTGACGTGTACAACAGCATGTTCCAGTTCCCGCCAATATCCAGCAACTTACAGTCTGGGACAACATTCCACAGGCCACAATCAACAGCCTGATCAACTCTGCAAAGGTGATGTGTCATGCTGCATGAGGCAAATGGTGGTCACACCAGATACTGACTGATTTTCTGATCCACGCCCCTACCTTTTTTTTAAGGTATATGTGACCAACAGATGCATATCTGTATTCTCAGACATGTGAAATCCATAGATTGGGGCCTAATGAATTTTCAATTGGCTGATTTCCTTATATGAACTGTAACTCAGTAAAATCTTTGAAATTGTTGCATGTTGCGTGTCTATCTTTGTTCAGTGTATTTTCTTACTTTCTCGTGCTCTTCCTATTTCTTATTTTATTTCTTGTGTGTTTTTGTTGTACCTTATGTTATTTTTAGTGCTACTGTACATTGATATCGATTACTGCATTATTGGGTTTGGAGCTTGCAAGAAAGGCATTTCACTGTACTTGTTCACGTGACATTAGAACTTGAAACTTGAAATGGTCCCCCCCAATACATTTTTTTTTTTTTGTATAATTTCAAAAATATATACATATATATTTTAAATGTGTTCCCAGATTCGTTGAGATGTTGTTTTGAAAAGGCCTCCTCTGTTGCAATGTGTGTCCCCTCCCCCGCCCCCACTGACTGCTTTGTTCTCACTCTTGGTTGTTACAAGCAGTGTGCCAGTGTGTGACTCAGAGAAAAAGCACTGTGCACCACCACCATCATTACTCACCGAACCGAGGAAAGTCATTGTTGGCAACAACAAAGTTCATTTTGAGCAACTATATGCTTTCTCCTGGCTAGTAGCTACAGTAGTCAGATTTACATTTACAGTTGAGTCATTTTGTAGCTGTGTCAGGTTTTATCTAACGCTGGGTAGTTCTGGCTGTGTGAAAAACTGATAGTGAATGTTACAGAATTACTGGCTTAGTCTTCATCATAGGTTCAGCAAGTTAGCAATGGATGTGCCACCAGTCAAGAAGAGTGAAAATAGAGGACCTTTTCTTTCAAAGTAGGATTCTTGGAAACTGCCCAAACACCACCCCTGGCAAACTAGCTGGCAAATTTGATTTWAAAAAAATGTGTGTGTGTATTTATTAGGGATCCCCATTAGCTGTATACCACCATACAACAATATTACAATGTACCTGTGTGTAGAGTGCGTGTGCTAGCGTGCGTATGCGTCTGTACCTGTTTGTATGTGTCTCTTCACAGTCCCCGCTGTTCCATAAGATGTTTTTTTGCTTGCATCAGTAACCTGATGTGGAATAGTGTTCCATGTAGTCATGGCTCTATGTAGTACTGTGCGCCTCCCATAGTCTGTTCTGGACTTGGGGACTGTGAAGAGACCTCTGGTGGCATGTCTTGTGGGGTATGCATCCGAGCTGTGTGCTAGTACCGCTCGGTGCATTCTGCTTGTCAACACTTCTTACAAAAACAAGTAGTGATGAAGTCAATCTGTCCTCCATTTTGAGCCATGAGAGATTGACATGCTTATCATTAATGTTAGCTCCCTGTGTACATTAAAGGGCCAGCTGTTCTGACTGAACAGTAGTCCAGGTGCGACAAAACTAGGGCCTGTAGAACCTGCCTTGTTGATAGAGTTGTTAAGAAGGCAGAGCAGCGCTTTATTATAGACAGACTTCTCCCCATCTTAGCTACTGTTGTATCAATATCAGTGGCGGTCAGTGCCGTTTATGATGAGGGAGGAAATGCTTTTTTTCATAAGCATGGCCTTATTTCTATTACAGTATATTGGATGACTGTCATTCATATTCCATTCACCCAGTTCAATATAACATCGATAGGTTTAGGCTAATACATGATACTCAAATTTTCCCTATACCCATCATGAGGTTGCTACAACCTAGCCTATGAATGAAAGTTTACAACGTAGGTGCATACATGTCGAGAGAGAAATTTACTGTGTAAGTCTATGGAAGGGGGTGAGAACCAAGAGCCTCCTAGGCCTCCTAAGTCAATGTACCAAGAGGAGTACGGAAGCTAACTGTCCTCCGGCTACACCATGGTGCTACCCTACAGAGTGCTGTTGAGGCTACTGTAGACCTTCATTGCAAAACTGTGAATATATTTAGTATAATCAAAAAGGGACAACTTTTCCAATGTTTTACAATTTTTTTAATGAAATTCGCTGAGGAGCCTCCACTGATCAATATGTTATGATGACAGTTTACAATCCATGGTTATTCCAAGCAGTTTAGTCACCTCAACTTGCTAAATGTCCATATTATTCCTTACAAGATTTAGTTGAGGTTTAGGGTTTAGTAAATGATTTGTCCCAAATACAATGCTTTTAGTTTTTGAAGTATTTACGACTAACTTATTCCTTGACACCCATTCTGAAACTAACTGCAGCTTTTTGTTAAGTTTTGCATTCATTTCAGTCACTGTAGTAGCTGATGTGTATAGTGTCATCCGCATACATAGGCACACTGACTTTACTCAAAGCCAGTGGCATGTCGTTAGTAAAGATTGAAAAAAGTAAGTGGCCTAGACAGCTGTCCTGGGGAATTCTTGATTCTACCTGGATTATGTTGGAGAGGCTTACATTAAATAACACCCTCTGTGTTGATCTGATATCTGATGAAATTAAGTCTAGAGGGTGTATTACATGTGTTAACTTCATGCAGTAGAGAGGCAGCCATGATTTTACTTTTGGTAATTGTGTAGTGGAGTTTGATTAAGTTCAGTTTTACCTTTTTTTACTAAATCAGTTTTTAACTGTGTATGTTGCTGGTTATTATTACAGTATAAAAACTATATTATAAGCAGAAAATATAACGTTATGTTTCAAACCATATAGTATGTAGAGCAGCAGAAGTAACCACATAGCATAGGGGAAGTGAGAAACATACAAGGACATCAATCATACAGTAGCCTAGAAAGAGTACAAAATGGTTGTTTAATTGAATATAACCACATTAACAGTCACACTGGTATTCAGTACAGTATGAATGGCCATGGCAAGGCCCCCCTTAGCCTTGTAAATTTGCCCATTTATAAGTTAAGATTTGTCTGTATCCTTTCTGAAAAGTCATTCGAAATTAGTATTTAAAACCTGTTTTTCAAAAAACATTAGCTACATGCTCTCTCAGTAGCAACATGCTCTCTCAGTAGCAACATGCTCTCTCAGTAGCAACATGCTCTCTCAGTAGCAACATGCCCCCCACCCCCATTTTAGAGTCGCTCCTACGCCCCTGTGTCCCCCTAAGACACATGACTTTGAATATATTTAAACCAACTCAGTCAAACAGGTTTTTCTTAGGAGGTTTTACTGGTTTGGTTTGAGGTGTTTGGAGTAGGCGGCCATCTTTAGACCAGTTGACCAGAGGATCTTTTTATGGATGTGGCCGTCTCTAACAAGGGTGAAAGAAAGGACCTCTTATGTTCACTTTTGGGTTGAGTTACTTTTGAGAGGCTGGTGGTCGCTGGGCTGAGGCTTCACTGAGCCGGTAACCACTACACGAGCCCTCAGTCCTCACATAGGCTATTTAGGAGCAACTATGGCTCTGTTCTGACCCACTTAGCTTTGAGTTGTCTAGAAAAACACATTTTGCTCTCCTGGATTGGTTAGAAAAACAGAGCCAAATTGAAGGAAATATTTTCATGACAATTATTTCACTTAAAAATGTAAGGTACATCATGAATTTCAAAAACACACTATGATTGTACTTAGTCGATTCCAGTAACACAATATACTGTACTGTAGCAATGTATCTTTTTTTGTCATGTTGCTATACTGTTTGTATGTATAGTTATATACTGTACTTAAGCTGTATTAGATTTAGGGCCGTTATTTTAGGCCTGAGAAATGCACCGGGGATCTACCTGGTACCTGAATATATGTATCTGGTCAAAAACCCATCTCCTGAACCACTACCCTCACACGACTGTACCTCCTCTGTTTAAACAGCACAATACTGAGGTTCATATTTCCCCTTTATATATATTTAATATTTGCTCACTTAAAAATACTGATGATTTTTAAAAATATATTGCTGTCTGCTTTCTGTTTATAAATCTTGCCTACAGGGTTCAGTGATTACAGTTCAGACCGGTTAATTGTTACATGCGTGTTTAGGTTCTGTGTCATGTTCTAATGTAGCCCATAAATAATATAATTTCTTTGTGCCACACATTGCAAGTACACTATAACGTTGTGTAAAACAATTGCTGTTTATCTTTTTCTATGGATCTGGATACAAAAACACTCTTTATATATTTCTATAATTATCTCCTTTTCCACTGTTTAGAACTTCACGAGACCCTCTGTAAAACGGAGGGTTTGGTCAAAACAAACAAGCCAACCCAGCAACCCCTCTGCACTCTGTGCTATCCCAATGCTACAGTATTTGGACTTGCAGATATCGAACGGCATTGACAAGTCTTTTTCTGTTCCTTAAAGGATGTAAACATTTGTAAATGAATGCTCACATGTGTCGAGCGGTATCAGGTTTCCTCCTGTCCGTGGGGGTTTATCGAGTGTGTCTATGGTTGATCTGCTCTCTAAATCCTCCCATGCCCTCTCCCTGGCTGGAGCCAGCCTCTAGCTTCTCTGAGCTCCATGCTGTGCTCTCTCTCCATCTCCATTTCCCTCTACCTCTTGCCATCTCTTTTAATACCTTTTCGTCTCTCCTATTCCCTTTATTGTCCTCTTTCCATTTAACCTATTCTCGCTCCATCTACCTATCCTTCTATCTTTCTAGCCGCCTGTCCATCTCTTCCTTTGACCTTACTCCTCAGTCCATCGCACTGACCTATACCTATTTGTTTATCTCTTAATATTTCTACACCTCTTTTTTGTTTTCTCTCAGTCTCTCTATGTGTCCCTATGTGTCAGCTGGTGAACTGTTGACAGGACAAAATGGAAAGAAAAGCTTCCTTTTCTCCACTCAGGCCTCTTACATGACATTACTTCCTGTATTTCAACATTTTCACTTGCATGGGGGGATGGGGGGACTAAATAGCATGCTAATGAGTCCTCTAAGGTGCCCTAGCCTCTGCCATGCTCTAATAAAGCACACGTTCTATGGTCCCTTTTATGTGGAGAGAGGTTGGGATGCCCAGCTGAAGATGTTAGAGCATAAAAGCTGCTCCGATGTTTTAGAAGTGTTCCAATATACATGACTTGTGGCATCCTTGTTTGTTTACAATATCCTTGTTTTTATCAATCCACCTGAGTCAAATCCACCTGATGCTGTGCAGACTTGCTTTGTGAATCTTTGTTTCTAGTGAATCTTCTAAGTGAATAAAATCTTCAGTATACATGGCACAGCAATGGACATTGCCTGAATCTAAACTCCAAATACATGGCTCTACAATTGGCATTGGTGGTGCCTGTGGTTTGTATTCCTCCCATAGTTACCAGAAAGCTTCACTTTATGGGTTGAGTGACCCAGACAACATGAGTGGTGTGGGCCAGGCGTGACAGCGTTAAAAGAGGGACTGGACAGACTGTGATGATGTGGATTGTTGTTTGGAATAAACAAAGTAATGTGTCACAGCAACGCGTAATTCACACAAGCATGGGGACAGTACTGTGAAATATCATTCACCCATAAACAAATAACCCCGAATATTTTTTCTGACACCAGTGCCAGTGTGAGAGATCAGTCCAGAGTTGTCCTATTTTTTTAGCGTCCAGATTGCCATTGAAAGGGTAGCTGTGTATATGTTTGTGTGTGTGTGTGTGTACGTCAGAGGGCACTGTGCCACATAAGGTGCCCATGCCATGGAGAGCAGATATAGAGCATCTGAAATAAAATAAAAAACGTGTGAATTACCACCCCGTCTCTCCATCTCTATTTCTCTTCATCCCTCTCTTCCCATCTCCCTCTCACCCTCGCTATCTCGCCATTGTGCACTCTCTCTCTTTTTCTTTTACCCCTTTCTCTCGCCATCCACCCCCCCCTCTCTCTCTCTCTATTTCATCTTATTAATAAAGCACATGGATTGTCACCGTTATTTACCAAATATAGTCTGACAAAGAAGAAGTGGGAATTTCTACTGATTGAAGATCAAAGTGGCAAAGTCTCCTCCTCTTCTATTAGAACCCCTTAAGAACAGAGGAAAACATCCATTTCTCACACATCAATGGCGGCTTCGTAATCAATTGAAAAAGACACTTGTATGGGGATGCAAATCTTATCTTTGTCTTTATTAAAGCTTTTAGAAGATACATGTCGGGATTTAATGTTATTAAATAAAAGAGGTTGGTTTTTTAATCTAAAGATGCAGAGGCGTTGGTAATGGTCTAAATCAAAGCCCAGGGACTCTCTTAATTACCAGAGGAGTTTGCCTATCCTTATTAATATTGATAAAAATATACTGTGATCTGATCTCTGGGCTTATGATGCATTTGGGAGTTTGGTTAATGAACAGAAATAGAACATGGGACTAATTTCCCTGAAGGGGATAAAAAGCACGGACCCTGATGGAACAAGGGTCTCCATTTCATTATCATTAACTACATTGGCCAAAATATAACACTATCTGTGCTGTGGTCTATGAGGCCTGACTGTGGTTGGTGAGCACAGGGGCAAAGCGTTAACCTGTGGCTTCAATGGCTTTAAAAGACATGGTTGTGTGGGGATTTTGTTCTGTCTTTTTGCCCTGTTTTGGTTCAGGTAACAAATTGCTATATGCTAAAGTCAATTGCATCAAAGGAAATTCAAGGTTGTTGTCAATTGAAACAATTTTGATGGAGTGCACAACTCAACCCTCCCAAATTAGCTTTTGTCCTCTATAGGCTTGAACACGATTCATCCACTGACACAATACAGGGAGAATATCACAAATCACTGAATGCACATTTGAACTGTAAATCGGTAGGGGCACGTTCAAACGTGTAAGTAGACAGTAAGCAAACCAGTTCTCAAACATACAGCAAAACACAGGAGAAACCTTACTGGCAACTTTAATCGGGATAAGCTATATAGATAAGTAGTGACCAAAAAAGACTTTACGCCCTTGAATATATGCAATACATCTTACAACATCATGAATTAGATGTAGAATTAATTAGGTGTTTATTTAATTCATATAAAAATCCTTCAGCTATAGCTTTCAAAACAAAAGAGAGGCAGTTTCATCCACCCTTGTGAAAAGCATTGATTGGTGTGAGCTTGAAGCCATCATGAATATATTGGACACAAACTTGAGGCCAATTGATTTTCCTGCATTCATTTCTTAATTAGAGTCCTGGTATGGCAACCATTAGGGATGCTGATAATATCACTGGTGGAGTTTAAACACTTGGAAAAGAGGGCATTTGGAGGATGGGGGAGCAATTCAAAACAGTAAACCAGGATACAACACACAGACCTGGTTAAAATAGATATATACGGCCATTTTGATATGGATAATTTGGATATACTTTCAGGAAAATAACATATTTTGACCTAGGGCAGAAGTAATCAATATTGCAAATCATCATGCCCTTAAACTAATTCCCATGATAATAATTTACATCCCGCCAGAACTCTCTAAACTCTGAATACGTCATATAATCCATCATTTTGAAGAGTTTTGTTCTTTTGTTTACCTGTACTGTATTTGTGCTTATTTTTAGCTCCCTGACTGTATGCACTGTATGCACTGAGTCAATCGGGATAGGAGAGCCTGTATAATGACTAAAGAGTCAATTTACTGTAAATGTAAAGCCGTGTATTTTGTATTTCACGATTTGGATTTAAAAAATACATCAACTCACCCATTGCGAGTGATTCTAATGGTAATGATCCAATGGTCCCAGGTGGTGAGGACTACCTCATTTCACCTATCAGATCCCTATGCCAAACTGTCACTGTGTAGATAAAGACTAGCTAATGTGTCTGCTGCATTCATCTTGTGGTTTGCAAGGCATCAACCATAACCCTGCGCCCTTAACCTCGAAACCATTCTCTGCCTCCGCCAGTGTATAGGCTCTGATCTTGCATTCATCTGTATCGCTTCACCCACCTGCTGTTTATGAAAACACACACTGAACAAACACAAACCGGTGATAGTCACAAGTAATTGATGAGAAAATGATTTCATTTGCATTGTGAAGCATCTTATTTGACCCAAAGTCGCTATGCCATTGTGGCGGTATTGAATGCCTAGTGAATGTACAGCATAATGCACAATTGTGCCCTCTGCCAAAGCAATTACCGATATTAAAAAACAGAGAGAGAAAAACATGTTTTTTGATGGCTGCAGCCATCACTTTGTAAAACAAAAATATTGTGTTATGGCGATAGAAAGTTTTAGGTTAATTAAAAAGCCTTTATTATCTTGGCAGTAATTGAAATGTAGAGCAACAATCATAATGCCATGGCCTCAGTGCTGAATCCTGTTGCTGGTGTTTTAATTGTTGCCTCTACATTTGAATTCGTTATTTTAAAAAAGGCCAAGAGAATACAGGCTTATTACTTAACCTTTTTCACGTTCATTCTATACGGTGCCTTGAACATTCTAGGGAACATTCCTAAGTCTATTAAAATATTTTGTGCTTCAAAGTAGTATGGAAGCACATTGCCGACACAATTTTTTTTTTAACTTGTTAATACTATCTAAAAATGTTGAGAAACATAAGTCAACATTTTGAGATACTATTGTAAAAATGTCGAGATACTAAACACCAGTCTCAACATCAACAGTGAAGAGGCTACTCCGAGTTGCTGGCCTTCTAGGCAGAGTTCCTCTATCCAGTGTCTGTGTTCTTTTGCCCATCTTAATCTTTTATTTTTATTGGCCAGTCTGAGATATGGCTTTTACTTTGCAACTCTGCCTAGAAGGCCAGCATCCCGGGGGTCGCCTCTTCACTGTTGACATTGAGACTGGTGTTTTGCAGGGACTATTTAATGAAGCTGCCAGTTGAGGACTTGTGAGGCGTCTCTTTCTCAAACTAGACACTCTAATGTACTTGTCCTCTTGCTCAGTTGTGCACCGGGGCCTCCCACACTTTCTATTCTGGTTAGCGCCAGTTTGCGCTGTTCTGTGAAGGGAGTAGTACACAGCGTTGTATGAGATCTTCAGTTTCTTGGCAATTTCTCACATGGAATAACCTTAATTTCTCAGAACAAGAATAGACTGACGAGTTTCAGAAGAAAGTCTTTGTTTCTGGCCATTTTGAGYCTGTAATCGAACCCATAAATGCTGATGCCCCAGATACTCAGCTAGTCTAAAGAAAGACCAGTTTTATTGCTTCTTTAATCAGAACAACAGTTTTCAGCTGTGCTAGCATAATTTCAAAAGAGTTTTCTAATGATAAACTTGGATTAGCTAACACAACGTGCCATTGGAACACAGGAGTGATGGTTGCTGACAATGCGCCTCTATACGCCTATGTAGATATTCCATAAACAAATCTGCCGTTTCCAACTACAATAGTCATTTACAACATTATCAACGTCTACACTGTATTTTTGATCAATTTGATGTTATTTTAATGGACCAAAAATGTGCTATTCTTTCAAAAACAAGGACATTTCTAAGTGACCCCAAACTTTTGAACGGTAGAGTAAGTTTTAAAAAATGATACTAACTGGAAATTTCGAGGTACTAACGCCACATTTTTTGAGAGTAGAACATTAATGTAAGATATGTTTCTTAATTTGTAGCATTATGTGGCGATTTATTTCCATATATCCACGTTGCAGTGCTTGATAAAGCAAACTCAGCCCTGTTAGGTGGATTGTCAAATTGTAGTTGTTGTCTAGTTCTTTTTAAACCATATGACCTGATTAGAAAAAATCTGGTTCCATCATAGCCCATAAAACTGTTTTACAGCTTATGTATTTCTATTTCATACCCTATAACTAGGGTCTGGAGTTTGCCTGGTTAGGTAGCCTACCAGATCAGGGAAAACTCTGGGCCCCAGGAAAACACTCCTGTGGTGTCACCTATGAAATCACCACATAATGTTACAAATGAAGAAACATATCCTCTAAGTATTGTCTACTATCCAAACATTTGAGTGATGTCGAAATTTTGACTTTCATATCTCAGATTTTTTACTTAGTATTTCAAAAAAATTTAATAGTATTTGTGTACTTAATGTACGTATCACCACATGTTGACATGGTATCTCAAAGCTTTGATATAGTAACATGACATTTTTTGATAGTATCCCCCCAGAAAATTTGGGATGGCGGAAATGGGTTTCCATAGTAATGGGCTTCCGTTTTTTTAACCTGTATTTCCAGCATTATCCACTAGGTTTGCTCCACCTAGAAAATCCTTGGACATGTTCTTTAATTTACACAAGCTGTCTCCAATTAATCACTCAATGTCTGGTTGTGAGTGAGTGCTTGGTGGGGGGATCGCCTAAGCCAGGGGAGGCATAGCTCAACGAATCTTAATTGCACAAAGCCTATTATTAGGCAGGGAATACCATTTGTAAATCAGTGATTCTACATCTCATTTTGCTGAAGCTGATCCTTCCCAACAGACTCGGACATTGTAGCTAAAACTGTGTCAATTTCGGGGAGTTTAAGGGGAGAGTCAATGAAACCAACCAAGGAAGTACTGTATATTGTAGTGAACTCAGGGAGTATCCCCGACCGGGACTCAAATCAAATCAAATTTGTCACATGGTTCGTAAACAACAGGTGTAGACTAACAGTGAAATGCTTGCTTACGGGCCCTTCCCAACAATGCAGAGGAATAAATACAAATAATAGACAAATAATAACTCAAGGAGTAAATACACAATGAGTAAAAATAACTTGGCTATATACACGGGGTACCAGTACTGAGTCGATGTGCAGCGGTACAAGGTAATTGAGGTAGATACACTATATATACAAAATGATGTGGACACCCCTTCAGATTAGTTGATTCTGCTATTTCAGCTGACGTGTTTAAAATCAAGCACACAGGCATGCAATCTCCATAGACAAACATTGGCCGTAGAATGGCCTTACTGAAGAGCTCAGTGACTTTCAATGTGGCACCGTCATCGGATCCCACCTTTCCAACAAGTTTGTCAAATTTCAGCCCTGCTAGAGCTGCCCCGGTCAACTGTAATTGCTGTTATCCAAATGACGAATCTGGGTTTGGCGGATGCCAGGAGAACGCTACCTGCCTGAATGCATAGTACCAACTGTAAAGTTTGATGGAGGAGAAATAATGGTCTAGGGCTGTTGTTCATGGTTCGGGCTAGGCCCCTTAGTTCCAGTGAAGGGAAATCTTAATGCTACAGCATACAATTTACATTCTAGACGATTCTGTGCTTCCAACTTTGTGGCAACAGTATGGGGAAGGCCCTTTCCTGTTTCAGCATGACAATGCCCCTGTGCACAAAGCAAGGCCCATACAGAAATGGTTTGTCAAGATTGGTGTGGAAGAACTTGACTGGCCTGCACAGAACCCTGACCTCAACCCATTGAACGTGTTTGGGATGAATTGGAATGCCGACTGCGAGCCAGGCCTAATCGCCCAACATCAGTGCCCAACCTCACTAATGCTCTTGTGGCTGAATGGAAGCAAGTCCCCGCAGCAATGTTCCAACATCTAGTGGAAAGCCTTCCCGGCCTTCTCCATATTAATGATTTTGGAATGAGATGTTCGACAAGCAGGTGTCCAGATACTTTCGGTCATGTGGTGTATGTACATATAGGTGAGGATAAAGTGACTAGCCAACAGGAGAAATAATAAACAGTAGCAGCAGCATATGTGATGAGTTAAAAGAGTTAGTGTGAAAAGGGTCAACACTCACGCAAAACGATTGATTGATTGATTGATTGATTGATTGGAGACAGGTTGTGTCAATTACAGAACATTTTCTAGGATTTCCTACCTGCAACAAACCTAGTGGAAAATGCTGGAAATACCGGTCAAAATAAAAACAACAAAATTAAATGTAATAAATAACTGTCCCTATCCATAATATGGCGTTTGTTTTTTCTTGGTACATGCAATGTCCTATTCAAAGAGCAGCTGTACGCAATCAACTGGGGAGCTATACAGCCTCTACCCATGTGAGAGCACCATTACTGTACATCATATGTTTCTATATACAAATATGATTGGAAAACAATTCCACAAAGTGCGAGAGAGAGACAGAGAGAAAGGGATAGAGCGAAAGAGGGAGAATACAAACACATGATGTGGACAATGAATAAATATCTTTAATAAGCCCCTCTGTATGGAAATCTCATTATCTGACCCCCCTCCACCATCACCACATACATACACACTTAAGTCATCAACAAACAGGGAAAATTGCTCTCAGTATGGTTGTAATTATGGGCCATTCTTCTGAATGTCATTGAAACATTGTTCCTGGTTTTCTCCTCCTGGTCAAAGACCTGCTGTTGCTTCCTAAGGAAGCTCCTGAGATTAGGTCCTCATCTCAGAAAACCATAGAGGTAGTGTGGTCCAAAACACAAGCCCATTATTACAAGAGGGATTTCCTTTTTTGTCCGAAACACAAAGTGGGGGTCAGTATAACTGTTATTTTCCACATGCACTCTCGTGCGTCTCTTTGGACGTGGTTGTTTGTGAGATTTGTGAAAAGATTAGAAGAGACAAAAAGGCTGCTTCTCCATCAGTTTTCTTTGTGGTAATGTCTAGTCCCACACCTGACCTGCTGTCAGTGGGAGCCTAAAGCTACAAGCCGTGTCAGCATCTTTATAACAACTGCACATATTTGTTATAAGACCAGAAAAAAGAAAAGAAAAATTAACAATAAACTTGAGTCACTCTCCCGCAATGACGATACTCTCATATTCTGACTGCTGACAATAAGACCACCAGAATGTGGTGGTGTGAATCGTCAAATTTTGCACTAACCCATATATAAATCTATGACGTAGGCCTCCATAGGTTTTCACTTCTCATTCAGTACCATAAAAATACAATAACACCCAACACAAACCTTCTGTGTTGTTGACCTACTATTGACCATTACCTAACGTTTACAAGCCAGAGCTTGGCTCGCCATCCAACGAGACAATTTCTCTGACGGACAGGAGTACGCTGCTGTGCCTTGGCTGACATATCGGAGGTGACCAAGGGGCTTGAGGACAGCAAACACATGTCCTGACTGTGTACTGTAGCTCCAGGCCCTGCAGTCCTGTCTCAGGTGGGTTCTATGTTTAGAGAGCTCCAGGTCTGCTTCATCCACTGATTAATGACTATCACATTCATTTTTGAAAACGCCTGCTGTTTGTTTTGGATGAAGGAGGCAGTTCACTTAGTTCCTCTAATATGGTTCCCACGACGCACTGTTTTGTAACGGTGGACGGGTTGGAGACAGGCAGGTGTTGCCAGCAGCCAATACCTACCGAGGTAGAAGTAGAGCTAATAAACCAGAATGTTGCCATTTATCATGTTAGTCTGACCTGTTACTTGCACAAGACATCTCTTCTTCATATTGTGCTTTTTACTTAGAAACATTCTAATGTTATCCTTTGTACAGAGTCCGTATATAGGTTGGGGAATTAATTTATAGTGTTCAATAATCTAATCAAACTACAAATGCTTGGTTAAACAGATTGTTAAAGAAATTGTGGCATGGCGATAGTATTGATTGCATAAGACATCTGTGCTTATTTATGCTACTTACTCTCTGACGTTATACTTATGTTATCTTTTCTGTACTTTTCTGTAGGCCTAATACTTTCTGTATTTTTTTTTGCTTTATGAGTTGTATTGTATGTTTGTACTGTACACTGGCAGGAAACATTAAATAACCACATTCACTAAACCAGCTTTTGAAACAAGTTTTATTTCTGTGGTCAGATTTGCTTTTACAATAATGATGAATATACATCATAAAATGATCTTTGCATAATCAAATACATTTTTAAAGCAATTTCCCCATTATTGTCCTTTACACAATGTGGAGAGCCATTAGAAACACATAATTGTGGTTAACCATGTCATTATTCATATGATATAATTCATCTGAACTGTACTGGAAAAAAACGCTAAAATGGTTAGCAGCGCCTCCCCATACAATGGGGGGAATTTGCAATTGACTAAATGCAAAAAAAAAAAAGGTTAAATGCCAAGTTCCACTTGTTAAAGACAGACATCTTTATATTGCTTTATTCATCTAGCTCAGAGGGGATAGGGCATGAATCAAGCTGTAGTTACCATTAAACAGGGCTTTAAAATGCACATATTGTTACTATGAAAACAAGCGGCAGACAGACCCTATAATATGCTAATTGAGACCAGAGCCATTTCAGCCTGCATGGTTGAGAATATGGAGGCATTGTGGGTAATTAACCGTTCGCACAAAGAGTTTAGCATGTGTGCAGAACTATCTTGCCCGAGGTTGGCTGTAAGGACCACTAGGACTATTTTCACTGTAATATCTAGGAAAGAAGAGTGGGTGATCTAATAGAGTAGCGTGTATTGCTGTATGAAGTGGTGAAAATGTGAGAGAATTTATAAATCCTATAGATTTGATAACACTCCACACACCCCAATGAACTCTCAGGCACCTGCTGAGGCAATCCAGGAAGGGGCGAGCTTGGAACTCCACTGCTTTGGTCTGGTCTGTGTGGGCTCCAGGTTTGTAGAGCTGGGAGGGGTGGGGTGCCTCTTCTCTGCTGCTACACAGACATACATGATTACCTAAGAAAAGCATCCTTATAATCCCTCCAGCCCCTCCAATGCATCCTTCCTTCCTTCCTTCCTTTGCTAGAGGAACTCAATAATTTGATAATGTTGTGTAGGTTTCCACCATATTGCTTTCAGCTGATCCAGTCATGCCAGATCAGTGATCATATTGCAGAAGGATGTGCTTTTAAACAAGCCTGTTCTAAGCGAGTCAATATAGGCTACAGGTTCATTATATAGTCCTTATCTCTGTCATGCAGTAGGTCTATGTGAAATAACTGTTTGTCAACACAGTATTTTGACAACTGGGCAGAAGACAGACTCAAAACAAGTATATTATGCCATTTAAAAAAAAAACATTGTGTTACTATAGCTATATATTATGTTCTTCTGGAAAAAACATTTTATGATTTATTAAACATCACTTTTATGATTATTAAATAAAACATAGCTTTCCCATGATTTTGGAGCCCCAGTGGACTACTCACACACACACACTAGAGTGGTCTTTCTGGAGCAGCCAAGTGAGAGGTGAGGGTCAGCTATAGCCTATTCATTAAACTGCTTATATTTTCACAATGCTTTTTCATAGGCTACCACCGACAGCTTGTTTGGGGGGTCATCAAAATAGGAACCCTAGGCTTAAGTAGAGATATACAATTGAATAATTCAATTTCAGAATTAAGAGAAGCCTAAATAAAGAAAATAGTGCAGAAGATCAAATCCAAAGCAGTCGTTTTGTTTCTCCCCTTCATTTATTCAAACACTTGATCGCATTAATGATATTCATCTGCTGTTTGATGTCCGCGTGACCCTGATTGGAATAGAATTTGTGGCGCGAAACTCAAAGAGGTTGATAGAATAATGCCATGTTTTGAGTTCCAGAGGTTGCTGTTTTTGAACAACATTTGGGAGATGAAGATGTGAAAACAAGCAGCGATAAAGATGGAGTACTGCAGTCACATATTCAGGTAGGCTATTATATATTCAATTGAATTTAAGTCCAAAGAAGACTACGATAGGCAATTCCTACACTACACCATAGTAAACTACTGTCAACTGACTGTGACCAGGTGTGGGCCTAGCGCTATCAAGCAGTTAAGCAGACTAATCATTTGACAGGCTACATCATTTGTTTTTACACAAACAGTAGATTTTTTATCGTGGCATTCATTAAATTGTTGTACTAAAAATGTCTAGCCAAACTTATAATTAAAACCACTGGATGACCATTATAAATAAACCTGCTTCATAATGTAATGAAAGATTTCTTTCGAGTGCCGTTAAGAATTTGCACCAATGACACAAATGAGCTGTACAGTTTTTTGGTGGCATTTTTTTTTTTACTGTGCTTTAGAAATCTGTCAGATGGAGAAAAGAAGATAGCACAAATTTACCAAGCCCCTGTCTGTTCTTTTATAACGAATAGGCTACAGGTTAGTCCTAAATCTCCGGCCTCATTAGACCCTCTGCCTGTAGTCTTCCCAACGGTGTGCAGACTGTTAGAGCACGTCTGTACCTTCATCGTCACGTCCTTTATATTTCACACTCCATGCAAATATAGGCCTATTTTAAGTAGAACAAAAAAAATGTATGAAAATCATAGGCTATGGATGCAACCTAATTGAGGATATAGTCTAGAATAGAAGATTATGCAATATGATATGAGAAATGTACAACAAAATGTCTAATATAATTTAAATATATTATAGCTTGCTTTAAAAGGGCTAAAGAAAAAAGAAGGAAAGGCTTCAAGCTGTCATAGTGATCAAAATGGTATTCATACTGCTTCATAGCCTACCCGAAGCAAATGTTGATGGGATATAGGCTTATTCAAGTTCATTCTGGAAAGCATGCGCGGTAAACTTTTGGCCCCTATGTCGTGACTTTTCAAAATTGCTACATTGAAACTGGAGAAAATAAGGAAGTGCTCTATTCTCATTTTCAGCGGGAGACCGCCCATATATTTAATCCGTATTTACAAGTAACTCCAGTCTTTCGCTTATTTTGCTATAACAGCACAAAAGCAAACAGGGGCGCTTCACTGTCCCGCGCTCCTCACCAAAACTGCCTTTTCCTCACTCGCTTTTCTAACTGCACACTCGTCCGTCGTCTTCCTCCAGCCTTTTTTTCTCTCCCTATTTATGAAAACGTCACTTCAAGTCCCTCCCTTTTTGAATCTCATTAGTTTCTTGTGTGTTTCTCCCTGTCAATAATCCTGAATCCAGACTCTCTCTATTTCCATCCCTCTCTATCTGTCAATCAGCGCCGCCTTTGAACTGAAAACCACTCCGACCAACTTCAACTCACTCAATCCGAGCGGCTCAGCTCCATCTCCGGCTTCTTTTTCTGCCAAGGTTCCCCTCTTTTTAGTTTGTATAAACCGCCAGTGCTTGGAAAACGCCAATACAGACTCTAAACTTTAACTCGGATTCTAGATCACCAAGATCAAGGGTTTAAAACTTTGTGTTTTTGCCCCCCAAAATTGCTCGGGAAAATGCCGCAGCTCAACGGCGGTGGAGGGGACGATTTGGGTGCGAACGATGAAATGATTTCCTTCAAAGACGAAGGGGAGCAGGAGGAAAAAATTTCGGAGAACTTATCGGCAGAAAGGGATTTAGCAGATGTCAAATCTTCTCTTGTAAATGAATCAGAAACAAATCAAAACAGCTCGTCAGATTCGGAGGTAAGTGAAATAATCGGAATCGATTGGGCATTCGGTAGTTTACAAACATTTACTTATTGTGCGCGAAATGTGCAACCACGGTATATAAAAGTAATGATTTCCCTATGTTTTCCTTTAATGCAACCCCTGTGTTTCGTTGTTTTTCAAGGCGGAAAGACGGCCTCCGCCTAGGTCTGAAACTTTCAGAGACAAAACAAGAGAAAGTTTAGAGGAGGGTGAGTTTCTCCTTGTCTGTCTCTTAGATTTTTACACAATGGCATATGAGCGTACCGAGTGGGTTTCTTCTAGAATCTCAGATGTATAAAAGTTGTCAAGGCACTTATAAAAGTTTTTCTTCTTTCCCCCCGCCATGTTAGCTGCGAAAAGGCAAGATGGAGGGCTGTTCAAGAGCCCACCGTACCCGGGCTATCCATTTATAATGATCCCCGATCTTACAAGCCCGTACCTTCCGAATGGATCACTTTCTCCAACAGCTCGCACAGTAAGTTCATTTATTTACACCGATGTGCGTACATTAATGGACACACGATCCACGTAGCCTTGAACAAACGCGCATTGACACCCAGCTAGGTGTGTTTAGCTGTTAAATGTAGACAGAAGTTTCGCAACTTTTCATGAACTGTACAATGGCATGCATGTCGCTTGCAACAGTGTGCCTGCGTGTTTCTCTGTAGCCTACAGTAAGTAGCATTCTAGGAATAGGGATAATCAATTCATTTTCATCGCCTCAAATAAAAAAAATGGTATGCAAGGTCATGCGCACATGATGAATATTCTATTTTTTGTACACCTGTGATCAAATTATAGTACAAAACATGAACATTAATTTCAATAATAACAGCAGTTTATAGTGGACAATTGAAAATTATTATTATTATGCTGCTTCTTCTTGATTATATTATTATTATTATTGTTATTATTATTATCATTGTTATTATTATTATTGCTGTATTATTGTGCGAGTGTTTGTTAGGCTACCTCTGGCTTTGATTTCATACCGCCCCCTAATATAATGTTGTACTGAGCCTTCGCTACGTTGTTTTCACAACCTCATTGAAAACGTTTTTTTCTTTAACGCTTAAAACACATGACCCATTTCAACTTTTTTTTATCCTAGGGCAGTATAATAACACCTAACACAAGTTTCTATAAATATATCAACATACAGGAAACTCAGAAAAGCATTGAGAAAGGACCTTATAAAAACAAAGCCAATGTGTTAATTCGTTTATTTATGTAATTTGCATTTGTCAAACTGCGTTGACATTAGCTGAAAGAGCCATGTCATTGACAGTTACTTTGAATATGCAGACATTAATATTTTTACCTCAAACATTTAAATACATTTGAAATCATTTATTTATAGGCTGGAAATTGTTTGATTTTTACATGTTGTAGCCCATGTATACCACTCCAGCCTGTAATGGGTAAACCATGCTCTTAAAAGCATGTGCCATGTAAAACGTTATTTATAAATAAATTCATGTTATTTATTAGAGGCAATCAGCTCAGCTATAATTATGCATACTTACTCATTTACTCGCCACCTCCTAGTCCCACTGGGCAATAGCAATGCTTAGGCGGGATAATTTTCTAAACCTTTTATTTTATTTATTTATTTTATTTTTTAATGGTTGCAATTACAAGTCATTGCTTTAGGACCTGTCATCTCATTTTACAAGGTTAAGGCAAAGACCAGGCATTAGGAAATATGATCTTACCCCCACATATACCTCTGGGTAATGAAACTGATATTTGTTTCCTCAATTTAGTGCACCACACACACCTTGAAAATGAACACACATGTGATAGACAATGTAATGCACCCTTTTGTGTCTGACACATGTTCACGTTTGAACTATTTTAAGCATGTCTTATAACATGTCTACAAAATAATTGCACATACATGACACTTTATTTACATCTTACCGAATTATCTTGCTATTTGTATATTTTATGATTTGGTGTTTTTATTAAATGTGTGTCTTGTGCATATTTGAGACCGTTTGACATTCTTTACCATTATTACGCAGTAGTGTGTCCCTCATGTTCACAATACTGGTGCATTTGCAGGACTAGTCATCCTTTATTCCCATCAGTGCACACACCCACACTGGGTTTAAGCTGGCTATTTGTTTCAATGGGTTAGTTTCTTTTTGCACATGTTCTCTATAGTGCCAGGTCCAGTGCTTGCACACGTAACTTCCACATTAGAATGTGCTTATATACCAAACTGATATGAGCAAAGTCATGGAATGCCCTTGCAGTGTAAGAAGATGCTGCTGTACATGTCTCAAATCTGATATCAGGTCTGTGTACAGTCTACCTCCTTGTGCCCATTAGTTCAGTGGTTGTCAGGGGTAATTCAAACCTGGAAGGTTTTCATAGTAGCCTATTTGATCAGTTTTGTTACACACTGTCATTCTGTCTACTCCACCACCTCCCTGTATGTAAGATAAGATCATCTGCAAAAATAACATTTTAGAAAAACCCAGTGATCCGTGTTTAATTGGTTTACAATACAAGGAGGCGTTGCAAACGTGATCAAATGTATTGCACAATTAAAACTGCACTATAAATGTTCAGTACAGCTTTATTCAAGATCACGTCATACCTTTTTGGCTTATGATGGTTTACCTAGTGCACTAACCCAACCCTCCTCTCAGGTCGGTTACATTTAGCACCGTGTGTGTCCACCCATTAGTGGTTTTTTTTTGTGGCTGTTGTATTCATAAATGTATAGCATCAATAATTCACCTGGGCATTGATTATCTGTCTTCCTCCCTAACTAGTAAGGAAGGCTACCAAATATAACTGGTACTGTGTCTGTGATTAGAAATGGCTAGCTCACTCCATTGTTGTGTGGTTCTTTGATATAGCAGGCTTTGTCGGTTGCTTTTTCTCCTCAATCCAATTTTCTCAGTTGATAAATTTTGGGTCTCATTGGTGCAGACGGTTCAGTGCTATTATTTTGGAATTCATGATTTGGCATGTGTGTGCAATCTTTTTTTGTTGTTTCCATACTTTTAGACATATAATGGCCCATTGTGATATGATTGTGATGTTAGTGATGTTACAGCCTTGCCACTTGATTTCTCTTTTTTTTGTCAACTGGCCATGATCTTGACATTTTGGGCATGCCTTTCTATGCTTCCTGTGATTCCGTTACTGCATGTCTTTTTTTGTGTGTGAGTCTGTGTGTGTGTGTGTTTGAATGTGTGGAGGTTACTATAATCTGTCTGACCTCAGACAGCTATAACGAGCGAGAGTTTGTTTTTTCCAACCACCTAAATCTAAAAAGCTGTACAATTTGGGATAATTTAGCAATTTGACATGACATTATGCCCAGGGTGTTAGGCCTCCTGCCCTCTTCTCCCCCTCTTCCCCTCGTCCCTCCATTCCTTCTTCTCCCTCCTTTCTCAACCTCACACAAAGGCCTGCTGGTTCAGTGGGAACAGGTTGAATTGGTGAAGTGGCCTGGCCAGCTAACTCCGGGTGCCATGCTGTTCCTTGCACCTCTCTCTCTGCGATTGTGCAGATGCTCATGCTAACATGGGGCTTTCTGAAAAGGCGACGGGTTAACTCCAGTGCTGCTGGCTAACATCACACCTCAACAGGTATGGAGAGAGGAAAGAGAGGGAGCGGGGGCTGGGCGGCCAGCACTCTGGCATAGGGCTGCAGGGCCGTAAATCCGCCGGGTTTATTTACTGCCTCGGACTTATGAATGTTAAGATATTTGACGCCACCCCTGGCCCCATAATTCCTGGGGCCTGCAGACTTTTGGCTGGGGTTTTTGGTTTTGGGTTTCAACGTCTAATTATGAGTAGTTTTAAAAAGAACCAAAAAAGAGAGAGGGAGCGAGAACGCAACACCCAGCATCCCCTGGTCTATTTAGAGTGAAAAAAATACGCTCTCGAAACCCGTGGCGATTCCACAGCAAGCTTGGCAAGAGGCATTGTATGATTGAAACAATAGCCTTTTTCCTATTTTCTTTGTTTCACTTGTATTGTTGCAGCAGTATCTCTTCTATTGCGGTAGACCCACCTATTTAAAAATGAATGGCGCTTGCCTTCACAATTAGTGACTTACACAATTTTTACATTTTTGGGAGGGAATGGTGGATTTGTGGCAAGATTAACATCAGACCAGCAGTGGTATTTGTACATTAGCCCAAATTTAATACATAGTGTAATCCTTTGTGTGTATGTAGATGTACTGGTATGGCCAAAATTGTATAATTGACACATACAGTATATTTTTAAACATCTTAGCAGAATATGCATAACAATAGAATATCATATGGATTATGTGTGTTCTGGTACAGCTCTGAATGGCTTGTCCCTGCGAGGTGAGGAAAGATATCTTAATGCGGATTTAGGGGATAGACCCACACCTTATCAAATTGGCTTTACATGTTAATAGGGCTTAATTGCAATCCGCAGGGGGTTCATGGCACTACGAGTCCACATTTAGTCTTTCCTCGCAAAATGCGCTCCACATTTTTTTAGAAGGCTGTGAAGGACACGCTCTCTTTCTCCCTCACGCCCTCTTTTTCCCTCTATCGTTTCTCTTCTTTCTCACGCCCCTTCCACTTCTTTATTTTTCTCATCCCATGCAAGGAAAATAAAAGGTCCTTATTTTTCTTGAGCTTGATAAACACCCATAAAAAGTGCAATCTGTTTTGGATTTGAGGGAGTAAAGTTGGGAAGTAAAGTTTGGCACCATTAAACTAAAATCTAGGCCTGCTAGACATTAGCGGCGCACTGCACATTCTCCAAGCTTAATTAGTCCGAACTGTAATTGTTCATGGTCTGCCAATAGGAGTAATGCTCAGGAAAAGTGGAGTTGCACTAAATCGGCCCACAGTTTTTAAAACAATAAATCACTTGCATATTTGTGTCGTGATTCAGATGGAGGCTCGACCTCTCCCATCTCGACATGTGGTAAATTGTAAAGTCAATGAATCGCAGATGTAGAGAAAGAGAGAGAATGAGAGAGGGGAAGGAGGGAGAGAGAGGGAGAGTACAGTATGGTTTTGTTAGCGCCTAGTGAATGACTGGTAAAGATTTGCGATGTAAATATTTACTGATGTTTTTTTCTTTCACTGGCAGAACTTAATTGTCTTATGCTGATGATGTTGGCAGGCTAAGCTGTGAAACCATACAAAAATGGCTCTCGGTCAGTTCGTTTGAAGCCACACACAACAAAATCAGTCAGTCCAACATGTTTATGGGTGTGTTTTTAATTAGGTTTTTTAAATACTGTGATGGGAGTAGTTCCCTGGTGGTAGTGAACAGAGTTTGGGTGTAGTTTATGCCCAACTGCACAATCAACCCTGGTTTTGTTTAATTTATTTATCAAACCTATGCAATTTGAGCTTTGTGTAATAGAACTACTAATCTGATGTTCAATTTCAAATGTGTGTTGTGCTGAATGCACATTTATTTATAAAAATAGGCCTATAACTGAAATATCTAACTTTTCTTCCTCAATAGAACTGTGGCTGGGGAGGCACATTGCATAGACTACTGACAAATACACTTTCCCCCATACAACTACCCCCCCCCCCAACCTTCCAATTCCCTATCACTGGGCCACACTGCTTTATACTATTCTGTCTCAAAAAACAGCATTGGCTCAGCAGCTGTGCACTGGTGCCCCCCTCTTCTCCTTCCCCTCCACTCACCCCCTCTCTCATTTTCTCTCTCTCCCATGCATTTCCATAAAGCTCAACACAAAGATCTCACTGTACATCTGGAATGCAACTTTTGTCATCTGTTAAATATAGTCTTACTGCCGGCCCACAGGGCTTGGGGCTCCCTGAAACATGGAAATCAAATTATATCCTATTTGTGTGTTTGCATTTGCATCTATGTACCATATGTGTGCGGCACAGTATGTGCATGCAGTGTGCACTCACGTTTTATGTTCTACGTACTATGCTCCCTAGATCCGAAGTATGTAAGATGCATGGATGTTCCTTGAATTTCAAGGGGCAGTTCTTAGGATTCTTTGCTCTATTGTCCTTATATCTGTCAAGTGTTCCGATACAAACGCACGTGTTGGGAGTTTTGGTTGCGTTAGCCCTGGACTGCTAGTCGAGATGTCAAGGTTTACCTTGCAGGCAATGACTCCTTAGATGATACTGATAGACAATCTCATCCTTTTATTCTATAATTCTACTGAAGCTCAAAGTTGTTTTCTCTTTCCATCAATTATGGGATCAATATAGTTTAGAGCAGGTGCTAGCAGGGGTTTGTATTCCTTTACAATAGAGCTGTGCTTTTGCACTGCAACCAGTACAAAGATAAGATGTAGCTCTGTAGTATTGATTGCCTGTTTAAGGATAATTAGACCAATGACCTTTTATAGTGAAAAACTGTTTATGTAGCATTTTTTAAATGGATATGTAAGATATTTTACTGTATGTTTTTTAGGTAAATAATTATTGATACTTTTATTTGTTCAATTTAAGACTAGGTATATTTATTTTTCGTCTGAGTGTGCATATTTCTGTAAGCTCATTCATTCATTATGCCGTGAGTCTCCAGCAGCGAAAGGAGTTTAACAGCGGAGTGGGAGAGAATGTGGGGTTTAAGAAAAGCGGGAAATGCATCCAGCGACGTGTGTGTGTGGTCTGAATAGGGCGCATCATTTCTGTTAATGCCGGGGCAATGAGAGCAGCGACAGTTCCTGGTTCGATCTCTAAACAATTGTGCCCCCAGGCCTCACATTTATCCCCCCCCCCAAAAAACAGCAAGACTAAGAGAAGGGGGGGTTGTGACGAGTTTATTGCCACAGTTGATGTGGACAGGCCATGTGTGTGGCTTTTCCTCTTAATGATTCTGGCCACTTCTCCACCTGTTTCCATGCCTCGTTATCAAAATGTCGGCCCCAAAAGCGTCGTCGAGTGAGAGGATTGTTTGATGGTGGAGGAATTTGGTGGTGCTGGGCTTGTTTGGATTGGAGTGTTTTTGGGGGGGGTCAAAGTGCAGGGAGGCTGACATGCTTTCTGTTGGGAAAGGAGCTGCTCCTCTAACCCTTTTATGATGAGAGATAGAAGTGCTTGAGTTTTCCATTGGGGGGGGGGGGGGGGGGTGTAACGTCATCATAGCTCTTAATGATCATGTTGGACTGTATAATGACTAGCCATGCCAATGTGCAGGGAACACCTGTAGTAGGCCAGGCTTGTATGGATGTGTCAGATTGCTCTAGATTGTTCCACTGTGTGGAAATCTCACTCAGGAGAGCTTGGTGTTTTTGGGAGAAGTGATTATGAATCATCACCTGCAATGTTTGGTGAAAATATGTGAACCACCACCCTTTAGCACTTAATCTTCCCTATACCATCTCACCATTGTTATAAGCTACAGCGAACCTACCTGTCTATTTTTTACTTCAAAGGGAAAATACATGGCATATATTAGGACATTGTCATTACAATATTAAATCCTGCATAAAAAGATGCAGCAGTCTGACGAGTGTCCTGTTATGGTGATTATCTGCTGTATTTCAGATATTCACAAATGTCAAGGATTTCTGGATTTGTAAGGAGCATAGATAATTTGGTATCCTGTCTGTCTAGTTTGTGATTGCACATTTGGATTCTGGAACTTTCACTTTGTTCAAATAATCTGGACAAAAACCTTTCAGATGCGAGGGACCGTTTTGTAATGTGTCAAACACATCATGGAGAACCATGTCTTTTTTAAATCTTCTAATTCAACTTTTAATTGCAGGAGGATAAGCTCTGCGGAGTGGTTTGTGTGTGTGGGGGAGCGCACTAATGAGGTGATTGTCTGCTTGTTTGCCGTTAAAGGTGCTGTATTTATAACTGCTTGAAAAGGTGAGGGAGCTTTAGAGCCAGAGCAGAAGAAATGTATCTACTAATCTCCAGATTATTGTAGGATTTAGAACAAAATGTTTCAGAGATTACTGTATGTAAAAATGCACAAGGCTAATGAAATGTAAGCCCTTTGCACACACTGTGGAATAGTGATAGATTTTCCGGGTCTGTGCAACAATGTCCGGAAAAAATAGATTAAGAGAACATTTCCAGTGTCAGCTCTTTAGCTGCCCGTTAGAAATCTATTTACATAAAATAATATTAGCCTACCCCTCTTAAAATAGACAGCTGTCAATTTGTGTACAGTAGATAACATTTCATGAGAATTGCTGGCCACATGGGCACATGCTATGTTGTGTTCTTAGTAGGCAGTAGAGTAGATTGAATACCACATCTGACACTGTTGTGGGATATTGTATGTTGTGGTCTGTGTGTGTGAGTGGGTGGGTGGGGGGGCTGTTCGTATGAAAAGCATAGGTTTAAATGCCCCTAATGCATTCTACTCTCCACTGAGGAATGGTGTCAGCAGTGTTTGGGGTCAATTCCAAAAGTGAAGAAATTGACTCCCAGCACTGAGTGAATTGTCAATTGGCTCCCCAAGGGGTCAAAGTGAATTGAGTGTCTGTTTGGACAACTGGCCTGAGGTGGGATGAGTGGCCGTCGCTGTCAGCCAGAGGGGACTGATGTGGAATGAGGACCAAATCAACTGACAAGAAATGTAGCACTGTTGAAGTAGAAAACAATTGAAATAATGACCTGTTGTTCACGGTGTTAGCAAGTCATATAGTACTAAGATAAATATCTACAGGGAAAAGGATGAAAGTAAAAGATGATTTTCTAGATTAGGCCTAGTACAGTATTATAACAGGTTTGATTGACAGTCAATTGAAAGGATTTATACATAATGATAGAAGACAAATATGAAGATCTTTGAACTTAAGTGATTCATGTAATATTGAAAGTATACTAAGGGGTCTGGATTGTCATCCTGTCATCTTGCGGGGGTGGCAGGTGAAGATCATGTGACCGGCTTCTGTGACGTCTGTCACAGTGCCCTTTAGAACGAGGAGTTTCTTTGCCCCCCCCCCATCTTATTTTTTATCTTCCCATTTACTGCCCCGGTATCTTTATGCGTCGAGCATTCTTCAAATATCAATAAAGATATATTGCTGGCGTTGTCATAACAGGTGACGTTGAGTGGCAAGATTTTAGGATGGAACATTTTCCCAGTGTTAACTCTTGGTCTTCTGGTTAGCTCATCTGCCTTTGCCCAGGTGACTAGCCTATAATTTCTGCGAACAAATAAAACCCATTCAGACATTACAGTCGAGGAAAAATATAATACACCTTTTATGGCCATGCTAAGTCTTTATTGTCAATTCAGTCCAGATTCTGTCTGTCTGTAAATATTTATTTGTCTTTGGAAGATTACCCTGAGGACTTTGACTAAACACTGAGCCTGTCTCTGGTCCGTCCTGCACTGAGGCCTCAGTGGAGAGCAGCTGCTCTGGTAGGGCCAGGCGGGCGGAGGAATTCTCTGCTGTTTAAACAGTGGGTCGTCTTAGTGCAGGCCTGAAGGACCGGAGGGAAGGAAGTTCCTCTGTGTTTACATAGCTGAATTGTCCTGTGGGCCCCAGAGTGTCTAATGCACTACTGTTCAAACACTACACAAGTGTAGAGATGACCCCCACCCACACCAGTGTTCACAGCCATAGCCTCGTCTGTCTCTGTGTGTTTGCATGGTTGCCTACAGGCCTCATTTACTTCCTAGGTACCACAGGCATGGGTTGCTTCAACCTGGAGGTTTGCATGATTGATATTAAATAATTACAAGACTCTATTTATCTCAGCAAACAGGGGAGAGTTGAGAAAGGGTGGGGTTGAGACAGACAGGCAGATAGAAGGGCCCTTTGCTCTACCAAGGCCTTTCCTACTGGGCAGCCAGACATTGACATATGGTTGAGTCATCAAACTAATTGTTGTTTGAATTACCTGTTATGATCCGATGACAAATCTCCCGCCATTGGAGCGGAAAATGTAGCCGGGATTGGCATGATGTTTGCAAGTGTGTAAACTGCGCTTCAACAAGATGGATAAATGCAATTATTGGGCAGACCTGGAGAGGGGAAAATCCATTTAAAGTCTGTAACACTACACAGGGGCCGTGGTTAATTCATTTGGCCAATTTACGGGTGATGTATGAGTGTCGGGGCACATTAGTCATGGAGGGGAGTTGGGCCTGAGTGTCAGTCTGTGTGTGTGTTCAGGGGGAGGTTGCCGTTGAGATTCACTGCTGTAAAGAAACACAGTCTCCTTGGGACCAGACCCCCCCCTTTTTCCTCCCTACCTCCTTCTCCCTCTGCCTGCCATTTCAGCAGATAATACAAATGGACCCTCAGCAGGGAAATGACAAAAAGATACACTGAGTGCAGAAAAGCGGGATTGCTGTGCAAATGAGGCGGGGAAAGGGGCTGTGGTCCGCTGGGCGGTAGAGTGAGCACCGGCAGCATCTCCATACCAGAGACTGCAGCGCTCAATCAGGTCCAGTCCACTGCCCTAGCACCCAGCCTGGACCCCTTACCCCCCCCCCCCCCCCATTACTAGTGGTATACTGCTGGAGTACTTTTCATACAAGCAAAAGTGGTGACAAGCTCACTATATAGCGTAAATATATTATGGATAAAGAAGTGCTAGCACTAGTAGTAGTAATAGTAGAATGTTTCAAAGTGGCTACAGTGGTGTCAGTTGTAGGCCTAGCTGTTGTTGGACTACAACTCAATTACACCCCCCCCTGACCCAGCTTGACTCTGATACTCTCAGTGAACTCGGGGGAGTTTACAATTAAGTTACAATTACAGCATGGATTCCGATGTTTACTCCAGGCACGCTATCTCCTTCTCACTGTTCTCTTCAAGAGCGATTGCCCTTCAAAACCAACTTCTCGTTTTGAATGTAATCATTGATAATTTTGGTCATAAAGTCAGTCTTGTCCAAAAAACAGGGATTTGCGAGATGAAAGGAAAAAATTGTATGTTGCAGAATGAAGGGTACCGTAAGAGTTTTCCTTGGGTTGGGTTTATTTCAATCATGACCACAGCTGGCAGCACCCAAGTAATCATCAATTCGGAGCTCAGCTGCACGTGAACCGATCGTAATGTCCATGGTCAATTTGGTTTGATAATCGATATCCCTATGGGGCTAGTTAGGGACCAGCAGTAAATTACACAATGTACATGGGACATTATTTTTTAAATGATAATAACTCAATATTTCAATGACTAAAAACCCCCTAAACAACTATACACTACTGTTCAAAACTTTGGCGTCACTTAGAAATGTCCTTGTTTTTGAAAGAAAAGCACATTTTTTGTCCATTAGAATAACATCAAATTGATCAGAAATACAGTGTAGACTGGAAATGGCAGATTTTTTATGGAATATCTACATGGGCGTACGGAGGCCCATTATCAGCAACCATCACTCCTGTGTTCCAACGGCACGTTGTGTTAGCTAATCCAAGTTTATAATTTTAAAAGTCTAATTGATCATTAGAAAACCCTTTTGCAATTATGTTAGCACAGCTGAAAACTGTTATCCTGATTAAAGAAGCAATACAACTGGCCTCTTTAGACTAGTAGAGTATCTGGAGCATCAGCATTTGTGGGTTAGATTACAGGCTCAAAAACAAGGACATTTCTAAGTAACCCCAAACTTTTGAACGGTAGTGTATATTGTATATTGAAAGATTTTAATTAGACAATTAAAAGATGTGCAACATGAACATATTGTCCCATTTACATTGTGTAATTTATAGACAGTCCCTATCTAGCCCCAGAGGTAGGCTATCAAATGTCAAACCAACTTTGCCACAGTCGCACACCATTCGGCTGATGCTAATTGGCGAAATCAGGAAGTTCCAAGGCCAAATCAGGAAGTTCAGCAACCCTTTAAAGAAGCAACATTACTCAACACTCATAGAAATGTTTATTTTTATACAGTGGACCGAACGTCTTTTTGTCTCTCTCACAATCTGTAGCCTATTTAAAGTTGAAAGATTTGGCCTGCGCTGTACACAGTCATTGTCTCCCGGGAGAGAAACCACTCAACAGTTACGCAAGTCGAGCGGTATGCAAAAATGGTGGTTACAGGGGCGGGCGAGAGACTGGGGGAAGCGTTGGTTTATAGCTCCAAGCCACAGATTGAATCAGGGGTTTGATATCTGAGAGACATGAGAGGGTATGGCCTCTCTAGCCATGGTATTGAGGCTTTGTAAGTGGTCTTGATCACACTTAAGTGCCTCTTGGTTAAGATGTTGCTGTGTGTGTGCCTACTGTGTGTGTGTGTGCACTGTCAGAGGAGTTGTGGGTTAGTGTTTGTCACCTGACTGCCAGGCAGCGAGCTTCAGGAAACCAGAGGCACTGTGTGAATGCTGGCACTTGTTCGAGACAGGTGTCAGAGCTGCCTGCCATGGCGCCCACCCTGCTACACACACAGCAGCTGGGAGGGCAGGAGTCCATGGCTGTGGTGTGGGGTTAGGAGAAGGTATTGGGTGGAATTCTTCACCCTAATCTCAGCGGGGATTAGTGTTGTTAGCAGGCCACTAGATGCTACTACTGTGGACCAATATTGCATTTCATTATTTTATCCAAGGATGTGGGTTAGTTTACATTATAGGCCTAGTGATTGGAGCTGTAGACTCCTCATATCTGCTATTCCCCAAACCCTTAGCCCCTGAACCATGGCAGAGTTGGAGATTGCAACAGGAAACTCTTATTGTCAGGGCCATGGAGTGGATGTGCATGAGATCAAACAATCGAATCAAACTTTATTAGTCACATGCGCCGAATACGACATGTGTAGACCTTACAGTGAAATGCTTACTTACAAGCCCTTAACCAACAGAAAGGAAAAAATAATAAAAAGTAACACAATAAAATAACAATAACGAGGCTATGTATCTAGGGGGGACCGGTACCGAGTCACTGTGCAGGGGTACAAGTTAGTCGAGGTAATTTGTACATGTAGGTAGGGCTGAAGTCACTATGCATAGATAATTAACAGTGTAGCAGCAGTGTAAAAAACAAATGGGGGGGTCAATGTAAATAGTCCGGTGACCATTTGATTAATTGTTCAGCAGTCTTACGGCTTGGGGGTAGAAGCTGTTAAGGATCTTTTTGGTCCTAGACTTGGCGCTCCGGTACCGCTTGTCTTGCGGTAGCAGAGAAAATACTCTATGACTTGGGTGACTGGGGTCTCTGACAACCGCTTAGTATATAGGTCCTGGATGGCAGGAAGCTTGGCCCCAGTGATGTACTGGACCATACGCACTACTTCCTCTCAGCCTTACGTTTGCCTTGGATGCTGTCTGTATTCTCCTCCGCCCACCACCCCCACACCTCCTCATCCTGTAACTTGGCCTGTGGCATCGCTTTGCGGACCCCTACATTTTACGAATCCCTCTGGAAGAATCCCTCAATTTCTCAACATGCCATGTGGTTGGTAACATCCAGCCATCTTCCAGAATCCCCCCTCCTACCCCCTCCCTACTTCCTAGTTGCTCACCACTCTCTTGGGAGAACAACTGCTGGCCGCGCTCTGTAGGCCAACGGAATTCCTCACCCCGACTTAAAAAAAAACAGCTTGGAAGTTTTCTATATGTGCTGAGGATCGTTTTACAACATAGGACGTGCCACTAGACGCAACTGTTCTCATTTAGTGGGGAGCTGCCAGTCTTATTAGGGTCATTAGAGGGACAGATATTTTTCACAGCCATTATACTGTATATGGATTCAGACTTGGCCCAGTCTAAATGACTCAACTTGGCGAGTCAGTCTCATATATCCCCCTGAAAGTTCCTGTGCTGATTTAGCCCATGGTGCTCCGTTCTAATCGAGGAGAAGAGGTGGGAGTCGCCATAGTGTTCTTGTTGGGAGGGGAAATGTTCTGTTACATTGATGTCCTCGTTGTCCCTCCGATGGTTAGGGCAGATTTATAGCCCTCCTCCGGCCTGTTGGGCTGCACTTCCCACTAGCACGAGGCTCCAAATAAATGTCGTAGAACATGACACACCAGGGTGCAACCAATCAGCACAAGATATATACCCAACGACCAAATGAGCAGCCAATCAGCCTGGGGATTTACAACCAGTCAGACCCAAGCATTTATCTCTCAAGTTCAAGTATTTATGAGCATCGGTGCAGCAATATTTGTGCTATTAAGTTCTTGCCTAAACTAACCAGGATGTGTTTTTCTTCATTGGTTTTGGCTTTGGCATTTGTAGTAGTATCAATATCGAATCAATATCGGTCAGCATCAGTGTTGGTTTGAAGCACGTCTGAGTAGCCAACACTTCGAAATGATGGGCTAGAGATTGAGATGCTTGGGGAGCTGTGGTCAGAGATGCTGGGAAAGCCGACCTCTAATTGTTCACAGAAGCCATTGGCAGGAAGAGCGAAGCATCTGCAGGGCGGACACTGAGCGGAGCTCTCTCACTGCTGGGTTTTCAGGAAAGGAGCCGAGTCCCGGGATGTTCCCCAAAGACAAACTGCCGGGCCCAGAGAGAACCCGTAAACCAAACTCTCTTCCCTCTCTCCTTTTAAGAGACAAACACTTTTCCTCACTTTTAAATTGCCCTTGTTATGTGGTTTACCAAACTAGGCTGTTGGGAGCCGACTTGTTTTTCTTCATGAAAAATAAGGGTCTATTTTCACTGGTACTGATTATAGTATTATAGTTTTTTTAAACTAACACTGTCCTGCGCTTGTATTCTCCATTCCTTTTTGATCTCTGTCACAGATGCTTGGCAAGAGGCGCATCTGCTTTCTCCCCCCCACCCCACACTTGTAGCACAAATCCTGTTTTGTGGTGTTTTTGTGTGCCATAATTTTGCAAATAACATCAGTAATGATTCAATTGGGCATAAAGTAATTGAGAGGCGGCCTGCTTGCCATCTGTCTCGTGAGATTACTGTTTCTGTGTAATTAAAAGTGTGACCTTGAGGCCGTGGTAGGATGGGCCAGTGGGCTGTCAGAACCACAGGTCCACAGGCCCAGGCTGGGTGGCGGATGTGTCCTGTATACACACTAGTGATGCGCGGGTTTACTCATAATCCGCAGTCGCTGCAGTTATATCCGCAGTTTTAGGGTCATGAAATATTGTGTGGATGAAGGGCGGGTGGGCGTGCAGGCTTGTTGAATAAAGAGAAAACAATACCTTAAAAAATCCATACATGTATAATTCTGAGGGTTTTCTTTAATTATTTTAGGCAATCCGGCATTAGTGCATAAGCCTAAGCTTTAGGGCCCAACTGTACGAGCGCCAAATGGCCTACACGCCAATCGCCAAATGCTTTTGCGAATGGGCAGAAAAAGTTAATGTCGATCCACCGAGGCAAAAAGGCCAATGTCAGAGTTTAATTCAATAAGAGAAAAACTGTGACATGGAGAGATGAAAATAAATACAAGGGCCAGAGAAGTAATTTTGGGGAAAGATTTGGTGAAATGATAAAAGAGGATGATAGCAGTGCAGGCTATGTTATGTGTGATGATTTTGAGCCACTATATACAAATTCGACAGTCACAAGACGGGGTCTTCAAATAGGCCTATGGCCCGTCATGGGAACTGTAGGCTGCTGTTCAGATGGGTTAAATGGAAACTGAAATCTGGACACTGGCTGTAGGTCTATAACCTCTCACCTAGCCTTAATATTAACTCATGCAGAATTAAGCATTTCTTGCAGTAAAATAATACACCAAATTTAGGCAAAATTTTGACTCGTGATCAGGAGTGGAGAAATATTATTTATTTATTTCATCATCTTATGCGAATGCGCAGTTAGATACCGTCTGTAGAGGTGCTGTCTTTATCAGCTGATAGTATTTAGTCCACAAAAATATGTATCCAAGCCAAACTAAAATCTTACCAGAAACATGTTTGGTCGGTTTCTCAGCTTTCTATTTCAGCTTTTCTAAGATAAAAAAAAAWATATATATATATATATTTTGGTTATTGCATTTTCTCTCTGGTCCCTAAATGTCTTTGCTCCACGAAAGTAGCAGAGATCACAGAGAACTTTACTGTTGTCAACTAGACTGACGCGTTCATTCTATCGATATGACATTATTCTGGTGAACAAGGGTTTATTTAGTCTTCTAGGGCAACATATAATGACATAAAAGAAGCTGCATATATATAATTATAGACAAGTTGACTAACAAATAGCCTTCCAAAATGTCTGAAATTATAAGCAGAAAGATATATAAAAAATCCTGCACCTCCTGTCAAAATAACATTCTGCCGTCTCTGACTTGAGCCTACAGCGCATTTTCTATATTTGCGGGTTAGGGTCGGGTGCGGGCCTCAGATTTTCAATTTATCACATATAGTCAGGTGGTTGCGGATGGGTTATTAGCAATTGCGGGCGGGTGCGGGTGAACAAACAGCTGACCCGCGCACCACTAATACACACAAGTACTGGTCCGTGTCAAAGCCCCAAAACCTCCTTCAATTTGGAGGGGCGAGAGGAGCCCCACAAAGTCATGGTGATCCCTGTGTGCATCCAGTGTAACCACGAGAGGGCGGAGAGATAAGGGATTTGAGGGGGGCTGAGGTGGGCCAAGGGTGGAGCTGTTTTAACTCTGATTTCACGTCTGGTTTTGTTTTGACTCCTGAGGATCAGTTTCCCTTGGACAGTGTCCAGAGACTACAGAGCCTGCTTTTTTTCACCCCTCCTCTGAAATCCCTGAGTGAAGGGTCCTGTACGGCCCGGAATTGGATTTGAGATTTTATCTTGTTGCATGTAGTAAACAGGACAAGGGGTGAACTCTGCGTGTGTGTGTGTATGGTATGCATATTCTTTGCATCCCCATTGTGGTAACACGCCTAGATCAGAAAAGGAACTTAACAACTATATCATGATTACACATACACACACATTCACGTACAAACACAGGATGCATGGCTGAAAAAGACATTAGACGATGTTACCAGTGTGGGCTGGATGGCGTCTTGCAATACTTCCGCTGGGAGCGGTCAGGGGGGAGAGAGAAAAATAAGGCCCAAACAAAAATAACCGTTTTAATTGCTATGGCGCAGCCACAGTGTGGCTGGCAAGGCCCGGGTGAGGTGGCACCAGCCATAGGGGACCATGACCGAGACTGGGCGAGGCTCCAGGGAAATTACAGGGTGCTCAGGGCAAGAAATAGAGCCGGCGGCCTCCACTGCCTGCTACCCCTTCAGCAGTCTGCCTGCTCCACTTCAGCTATCATCCCGAAGTGCTACTGTTGCCATCTCCTACCACTTTCCACTCACTGTTTCATATTGCTGCTCCAGAGATAATTGGAGAAAGGTACTCCCATATACACAGAGTCTTCCTTCAAGGTATCTTTTCAAAGTTACTTTGTTTCACGTAGTCAGCGTTTCAGTCAATAGACCTGTGTAGCGGTAGGCCTAGACATTCACAATGTGGAAAAAACCCTGCATACTTTCTAGTGTAGCAATATTTGGGCTATGTTTCTAGATTTGAGGTCATCGTTTTTTTTTCGTTTTTTTTCCCCTTTCAGTGTTTTGTTGTACTCTGTGCTTATTTATTCTAGCCTCTCAGGCTATCTGTTTCTCTTTCTCTCTGCTCTCTCTTTCTCTCTGCCTCACTCTCTCCCTCATCCTCTCTCCTCCCTCTCCCCCTCCTATCTCACACAGTATGTGCTCTGATTACCTCTCGAAACTGGCAATAAGTTGATTGCTTTACAGAGATGATGTAAGCCCATGCCCTAGGGTACATCAGGTTGGATTTCTCCTGCTTTATCTTGTAAAGCCTAAATTAACAGCTGGTTTGGTTTGAGTTCTTCTGGATCTGACTAAAGGATTAGGCTTCGTCCTCATGTGAGTCAATCTGGTTTGATTTATTGCAGGTCTATCAAAAAAGATCAATGGGAGTCCTTTTGAAAGTAAATCCTTAATGTCATCATTGGGATTTTTTTTTCTCTCACACTCTCTCTTTCTTATTCTCTCCCTCCCCCCTCTGTCCTCGTCTATCCTCCTGTCTTTTCTTCCCCCTAACCCGTCGTTGATAAGGAGGGAGCTAGCGATCTGCCCTGTCGATGGTATTCTGTTGTATCACCGGATGGATTTTTCTCTCGCTCATTAGCTATCCATCACGGCGAGGTAGACTGAAGCCGAGCTTTAGCAACACAAGCCCTGATCACACTCCAAACGTGTCACCTTATTTTTTTTATTTTAGTGCATCCACCAATTTCTGTATTTTCTCCACAGTTCAGCCATCACTCAGATATGCTCTAGTATGGCTACAGAGCCTGAGCACTAACTTTTGTGTGCTTAATTTCTCTCTTGCTGTATGCACTAATTCAATGACGTAACGTAAGATTTTTTTTTAAAGGTCAATGAAAGCCTGAATGTCTTATACTGTAGATTGGACGTAATGGTTCTGCATGTGAATGAATAGCAACAAAGGCCTTATCCTTCAACTACTCATTTTCAATGGGAAGTGCCCCATCTGTTTTGTGTTGACATATAATACCTTAGCACTTGATGCGAGGGAATAATTTGTAGTTCTATCATAACCTATACATTCAGCCACTCACATTGCCTAGGCCTACTCGTACTCAGACACACACAAAGACATGGAAATGCAAAAAGTCCAGATTGACCTGGCAGCTGTTGCGAAACAAGATCCAGCCATGTTATATATTCCTCCCTCTCCCCTTCTCTCTCTCAATTTCTTTCCAGTCTCACGTTCTCCTATTCCTCCAACAACAGGCTCATTATGTTGTACCTCCAGTCTTTTTTCCCCACTCCCTCTCTCAAGGCCATGACTCTTAAGGAATCTGTAACTTGAAGAATAGGGCTGTGGCGGTGACCCAAGGGTAGATGGACAAACACAACTGACATTGATATTGGCTGGGCATTTAGATGTGTGTGTTGGGCGTAAGACTGCTTGTGTGTTTGTTTGTATGCTATGCAGTGTTCTAGTTGGTTCATGGATGGCAGGGATAGTAGGTTCTCAGAGTTCTCCCAATCAAGGGGGGAAAAAGTGATGGGGGAAAAAATTGATACAGTTACATATCAAATCAGATCAAATCACATTTTATTCGTAACGTGCCAAATACAACCTTACCGTGAAATGCTTACTTACAAGCCCTTAACCAACAGTGCAGTTCAAGAAATAGAGTTAAGAAAATATTTACTAAAGGATCAGGATATTATGTTGGAAGATATATCGTATCATATCGTTTTATCAATATCGCAATATCATTTTTGCGTTAGTTGGTACCTGCACAAAAACTTATTTTTAAATAGGTAGACAATTTGTTTTCAGCACTTTTATTTCCATGACTGATCAAAACGAGTTTTCTCATGGCTCTCTCTTGTCCCTCTGCGGAAGACATATGGTGAGCAAGATGTTTCCAACATCGAATCGCAACAAAAATTGAGTATCGAATCGTAATACATATAGAATTATGAGAATCGTGGGTATTGCAAAACATATCATATCGGCACCAAAGTATCATGATAATATTGTATCATGATGTCCCTGGCGATTCCCAGCCCTGCTTTTCATCCATCCTCAACCATACACCTCCCTGAGGTGTCCTCTGCCTTTCGCCACTCTTTTTCTTTGGTTAGATTTTGTGTGTGTGTATGTGTGTGTGTGTCTGTGCACGCAAGTGTGTGTGTCTGTGTGCAGCAAAAGCTTGGGGCCGATCGATGTCAAGTTCAGGTGTGTCCTCCTCGCAGACTTGGCTAGCTGGCAGACCAGGGGTGGAGGGGCTGTGGGGGGAGATCGACGGGATACGTGGGAACGAAGGGTTTGCTGTCAGCCAGCTGGACCTCTTAATCCTATAGCCTTGGGGAAAGGGTGTGTGTATGTGTCTAGTAAAGGTTTGACAATTTCAGCACACCTGCTACAGTATTTGGCCCAGCTGAGCCCACATTTTGTGTGTGTGTTTGTCCATGTCCCGTATTGTGTGTGTCTGTGCATTTCATCTCCACTGTGTTTGCTGTAGTCCTCTATTTAACAGCACACTGTATATTTATGTAGAGACGACACAGCCTCACCCCCTTGATGTTCGAAAGGCGATGGGGGTTGGGGGTAGGTACTGCACGGCTGGTTGGGGGATTGGGGGCAGGGTAACAAACACTGCCAGTACCCCCCCCCCCCAGTATCAAACAAATGCCTATTCTCTGATTCATACACACATTATTTTCACCTTTCATTGTAGCTAAAACAACATAAGAGAAAGCAGCCGATTGCATCATCTCCCGCCGTTCATTAAAAGCGAAAAATACTATTTAGCCACATTCCTTGCAAGCTTGCTCTCTCTTGCTCTCTCACTCACACCACTCTTTGTCTCTCCCTCTCCCCCCTTCTCTGTCCGTCTCCCTCTCTCTTTCTCTCTCTCTCTCTCTCTCTCTCGCACTCTCTCTCTCTCTCGCACTCTCTCTCTCTCTCGCACTCTCTCTCCCCTGTCTCTGCCTAGCTTGCCCTCTCTTTTTTTGGCGTAGACTTTTGCATATATCACAGACTGGCAGACTAAGAGCCTGGGACTTCCCCACGCCACACTCCAAGCCTTTGATCCTTTGCTTTGGAGGTAACATCAAAAGGAGAGGCATAGAAAGGCAGCTACTACTGTGAAGTTCAATGTTCAACTTGATGGCTTGGCTGAGGGCTTTTTTTCTCCTCCTCCCGCCGCTGCACTGCTTCCCTCAGCTGACAAAAACACACAGTTTGTAGTCAAGGTTTTTTCGAGTCCATGTTAACCTTTATGGAACCTATCTGGAACACAACAAGAACCAAAAAGCACCTCATGAATCTGTATCTACATCTCTATAGGTTTATATATAGGTTTATTCATAACCCCTGTATTAAGGTGTGCAGTGTAAATTATTGCCGATGCCAGGACCAAGCATTTTCTTCTTAATGCGTGGATGACATGCAGCTCCCAATATTGCAGTGGGTTGCGTCAATGCTGGGCCTCGTTGGTGGATGTGTTCAGAAGAGAGGATAATACTCCATATTGTTTGCTACACGCATGTTCAGATGTTTTCATCTGCCTGTTGTTTTTTTATTTTTTTTATCTGAGAACTGTCAGAATGTGTTAAGGGGAGGAGAACATCCAGCCTTTCAGGTCCCGTGTTGACATGGGCGTGCGAGGCACACTATTGTGTTCACTCACTGGTAAACGACACATAACTGATCTAATGATGAACACTTAGCTTATTATCAGCATCAGTATCTCAGAAATGATCCCTTCGAGGGAGAAAACAATTTCAGAATTGATCTCATTCTGGATGTGGCCATGTGAAATACCACAAAACTAGTGAGAATATAGGATATATAGGGGTTAAATGGTATAATAAAGTGAGACTCTGGCGCTACAGTAAAATATTTTTTCCTCTCTCTCTTTTTTTTATCTCTGTCTCATTGCACCAATTAGCAAAGACTTGTGGACTGCTCTCTCTCCTCTCTCTCTCACACATGCACACACACACTCACACGTGTCATTAGCCCGCCTGCTGTAACGCGGGCGGTTGTGCTGAGCTCTACCGTATCTCCATGTCAATCACAGCGTGTGAACATCAGTGTAAGGATCTCCATCCAGCCTGGCTGTCAGTGTGTGTAACGCCCGCTTTGGCCTCGAGCCGCACCTCCCCAGCTAATAGATGCAAAATGAAACTGATCAATAGATGGCCTCAGCTCGTTATCGACGTATTATCATGGTGTGGGATTTCTGTCCGTTTTTAAGGGGCTCGTAGAAGAGGTATGAAGAAGGGAGTAACAAAGTGTTTTCAGATGTACAGTATATCCACTCATTGGTGACAAAAATAATGTAAATTTTATTTTTAAGGTGATTTATTTATTTTAAAGTATACAGGGCAGAGGTCACAAACAGCAGGCTTTCTCACACTTACCCCTGTATCTTTCTCCTTTTCTACTACATTTCCCTTGGCTGGGGGAGATAACCCCTAGGAAAACCAAACAGTGACATTTGTAGCAAAGCCAAACAGGGAGTTGGTAAAATACCTGATTAAAGATTCCTCAATAATTGGCTTTTGTGCCCATGTTTGTGTGTCGGTGGTGAAGGAGAAGGTCTTCAGAGTCAGACAGATCACCCAGTCATTATTAAGCAAGGCTGTAATTAGCCATGTGTGTGTGTGTGTGTGTGCACAAGACAGAGAGGAGTGTGTGTGCAAGGGGGGAGTCATTGGCAGTTGATTTGGAGGTGAGGGGCGGGGGCACCTGGGTGGGGTACCGAGGGACAGGAGAAGGGAAGGAGAAACACCCACGCAGACACAGCCCGGCCCAAGTAGCAGCCTCCCTGACCCTCCCGGGGTCCTATTGTCACGGCAGCGTCCTCCATTTTAATGAGCTCCAATAACCACATCCTTATGACTTATTTATTTATTAAGCCGCGACAGTGAAGAGCTAGTTTCCTACTGCTATATTGTGTGTGTGTGTTTAATGGATGAAAAATAATTATTCCTGTATCACAGTCAGTAAGATCATATGGCCCTCAGGAACAGCAGATTAGTTGATGTGTTTAAACTAGGCTTAATCTGACTCAGTCAATGGAGGTATGAGGATGTTTTCTGTAGGATACTGTATTAGTACAGAGTATTGCACTGCTGTAGTGCAAACTGTCTTCACTGTCTTGGCGGTGTAGTAAGGCTCTATGCCTGTGTCCTGAAACCATTCTGAATTTTGAGCTGGAGCCCTGGTAATGGGTCTCCGGCCTGCACAGGGAATGGGCCTCATGAATATGGAGTTTAAACTGCTCCAAGGTGTGTGTGTGTGTGTGTGTGTGTGTGTGTGTGTGTGTGTGTGTGTGTGGTGGGTGTGTGTTGGTGTGTGGTGTGTGTTGTGGTGTGGTGTGTGTGTGTGTGGTGGTGTGTGTGTGTGTGTGGTGGTGTGAAAGGTGTGTAAAACGCAGTTGTCTGTAATTGTGTTTGAACGGTGTGTGTATGTGATTCCTTTGTGTTGGTTGAGGGTGTAGACTGTGTGATGGTGAGTGTTTTAATGGTTGTGTGTTGTGTTGTGTGTGTGTGTGTGTTGTGTGTGTGTGGTGTTGGTGTGGTGTGTGTGGTGGTTGTGTGGTGTGTGTTGTGTGTGTGTGTGTGTGTGTGTGTGTGTGGTGTGTTGTTGAAGCCTTTGTGAAGGTTGAGTGATTGTGTATTACAGTCGTGGTGCGAAAGGTGTGAATATGCACGAATTTGAATTTCACAGTCTGCGCCATTCAGTTGTTCGATGGCACATTGTGCATATACTGTCAGAATGTTATGAGAGTTGTGATAGATGAACTGCCAATTAATTTGAAAAAGCCGTCATGCCATGCAATATTAACTGAATCCCCAAACATTCACTCCATTGCAGCCTCTGCACAAAGGACAGCTGACATATGTCAGGGATTCTCTCGTTAACACAGCTGGTGAGTGTACGAGACAAGGCTGAGATCCATCTGTCATGCTGACGATCTTAAAAACGACGGGAAGCTCAAAACGGAGGTGGTGCTGGAAATCATTGTTCTTCCTCGTCAAAATGGTTTAACGCGTGTCAAAGGAAAACACGTTGCCGTCATCATTGCTGTTGCACAAAAAGGGCTCACAGTGCAAGGGATATGTGCTGCCCAGTAAGATCTGCACTATCAACATTTATCGGATCATCAAGATCTTCAAGTGAGAGGCGTTAATTGTTGTGAAGAAGCTTCCAGGGCGCCCAAGAAAGTTCTCAGCAAGCGCCAGGAACCGTCTCACTAAGTGATCAGCTGCGAGTGTGGGGCACCCAGCTTGTCAGGAAGGCAGCAGCAGGTGTGGAGTGGCTTGCAA